>NW_006408549.1:22335822-22384151 GCF_000296735.1 Chrysochloris asiatica
TACTGATGAAGAAGAAAGGCCATAGCCTTCAGTATGGGTTACACCCCAATGTAAAGAAAACAAAAATCCTCATTACTGGACCAATAAATAATATCATGATAAATGGAGCAATCATTGAAGTTGTCAAAGACTTCATTTTGCTTGGATCTACTATCACCACTTATTGAAACAGCATTAAAGAAATCAAACGATGTACTGCATTAGGTAAATCTGCTGTACAAGACTCTTTAAAGTGTTGAAGAGTAAAGATGTCATTTTGAGGACTAAAGTGCGCTTGACCCAAACCCTGGTATTTTCAATCACTTCATGTGCCTGTTGGACAATGAATAAGAAAGACCTTAGAGAATTGATCGTTTGAGTATGGTCCTGGAGAAGAATATTAAAAGTACCAAGGACTGATAGAAGAACAAACAAGTCTGTGTTGAAAGAAGTTCAGCCAGAATGTTCTTAGAAGCCAAGATGACAAGACTTAGTCTCTCATAATGCAAATATATTATCAAGAAGGACCAGTCCCTAGAAAAGGATATCATGCTTGGCAAAGTGAAGGGTTAGCAACAAAGAGCAAGACAGCCAATGAGATGGAATGGCAAAGTAGCAGCAGCAATGGGTTCAACTTTAACAATGGTGCTGGATGGGGCATTGTTTTGTTCTGTTTTGCATAAAGTCACTAAGACATGGAACCAACTGGATGTCACCTAAGGATAACAACATGCTATAGATCATATGCTTGTGATAAACCGTATTTGTTAAAAAATAAATTATTATTGTTGTGTAGTGGCTGCTGTTATAATTATTGCATTTCATTGTGAGTGACTGCTCTCATCCTCTGAGAGCTAGCTCTTAGCTTTGGAGAGGATCCAAATTGTTACTGAAGAAATACAAGGAGGAAAGTAAGTTAACTTTGAAATTTTGATATCCAGAGTACATTTCTGAGACTGCAGCTAGAAAATAATCTAGGAAGCCAGTCTTTATTGAGAGATAAAAAGGTGTCCTAAACCGCTTTCTGCCTAGTAAATATCAAGAATTACTCTACAGAGTCAATTCTTTCATAGCCTGCAGTGGGTACTGCTTCTATTTATTTGGGAGATATGAGTTTAGATTCTTCTGGAAAAAGAAAAATATGTAGGAGAAGTCCAAGCCATAAAGTGGGAAGAAGAAATTCTGCACTTCTAGTTTAAAAGGATTTACACCCTCGGAAACCCTGTACAGGGTCGCTATGGGTCGGACCCGACTCGATGGCACCTGACAACAACAACAACTATACAAAAGGCTGTTACTGAGTTTGAGAGGCACAGCATCTATTTACAGAAGATATTACTGCTTCTTTTTCTGATGGGCTATACCAACATTCTCTTTTGATCCATCTCCTCTCTGGTAGTTTTATATCACACCATGTTGTTTTACACCATTATGTAACCATAGCCTAACAACAGCTTTTACAAATTGTATACCTTTCTTTACTTACCTAAGTCACCTTGACAATTCACCTCAGTATCTTACAACACCTAAGTATCAGTATATCCATAGCTACTGTTAGTTCCAGGTTGTTGTTTTTGTTAAGCACCTTTGAGTCCGTTCTAATTCATAGCGACCCTGAATAGGGTTTCCGAGGCTTTTATAATTCTCTGTGGGAGCAGAAAGTGCCATCTTTCTCCTGTGGAGTGACTGATGGGCTTGAACAGCGGAACTTGTGGTTTGCATCCAGTGCTTATCATATGAAGGGCCAGAATTTCTGGGGTTAAGTTGGGGCTCCACTATTTATTAGGCTCATCCATTTAAAAAAAGAGAAAGAAAATATAGAACTATTTCATAGTACTTTGGGAGAATATTAAATGAGTTAATATGTGTAGAGCACTTGGAAAACAGCTTGGCATATAATCAGTATTTAGTATATAATAAATTGCCTCAGAGTGATGGTATAGAAGTCCACACATCAGAGTATCTGAGAGTGATACCACCAATTGGATATCAGACCATAGACATTGCCTCACCAAGAACTGAGCCCTTTATTGTAAGAATCTGGTGTGGCTGCCAGTCATATTTACCTCCAACTATGTGGAGTCCTGGTATAGTCTGTAAGATAAGCACTGGACTGCTAACCATAAGGTTGGCAGTTCAAATCTATCCAGGATCACTATGAGTTAGAACCAATGCAATGGCACTTAACAATAACAGCAACATGTGGAAGAGGGCAAGACTTTAAGAGCTAAATCACAACCAAAAAGAAAGAATTTGGTTCCCACCAAGATGCCATCATACTAGTTCCGGATAGCTTATGCTCAGACTATAATGTGTCAAAGTAATTTATTTTTCAAACCAAACATATTGTTATAACTGTATAATCGGTATCTATCTAATACAGTATTTATGTTTTGCTTTTAAGAAGAATTCTTTTCTTCCACTGTTTAATCAACCAGCAACTGGTCATGATTATGTCAGATAAAAAGTGTTTTTATCTTGCTTTGTAGAAGCCCAACTATGCTATTGCGTTAATTTACAATAAGCATATGTACTATGATTTTTGCCTGACTAGGGTCCTTACTCTGAAAATCTCCTAAATCCAGGGAATATTGATGCCAAGATACATGGAGATTTCCATGGAAATCTGAACCCACAAATGTTGAAAGGAGATAAAGACGTTCTCCCAGAATGGACAGAGAGAAAGCCTTCCTCCAGAGCTGTTGCCTGAATTTCGACTTTGAGCCTCTTTGCTTGTTACAGAATCCATTTCGATTTATTAAAGCCATCCACTTACGGTATTTCTGTTCTAGCAGCATTAGAGAACTAAGACATAGGACAATGGCTGAAGGAATACAATTGTTGGGGTAAGAATTACTGGAAAATTGTAACAATACTTTTTAGGACACCCATTATTTACTAACAAAGAAGTTACATGCATAGATTCCCATAGACATTTCTTCAACATTTGCCCAATACATATATATCTATTGCCTCACTTACTAATTACTAGACAATGGGGAGCTTAAAGTATTGTATAGTCCAATTCTCAGAGCAGTGTCACTGCCATAGAAGAGAATTCTTTTTAGAAAGTAGCAAAAAAAATAAGTTGATTGCAGAGAAGAAGATGTTAGGGCAACTAAGGATTGCCAAGAGTAGAAGCAAGGGGATGAAGGAGACCTAAAGGGTGTAAGAATGATTACTAATCTCTTACAGCACATCAAAACCTATATTAGTATACAATCAGCAGGCTATATCCTAATGTATTGTGTTAATAATACTATTTGGAAAAACTCTATTATCCTTTCACTGTTTTATACTGTTGTTGGTGTTAAGTGCTATCAAGTGCATTCTGACTCATAGCAAGCCTGTACAGGGTTTCTGAGGAGCGGCTGATTGATTCGAACTGCCAACTTTGTTATTCAAACCAGCTTTGAGGTCTGAGGTCGAGTGTCAATCCCACAGCACCACACCGGAACAAATAAGAATGAATGATTATTGCTTTCATTCATTCAACATGAAATTCCAGGAATCTGGTCATAGGAAAAATATTAGTATAGTTTGAAGTTATGATGTAAGATGAATCTATTGGAAGCAATCCACTCAGGTAGAATGAAAACACAAGAAAAACGGTGTCACCATAAGCTACATTTGTGCTCTAATAGCTGTTGTTGCGTGCCCTGGAGTTGATTCTGACACATAGTGAGCCCATAGGATAGAGTAGTACAGGCCGATAGTATTTTCTTGTCAATAATTTTATGGAAGCAAATAATCAACTATTTTTCCCAAAGAGTCCCTGAGTAGGTTCTAACCACCAACCTTTTTGATAACAGTTGAAGATGTAACCACTTTCCCACTAGGGCAACTTGATATAATTGATAACGGCTTAAAATTCTTCAATATTTTTGTTTTTAAGTAACTCAAAGAATTTCAGATTTAGGAGCATGGGGCAGAATTACAATAGCTCATCTTGGCTAAAGATAAAATACAAGAGCAAGGCTAGAATTAGAGCTCATGTTTTCATTGGAGCTGCTCCTCTCCTATCTTAACCATATTTCTATTTTGATAAAAATATCCAAGTTTTTCAAACTCATATAATGGTGACTGAGAGCTAGCTGCACATTTTATTTAACAATCAGGCAAATTCAATTCCAGAAATACCATTCCTATCTGTAATATATGCTTGCTATGAGGGATATCATTGCTGATGTCTGATGGATCTTGGCTGAAAGCACAGAATACCAGAAAGATGCTTACCTGTGCTTTATTGACTAGGTAAAGGCTTTCGATTGTGTGGATCATGACAAGCTATGGACAGCATTGCAAAGTATGAGTATTCGGAACACTTAGTTGTGCTCATGAGGAATCTGTACATGAAGTAAGAGACAGTTGTTCGAACAGACTATGGGAACACTGAGTGGTTTAAAATTAAGAAAGGTGTGTGACAGGGTTGTAGTCTTTCACCATACTTATTCAACCTGTATGCTGAGCAAATGATCTGAGAAGCTGGGTTCTATGAAGAAAAACATGGCATCAGGATTGGAGGAAGACTCATTAACAACCTGTGATATGCAGATGATTCAAAGTTGCTTGCTGAAAGTGAAGAGGACTTAAATACTTACTGATGAATATCAAAGACCACAGCCTTCAGTATGGATTGCATCTCAGTATAAAAAAACAAAAATCTTCACCACTGGACCAATAAACAACATTGTTATCAATGGAGAAGAGGCTGAAGTTGTCAAAGATTTCATTCTTCTTGAATCAACTATCAACTCTCATGGAAGCAGCAGTCAAGAAATCAAATGACGTATTGCATTAGGCAAATCTGCTGCATAAGACCTTTTTAAAGTGTTGAAGATCAAAGACGTCAGCTTGAGGACTAAGGTGTGCCTGACCCAAGCCATGGCATTTTCAATAACCTCATGTTCATGTGAAAGCTGGATAGTGAATACGAAAGACCATAGAAGAATTGATGCTTTTGAGTTACGGTGTTGGAGGAGAATATTGAAAGTACCATGGGCTGTCAAAAAAAACCCAAACAAATCTGTGTTGGAAGAGGTTCAGCCAGAGTGCTCCTTGGAGGCCAGGATAGCCAAACTTTGTGTCTCATACTTTGGACATATTGTCAGGAGGGACCAGTCACTTGGTAAGGTGGAGGGTCAGAAAAAAGAGGAAGACTCCCAGCTAGATGGGTTGGCCAAGTGGCAGCATCAGTGGACTCAAGCATGGTAATAATTATGAGGTTGGCCCAGGATTGGGCAGGGTTTTGTTCTGACTCACTGGCAGTACTGACTCAATGGCACCTAACAACAGCAAAAACAACAATAAACTCTCTGGGTAGTGTAGTGGATTGTGAGCTGAGCTGCTAATCAAAAGTTCTGCAGTTTGAATCTACCAGTCTGTCTTGGGTGAAAGTTGAGGCTTTCTGCTCCCATAAAGATTTACAGCCTCAGAAACCCTATGTAGGGTCACTACGAGTTGGAACTGGCTTAGTGGCACACAACCACCAACTACCAATAAATTCTCTATTGAATCATGACTAAGAGTCAAGAAAGGAAAAATGAATAAATAAGAGAATGCAGAACCTTCTCAAGTGTTAAGAAAATTAGATATATCTATTTCTTGTGTGGTGCTGTGGGCTAATATGTCAGACTTCAAAGTTGTCTGAACTGCAAGGTTGGTGGTTCAAGCTTACCAGCTGCTCCTTGGAAAACCTGTACAGGGTCGCTATGTGTCGGAATTGACTCGACAGCACTTAACAACAACAACATTCAAGTTGCATTGGAATTTAACTGCAAGCTAAGTGGGATTGCAGAATTCTTCCTCCCTACTCAATCAGCTAAAAACAGTTTAAAGGGATTAAAATAAAAGTGGACAAGTAGGACAAGTGATTCACTCTTGCAATACTAAATATCAGTTGAAATACTTGAACTTGTCTTCTATTTTGGATCAAGGAGAAAGAAATTAACTATAAGAAAAGTTTCAGAGTGTTTATCTGTGACTGGCTTAGAATCTGAAATAATCTAGTGTCCAGGCTTTACTGTGAAGTTCAATTTGTAATTAGGAGATACATAACTCTATCATGGTCTTGAATTTTGTTTTCTACAATTGTAATTTAGTTTTCCTTACTTGAATATTATTAAAGCTTTGAAAAGATTAAAATATAGACAGATGATAAACTAAATGAATCCATTATTATTTTTCTGTCAACTTTTATAAATCTAGTATAATCTATCTAATTTGATATTTATGGCATTTAGAATAATAATTAAAATTTAGCACTATTTATACGAAGTATTTACATGAATAAGAACAATTTTTATACTAGTACTATAGTCATTCCTTTCAGACATTTAACATTTGAGAGAATCAGAGGAATTACAGTTATATGCTATGAATGTTTTAAGAGACTATATTTAACTGCTTGTAAATAGGGTTAACTGAATAGGGAAATTCTGTTTTTTAACAGGAAATTAATTTGAACATTAATTAAAGGACACATTTTTCTTGTTCTAATACAACCAAAACTCTGTCAAGTAACTTGAGTTGAGCTGATTCCAAATCATGTTAACACCATGTTTTAAAAAATAATTGCAGTCCATATGATTTTCAAGGCTTCCTAGGTACCTCTGGGTGAATTTGAACCACCAACCTACTAATTACTTGTCGTTGTTGTTGTTGTTAAGTGCCATTAATAGCAACCGGAGGGGCAATTGATGAGTTTGAACCATCCAACCTTGAAGCTCAAATCAACCTTGAGATTCAATGCTTATCCTATGGTGGCACACCAGGACTTCACTCATAAGTAGTCTAGTACTTAACTGCTTCATTCAGGGATTTTCTGCTTTAATACAATAATTGCTTAATATATAAACTGAGTATGTAAGAGGAACCTTTTTGTAAATTCTTACAAGAACTCACAAAACTGAATACTGGTTCAATTAAAAATAAATATAATTAGTCCTATAGAAAAAACAAGGAGCTCTGGTAGCGTAGTGGTTACGAATCGGGCTGCGAACCTCAAGGTCAGCAGTTCGAAACTACCAGCTGCTACACGGGAGAAAGATGAGGCTTTCCGCTCCCATTAAGATTTATAGCCTCGGAAACCCTGTTCAGGGTCGCTATGGGTCAGAACTGACTCGACGGCACTTAACAACAACAACATAGAAAAAAACTTCTATTAGACATTAAATATTTGTTGTTGTTAAGTGCCATTGAGTAAGTTCTGACTTATAGCACACCTCTATAGTGTATCTAAGGAGCTCTGGTAGTGTAGTGGTTACGAATCCGGCTGCGAACCATAAGGTCAGCAATTCGAAACTACCAGCTTATGAGGCTTTCTGCTCCCGTAAAGATTTACAGCCTCGGAAACCCTGTACAGGGTTGCTATGAGTCGGAACCGACTCCATGGCATATAACAACAACAACAATAGTGTATCTAACAAGAAGAAGCTGGTATGTTTAAACAGTCAATTTTGTGGTTAGTAGTACAGTGTTTATTCTACACCATCACACTAGGACTCAATTGTACCCTTGTTGTTGTTGTTGTTGTTAAGTGCCACTAAGTTGGTTCCAATTTACAGCAAGTCCTTGGGAGAAAGATGAGGCTTTTTGCTCCCACAATGATTTAAAGCCTCGGAAACCCTATATAGGATTGCGAAGAGTAGAATTGACTGAAGGGTCCTTAACAACAATAGCAACAACAATACAGAGGGTTTCTAAGGAGCAACTGGTGTGCTTGCAGTTAGCATTCCAGTGCTTTTCTTACAGCATCACACCTGTTGTTAAGTTTTTACACCAGGACTAGTGCTTAATTATTAAGTAATTTTACTAATTATTTTAAATGACCTTGTTGTATAGTTGAATGTAAGTGCTTTAGGTATATTTCAACAGATTTTTCTATATTACTTCAACTTTATGCCTGAAGCTAGTTTCTTGTTGAGCTACCCTGAGGGAACAAGAGACAATATTTATATAATTTCTTATCAGACAAACCTATTTTTCTACCAACAAAACACGAGAAAGAATGCCTTTCAAGAGCTGAATTAGATGGCTAATTCAGTAACATAAAAAGGTCTCAGGACTCCACTTTATTGACTCTGACGTTTTCTTTCTCAAATACCATCCCTGGATTATGATGTGCTGACCTTTAAGGAGGAGATAATTACTATTAACAAAATTGTCTGACTTGAGACCTAGAATTTGAGAAAACTAAGATTTTTCTCAATGTGGTCAAACATTACTTAAACTTCATAATAATTTTTGTGTCCTTATTTGGTTATATATATATATTTTGTGTGTGTGTGTGTGTGTGTGTGTGATATAAATTACTGTATCTATGCCAATGATTCACCACTTACCTGTCAGTTTGTCCTACTGTGGTGGCCTGCATGTTGCTATGATCCTGGAAGCTATGCCACCAGTATCTTAAATATTAGCAATGTACACCCATGATGGATAGGTTACAGCTGAGCTTACAGACTAAGACAGACTAGGAAGAAAAAGAAACAGAGTACTTCTGATTTTTTAACTACAGAAAACCTTATGAATAGCAAGGGGACATGGTCAGATAACACCTAAATATTGAATATTCAAACATGATGAAAAACATCATGAATACTGTCAGATATAATGCCAGAAGATGAGCCCCTCAAGTTGGAAGGCACTCAAAATACAATTGGGTAAGAGCTACCTCCTCAAAGCAGAGTTGACTATGATGATTGGAATGGAATAAAGCTTTCGGGACCTTCATTTGCTGATGGGGCACAACGCTAAATGAATAGAAACAGGTACAAACATCCATAAATAATCAGAACATAGAAAGTACAAGTGTGAGTCTAGGAATACTGGAAGTTATAAAAAATGAAGTGGAACTCATAAAGATCAATACCCTAGGCATTATTGAGTTGAACTGGACTTGTACTGACCATTTTAAACTTGACAATAGTGTTTTACTATACAGGGAATGACAAACTGAAGAGAAACAGAGTCTCATTCATCATCAAAAAGAACATTTTAAGATCTATCTTGAAGTATAATGCTGTTTATATTACGATAATATCCATTTGCCTATAAGGAAGATTAGTTAATACCACTATTATTCAAATTTGCACACCAACCACTAAAGCCTGTGATGATGACACTGAAGAATTCTATCAACTTCTTCAATCTGAAATTGGTCAAACATGCAATTAAGATGTATTGATAATTACTGGCAATTGGAATACAAAAATTGGAAACAAAGAAGAAGGATCAGTTGTTGGAAAATGTACCTTTGGAGATAGAAATGATGCTGGAGATCACATGATAAAATTTTAACAAGACCAATGACTTACTCATTGCAAACATTTTTTTTTTAAAGCAACATAAAGGACAACTATATACACGGACCTCACCAGATGGAACACAAAGATGTCAAAGTGACTACATTTCTGGGAAGAGAAGGTATAAAAGCTCCATATCAGCAGCCAAAGCAAGGCCGGGGCATACTGTGGAACAGACCTTCAAATGCTCATATTCAAGTTCAAACTGAAGCTGAAGAAAGTTAAAATCAGTAAATGAGAGTCAAAATATGACCCTGAACATATTCCATCTGAATTTAGAGATCATATTAAAAACAGATTTGATGCTTTAGACACTAATGACCAAAGACCAGAAGAGTTATGGAATAACATTAGAGGAACATCATACAGGAAGAAAGCAAAAGGTCATTAAGAAAACAAGAAAAAAGGAAAAGACCAAAATAAATGTCAGAAGAGACTCTGAAACCTGCTCTTCAGTGTAGAGATGATAAAGCAAATGGAAACAATGAGGAGGCAAAAGAGTTAAACAGAAATTTATACGGACGGCTTGACAGTACAAAATCAAATATTATAATGAAATGTGCTAAGACATGACGTTAGAAAACCAAAGGAAGAACATGCACAGCATTTCTCGAACTGAAAGAACTGAAGAAAACTATTCAAGCATTGAATTTCAATATTGAGGGATTCTATGGGCAAAATATTAAATGCTGCAGAAAGCATTAAAAGAAGATGGAAAGCATACAGTCACTGTACCAAAAAGAAATGGTTGATGTTCAACCGTTTCAAGAGGTAGCATATGCTCAGGAGTCAATGGTGCTGAAGGAAAAAGTCCAAGGTGCACTGAAAGCTCTGGCTTAGAACAACGCTCCAGGAATGAATGGAATAAACATTGAAATCTTTCAACAAACTGATGCAGCACTTCAAGTGCTTACTCACCTATGCAAAGAAACTTGGAAGACAGCTACCTGGTCAACTTTCTGGAAGAGATCCAGATTTGTGTCCATTTCAGAGAGGTAACCCAACAGAATGTGGAAATCATTGGATAATATAATTAATATCACATGCAAGTAAATTTTTGTTAAAGATAAATCAAAAACATCTGCAACAGTACATTGATAGAGAACTGCCAGAGGTTCAAGGCAGATTAAAAGGAAGATGTGGAAAAAGGGATATAATTACTGATGTCAGATGGATCTTGGCTGAAAGCAAATAGTATCAGAAAGATGTTTAGCTGTACTTTAGTGTCTATGCAAAGGCTTTCAACTATGTGGATCATGACAAGCTATTGACAACATTGTAGAGAATAAGTATTCCAGAACACTTAATTGTGCTCATAAGGAAAGTGGACCTAGACTAAGAGGGAGTTGTTGAAACAGAACCAGTAGACACTGAATGGTTTAAAATCAGGAAAGGTGTGTGTCAGTGTTATAGTCTATCACCATACTTATTTAATCTGTATGCTGAGCAAATCATCCGAGAAACTGGGTTATATGAAGAATAATTTGGCATCAGAACTGGGGGAAGATTTATTAACAACCTTCAATGTACAGATGATACAACTTTGCTTGCTGAAAGCGAAGAGGTCTTAAAATACTTACTGATGAAGAAGAAAGGCCATAGCCTTCAGTATGGGTTACACCCCAATGTAAAGAAAACAAAAATCCTCATTACTGGACCAATAAATAATATCATGATAAATGGAGCAATCATTGAAGTTGTCAAAGACTTCATTTTGCTTGGATCTACTATCACCACTTATTGAAACAGCATTAAAGAAATCAAATGATGTACTGCATTAGGTAAATCTGCTGTACAAGACTCTTTAAAGTGTTGAAGAGTAAAGATGTCATTTTGAGGACTAAAGTGTGCTTGACCCAAACCCTGGTATTTTCAATCACCTCATGTGCCTGTTGGACAATGAATAAGAAAGACCTTAGAGAATTGATCGTTTGAGTATGGTCCTGGAGAAGAATATTAAAAGTACCAAGGACTGATAGAAGAACAAACAAGTCTGTGTTGAAAGAAGTTCAGCCAGAATGTTCTTAGAAGCCAAGATGACAAGACTTAGTCTCTCATAATGCAAATATATTATCAAGAAGGACCAGTCCCTAGAAAAGGATATCATGCTTGGCAAAGTGAAGGGTTAGCAACAAAGAGCAAGACAGCCAATGAGATGGAATGGCAAAGTAGCAGCAGCAATGGGTTCAACTTTAACAATGGTGCTGGATGGGGCATTGTTTTGTTCTGTTTTGCATAAAGTCACTAAGACATGGAACCAACTGGATGTCACCTAAGGATAACAACATGCTATAGATCATATGCTTGTGATAAACCGTATTTGTTAAAAAATAAATTATTATTGTTGTGTAGTGGCTGCTGTTATAATTATTGCATTTCATTGTGAGTGACTGCTCTCATCCTCTGAGAGCTAGCTCTTAGCTTTGGAGAGGATCCAAATTGTTACTGAAGAAATACAAGGAGGAAAGTAAGTTAACTTTGAAATTTTGATATCCAGAGTACATTTCTGAGACTGCAGCTAGAAAATAATCTAGGAAGCCAGTCTTTATTGAGAGATAAAAAGGTGTCCTAAACCGCTTTCTGCCTAGTAAATATCAAGAATTACTCTACAGAGTCAATTCTTTCATAGCCTGCAGTGGGTACTGCTTCTATTTATTTGGGAGATATGAGTTTAGATTCTTCTGGAAAAAGAAAAATATGTAGGAGAAGTCCAAGCCATAAAGTGGGAAGAAGAAATTCTGCACTTCTAGTTTAAAAGGATTTACACCCTCGGAAACCCTGTACAGGGTCGCTATGGGTCGGACCCGACTCGATGGCACTTAACAACAACAACAACAACAGTTCAATAGGAAGCAATGACAGGCAAAAGTATGTATGCTTTGCATCCAATCACTGGATTAAAGGAAAAGACAGAATTATCAGAGTTATCAGGCTCTTTTCCCAGTTTCTTGTTTGAGATTCTGGAAAGAATTGTCCTAAGAGGACATTCCTTCCAGAAGTAAGAGATGTTGTATCAGAGTAAATACTTAATAAGCTACTTAATAAGTGGGGCTTCATGAAAGATATTTGATAGCTACAAAAAGTCGTATTTTATTTGTACAAGTGAGTAATGGAGAATAAATTCTGAGTGCACTTTGCAAATGTCATTCACTTCTATACACTCCTGATATGGTGCCGCATATAAATGCGTTGGACTGCAAAGTCAGTTTGAACCGCAAGGTCAGTGGTTCAAACTCACCAGCTGCTCCTTGGAAACCCTATAGAGGGTCGCTGTGAGTTGGAACTGACTCGCAGCACTTAACAACAACAACAACACAGCTTAGAAAGCAATTTGGGTTGGTGCACAATAGTCAGAAACTTCATCAGTGACACATTAAAACAATATTGGTCTAAGAAAAAAAATAATAGCACAGATTTATATGTAACACCAATAGCAAATAGATAAATAATACAATTAATAAGTATGGTACTTTATCTTGCAGAGAACCTGACATAATTGTTATGTATTGTTGGGGTGGGGTGGGGGCAGAGGGAAGAGATTCCCATCTTCAAATATATAAATATACTCTTATTTTAAGTCTTGTTGTTAAGTGCCTTCGAGTCATTTCTGACCCATAGTGACCCTGTAAAGGGTTTCCAAGGAGCAGCTGGTGAGCTTGAGCCACTGACCTTGCGGTTTCAAATAGACTTTTCAGTCTAGCACGCATTAACCCACAGTACCACACCAGGACTCCTTTTAAGTCTTAAACAGGAGTAAAACCAACACAAAGACTAACATAGATAACCCCAGTGAAGGAAATCATAAACACCATGATGAAGTTCCAAAGTTTTACCTCTATTTGGTGACTTTTTATAGGGCACAGAGAACAAAGGATCTTCACAGAACCATGACTAACATCAGTACCATGTCACATATGCATGCTGGGTGTAGGGAAGCAAAAGGGGACTACTGCAGATAGGAAAGCTTACAGACTCTCTCTGAGGTTCTCAGGGTATGACAACACAACAGGGATGTGCCTAGGAAAGTTCTGGAGAGGGTCAGCTAGAGCAAGTGGCCCCAAACCTACTTTTGAATATATTCTGCTTCTAATTCTGGCAATTTGGCAGTCAGAGCTATATACGATGCACAAGAAAAATGATATCTGAACACTGAAACCTAGGCACAGAATGGGATTATGGTCTGCCTGACTGGAGTCATTCCCCGGCAGAAATTCTTCATATTTCATGCTCTACAGTAGCATGCTTTCCGTATGCTCTCAAATCACATCTGCTCCTTTAATGTTCTTAAAATATATATGTGTGTTACTACTTTGTATGTTTCTAAAAGGCTTTTTACGCTCTAATGATGTTTTTATAATTCTCTTACCCTTCATTAATAATATTGGAGTCCTGGTATACTTCAAACATAAGCACTGAACTGCTTACCCTAAGTTAGGCAGTTCAGCCATACCAGCTGCTTCTTGGAAGCCCTATAAATGGTGACTATGAGTCAGAACCAACTCAATCGCATTTAACAACAACAGCAATAATAATATGAACTTAGAAATAGAGAATTTCTGAACTTAGAAGTTGTTGTTAACTGCCATTGAGTCAATTCTGATTCATAGAGACCCTGCATTGGGTTTCCGAGGTTGTTAATCTTAGCTGTAGCAGAAAACCTCATGTTTCTCCCAATGAGTGGCTAGCAGGTTCAAATTGTAGACCTTGTAGTGCTTATCAATAGAGCTACCTGTTTAGAAGTAAAAACATATTTCTAGAATGTTTGTTAACTACTAACTATAGCCTTGAATCTTTCAAGAAAGTGAGGCGGCACTGGAGGCACTCACTCTTCTATGCCAAAAGATTTGGAAGACAACTATCTGGCCAACTGATTAGAAGACATCCGTGTTTGTGCCTATTCCAAAGAGAGATGATCCATGGGAATGTGGAGATCATCAGACAATATCTTTGATATCCCATGCTAGTAAAATTTTACTAAAGGTAATACAGAAATGGCTGCAAGCATACATTGACAGAGAACTTCAAGAGGTCCAAGCCAGATTCAGAAGAGGCCATGGAACGAACGAGGGATATCATTGCTGATGTTTGATGGATCTTGGCTGCAAGCGGAGAATACCAGAAAGTTGTTTACCTATGCTTTATTTACTACTCTTAGGCTTTCGATTGTGTGGATCACAACAAGCTATGGACAACATTGCAAAGTGTGAGTTTTCCGGAACACTTAATGGTGCTTATGAGGAATCTGTACATAGACCAAGAGGCAGTTGTTCGAACAGAACATGGGAACACTGAAATGTTTAAAATTAAGAAAGGTGTGCAACAGGGTTGTATTCTTTCACCATACTTATTCAACCTGTATGTTGAGCAAATAATCGGAGAAGCTGGGTTATATGAAGAAAAATGTGGCATCAGGATTGGAGAAAGATTCATTAACAACCTATGATATGCCGATGATACTACCTTGCTTGCTGAAAGTGAAGAGGACTTAAAATAGTTACTTATGAAGATCAAAGACCACAGCCTTTGGTATGGATTTCATCTCAATGTAAAGAAAACAAAAATCCTCACTACTGGATCAATAAACAGCATACTTATCAATGGAGAAAAGATTTAAGTTGTCAAAGACTTCATTCTTCTTGGGTCAACTATCAACTCTCATGGAAGCAGCAGTCAAGAAATCAAATGATGTATTGCATTAGGGAAATCTGCTTCACAAGACCTTTTTAAAGTATTGAAGAGCAAAGATGTCAGCTTGAGGACTAAGGTGTGCCTGACTCAAGCCATGATATTTTCAATACCCTCATATGCATGTGAAAGCTGGACAGTGAATAAGGAAGACAGTAGAAGAAGTCATGCATTTGAGTTATGGTGTTGGAGGAGAATATTGAATGTACCATGCATGGGCTGCCAAAAGAACCAACAGATCTATGTTGGAAGAAGTGTAGCCAGAGTGCTCCTTGGACTCATACTTTGGACATATTGTCAGAAGAGACCAGTCACTGGAGAAGGATATCATGTTTGGTAAGGTGGGGGTTCAGTGAAAAGAGGAAACCCCCCCCCAGTGAGATGGATTGGCCAAGTGACAGCATCAATGGGCTCAAACATGGCAACAATTATGAGGTTGGCCCAGGACCGGGAAGTGTTTTGTTCTGTTTTGCTTAGGGTTGCTATGAGTCAGTACTGACTAGATGGCACCTAACAACAACAACATAGCCTTGAAAATACTATTTAAAATCTGATTATTATATAGGAAACAAAGTAGGTTATCAATAACTCTGAAATCGGGCTATCAATGAACTATCTTTGATAATGGAATATAACATTAACCATATGTTACAAATTAACAAAACATAAAATAAATTAGTTACTAAACAATCCCATAATTCTTCATGAATTAACTTGGCCTTAAAACATGTAGTAAGCAAGAATAGAAAATGTCATATAATAATTTCCTAACTGGTAATAAAATATAATGTAAATTAACAAAACCCAACTATGTCATGGGGATTCCTGTGTCAGCACTGGACTGTGAACCACAAGGTCAACAGTTCAAACCCAACAATTGCTCCTTTGCAACCCTATACAGGTTCACTATGAGGATGAGTCAGAACTGACTTGGTGGCACTTAAAACAAAACAAAAAATATGTCATGGAGTCCTGGTATGGCACTGCAGGATAGTGCATTGGATCAAAAGACCTGTTTGAACCATAATGTTGGCAGTTTAAACTAACTAGTCACTTCTCAGAAACCCTATCCAAGGTCGTAATCGCTCAGAACCAACTCCGCAGCACTAGTCAACAATAAATACGTCTTACAATAATTCTTTAATTAGCATTGACTTTTGCTAAGTGCTGTGGAGTCTGTTCAAACTCTTTGGGACCCTGCATAGGGTTTCTGAGGAGTGCCTTCTGGGTTTGAACCTTACATTTAGCAGTCCCATTTTATCCTTCTGTGCCACACCAATTATAGTTGAATGTGACAACACACAGGGTATTTAAACCCATGGATTTCTGCTTATTTTTGGAGAAAGCAAAAGGTCTCTCTGACTGTCTGAAGACTGAGAAGTCTGCTGAGATACTGCTTACAACAACCAACCTTGGACTCTAACTCTGGGGGACCTCCTCTAAGTTTGAAGGGTGGTCAAGTGCCCTCCTGAAGAGTACTCGCTAAAAGTTGATGACTGAAGTCTAAAGCTTTGGACTTTAACGTTTAAAATAACTTTGTAATTGTTTATTCTGATTCTCCAGTGTTAAATGAGTATCTTGACTACCTTGCAATAAACTGAGTTTATGCATGACAAACCTTACCATTTCTTCATTTATTCTTAAGCTAAAATCCTCCAAGACATGTGAATGTGGGCTTTGGAAGGGTTGCAGGCTGTGAGTTAAATGTGAAGTGATGGAAGAGGGTGATCTGAAACCATACAGATAGTTCTAATCACAGATACAATGAACTAGGTTACCAGTGATAAATATTTGAGGGGGGGTGTGTGGGGTGTGGGTGCATTCTGTATGTTCTTATTCTGCTTCACTTCTGCTTGGCGCAGCTTTCTGTACTCACCGAATATATTTCCTCGATGAAATTATATATAAATAAACAAAAAAATGTGCTATGCTTAAATTATTCTTAGTATATCAACTATGAAGGAACAAACTCACAGTTTCAAAGCAAGCAATATTGCAGAATTGCTTTGACTTCACAGATTTTCTGGAGATAATCAGGATTATTATCCTCATACAAACCTTAGATATCTTCTTCTCGAGCCTGAAATTATTTTCTTTGTTTTCTGTTAACAACAAAATGGATAACAATTCTGGACTATAGTTAGAGACCACCCTTTAAAAAAGCAACCTTGTATGATCATGATATTTCTGTAGGTACTCTTTGTTAGTGATTCTCTGCAAACAAGACTGATAAACACATGGAGGTGCCTTTTTAATTGATACTGGTGTACTTTTAAGTGGAATCCAGTTTCTTTTCCACAAAGTTCAAGCAGGTCTGAGTGTGTTGGGGTGAGTTTTAATTTCTTTCTCTTTTAAAGTGTAGCTTTCTGTTCTGCTTGGATGGCACCTAAGGAGGGAAATGACTGAAGAGTGTAACTTAATCCAGCAGCATTTTTATGTAAACCAGCAATAACTGACTTGTATCTAGCCATCATACAATGGGTTCAGAAGGCTTCCCTGAGTCAGAATTGTTGTTGTTGTTAAGTGCCATTGAGTTGGTTCTGACCATAGCAACCCTGTATAGGGTTTCTGAGGAGTAGCTGGTGGGCTTGAACTGCCAACCTTGTAGCTCAAACCAAATTTTCAGTCCAGTGCATTAATCCACAGCACCACACCAGCACTGGAGACTCCCAAACCTGTAAGGTTGCAGGGTGTATTGAGCTTGGAAGTATGGGAACTACAGAGTAAGCAGTAACTAAGGAGATATTTCCCTGTGTCTTATTTCATCCCTTACACAATTCTCTCTATTTTTCATTCTTCCCAACCCTCTTTACTATTCTTGTGCTTTCTTTTGCTTTTCTTCTCTCCCTGTTTCTTTAATTTCCTATTGGTATGAAGTATAAAAGCACATATTTACTTTTAGAAAAAGTACATATTTATTTTTAGACATTCTGTGACTAGGTCTTTTTTGTTGTTGCAAGTAAGATAATACGTAACTAGAAATTCATGGGTGTTTTTTTTGTTGTTGTTGTTGTTGCAATAATTAAAAAACAAACAAACAGAACACACACAAACTAATCGGGCTTTCATTCTTCAGAGTGGGTAGTTTCACTTCATTAACACTTAGTCCTATTTGATAACTCTCCAGTTATGAATAAAACTGATGACTGAAAGGTGAGAACACTTTGCTTAGGCTAATATATCTTCACATGTTGAGCATAAATTGACACTGTGCCCACTTTTACCTTGTTGATGTAGGTGGAGGGGAGGGAGAGCAATCAACAAGAATGCGAAATGACAGCTATTGGTATTGTGTTGGAGTGTAAGGTCTTAAGCACTTAGTTTGTGGAAGGCTGCAGTTTACAATGAAAGCCCTAACTCCATTTTGGGTCTTGACATACATTCAGTCTCCATTTGAGTTCATTCTGACCATTAACAAAAACCCCCCTCTGCCTTAGGCAGAATGTGTATGAAAGTAGATGACAACTCCCCAGGCCAGCTCAGGGAGGGGCAGTCTTACCTCAGGGAACTTGCCTGGGCTTGTCCTTAATAATTTACAGATGCACATCACCTAGAAGTTGGGGTACCAGGACTGCATGGTGACATGTAACACCCCGACCTTCAAGTATCTTGGCAGTTGAAGGGCTCCAGGTCCAATCTTACAAACTTTTCTCATCTATAATTGCCTAGTATCCCAATCCTGGTCCCTTCCCCTCTTCTGTAGCAATCAGGATTTTGCGAGGATTTTCTTAGTTTTCTATTGTCTACAATAATCATGACGATGGTGCAGGACCAGGTAGCGTTTTGTTCTGTTGTACATTGGGGTCACTAGGAGTTGAAATGGACTCAGTGGCACCTAACAACAGCAACAACATGATTATCTCCATGGCTGTGAATCCTTAGGACACCACTATGGATTCATGCTGATGGCTTCTCTCATCCAATGATTTGTCTTTGTCTTTGTCCTGTTTAAAGCCTAATAAAGGGGTCTCTATTTTGGAGTCTTTTAGGAGTATGGGTGTGGTGTTGTAAGTTAATGGATTGCAAAGTTGGTTTGAACTGCAAGGTCAGTGGTTCAAACTCATCAGCGGCTCCTTGGAAACCCTATACAGGGTTGATATGGGTCCCAACTAACTCAACAGCACTTAACAGCAACAATCCCCTAGATAGGATAATCACTGGACTGCTAACCACAAGGTTGACAGTTCAGACTCACTAGGTGCTCTGTGGGAGGCATTTTACTTCAATAAAGATTCACAGTCTTAGAAACCCTAAGCAGGGTTGTTATGGGTCAGAATCGATTTGATGCCAGTGGTTTGAATTTTATCCCTTAGCACAGTATCTATTATTTTGTGATGATCATTGTGGTCGAATCCTGGTTTAAAGGAAGGAACAAGGAGTTGGACTCAACTGTATACTAACCTTTGGAGCAGAGGAAAGAACACAGAATAAATAAACCCAAAACACCTTTTAGCTTTATCCCATGACAGGGAATCACTATTTCATTTGCGAATGCTGTCATTTGAAAGCTTTGAAATGCTTTCTATAGATATGATTACATTAATCCTGCAGTCAATTTGTCTGCAGCTAGCAAGTGTTACTGCTATCTAAAGTGCGACAAAAATAATTGGATGCATTTTTAAAAGTAGTAGATACTGTAACTATAATTTATTTTCTCGAGAATTCCAGGAAATAGCAGACAAGATAGCTTTATCAGGCCCCCCAAAAGGGACGGATGAATTGAATAATGCCAAACTTCATGTCATTCAATGATTTCACATGGTTAGTAAGTGGCATTATCTTCTGATTTCAATTATTTTTCCCTTAAACAGCACACAGAATTTAGGAAAACGATCTATTATTTCTTGATTTAAACTACATGTGCACAAGCCAGTCTGATGGATAACCTAATCGGATTGCTGAAAGACAGCCTGAATATCTGTAATACATCACCAGGACCAAGTATAATGTATCAGGGGGTTTTAAAAAGTTGCTGGAAAAGTTCCATTTTCTTTTACATTTCACTTTCCCACCAACTTTTTGAGGCCCCCTCATATGTGTACAAGTCAGCCTGATGGATTCCCTCATCAGATTGCTAAGAGACAGCCTGATTCCCTGTAATATGCCACCGAGAACAAGTGTAATGTACTATCCCTAGGAAAGATTTTCTTTTTCCTAGGGGGATGTTCCATTATACTTGCATTTCTTTGCTTTTAATGTTTGGTGCTCATCAAAATTACTTGATGTCCACTTCATCCCATTTTCTCCAGTTCTTTCTTACACTCTGAGGCCACATTTATGACACATTTAACTGAAAGCAAAGAACTGAAAAAGGCTGAGAAAGGAGCTAATCAATCACATAGGGTATTCTTTTCTTCCTTTTTAATACATTTAACTTCTTGGAGTTAATTTCTTTTAGAACAAATACTTTTGATTCAATTAACTCCCATGACTATACTAATATTTCCCCCTTAATTTGCTTATTTATCACACATGCATATCTACTATATGATAAACACATAGTTCCAGAAAAATAAATTGAGAGTTGAAAATGTCTCAAGTATTTTAAAAAGTACTATTATATGAGTGAACATTGCTTTTTGTTGTTGTTGTTAGCAGAAACTTTTATTATTATACATAAAAGTGCTAACCACTTTTATGCCCATGACAGCATTTAATGATATCTGGACATTTATCCATTAAATTCATAAAACCATAGTCCAATGCCTGTTTAAAGTCTTAGCAGTGTTTCTCTACCTAAACTTGTAATAGACAAGGTTATCAAGGACATCAGTGTTCCTTGAAATTTTAATCCTTTCAGTTGTAACAGCATAAATTTCTCTGTTGTCTCTTTAATCTTTTCTTTATCTTTGTTGACCTTCATTTTTATTTATTTACTTATTTTTGCCCTAGATTCAAAGTAAAGAGAAACTAAAATTAAAAAAAAAAAAAAAATGAAGTTCCTAGAAATCATAGATTGGGCTAATTTGGAGGAAAACAGTGGCCCAAATTTTTAGTTAATAAATAAAAGAATACAGCCTACTGAAGATTTTGACAATACATCTTGTTAAGTTAAATACTTCTCCTATGACAATGAAAGGTCCTTGGTGACTCAAATGGCTTTACCTTTGATTACTGTTGTTGTTATAGGTACCTTGAAATGGGTCCCAACTGTGTATGAGGTTTCCAAGGCTATAAATCTTTAAGGAGGCAGAAAGCCTTTTTTCCTGTAGAGCAGCTGGTAGGAGCAGAAACTGTCAAACTTGTGGTTAGCAGTCTAGTGCTTATCCTTTGTGCTTCATTACTAAACTAAAAAGGAGCCCTGGTGACACTGTAGAGTAAGCACTGGGCTGCTAAATAGAAGGTTGGTAGTTCAAATCCACCAGCTGCTCCTCAAGAGAAAGATGAGGCTGTCTGCTCCCATAAGGATTTCTAATCTTGGAAATACTAGATAGGGTCACTATGACTCAGAAATGACTCAGTGCGTTTGGTTTTTGGTTTGGTTACTAACCTAAAGGCAGCATCACAGGAAAAAATTCTGGCAATCTGTTTCTATAAAAATTACAGCTAAGAAAACCGTTTGGAGCATTTCTACTCTGTAGCACATTTTTTTGCCTGCCATAAGTAAGAACTGACTCAATGGGAAAGTTTTGTGGGTTTTTTTGTTTGTTTGTTTGTTTGTTTTGTTTTTTTAATGACAGTGAAGGATTATGGGAGATGATGTTTGCACTGGAGCAAATTCTTTTAAAATTGACATTTTCTTCTTCCAAGTGTGAAGATAAGTTGAGTAAGGAATTGCTCTGGAGGACTAGACAGTGGGGATGGAGTCAGGGATAGTGAGGTTGGAGAAGGCTGCATCAAGCAGTGTCCCAGAGGGTTTACACTGCAGGCAACTTTTTCTTCTAATACATGAGGCACGCGATTGTTCTTTCCCAGATCACCTAGAGTATAGTCATAAATTTGAACAGTGGTAGGGGAGTCAGATCCCTTAAAATAAACATTCTTCACATTCCCTTTGGGGAATTGACAAGAGTCCCTGCATGGTACAAATAGTTGTGCAATAGGCAGCCAAAAGCTTGGCTGTTTGCACCCATTCAGTGGCATCTGAGAAGACAGATTGGCCATCTGCTCCTGAAAGGTCATAAAACATAGAAAGTAGTTCTACTCTGCACACATTGGGTTGTCATGTGTCCTAACCGATTTAACAGTAACTAACAACAATAACAAGGATTGATAAACCACAACTCCTTTTCTGATAACTCCCTAAAAAACAAACAAAAAATCCTCATTTCCCCCCTCTCTTCCTCTGTCTTCTCTTCTTTATTTTTTCTTGCATGACTCTTCAAACCTTAGAGGAAGGTGATGCACAAATGTGCAATTAAAATAGTAACCCAAATATGTGTCAGCTGGTTACATTACAACTTCAGTTACATCAGAAGCATAGCTAGCCCATTGCCTATGTATACCCAAGTATTTGTCATCACCAAACCATCTAGCTGACACTATGCTAGCTTTCAACTGCTAAAATCACGTGGCAGAATAATACAGAAACCACTTAGCCATTTCTGCAGAGACACCAATGTTACCTATTCAAAATTCAAGTCTACAGATTCTTTCTTAACCTCTAGGATTATATTGCAAATTCAGTAAGGTAATAATGTGTTGTGGTTTTATAAATGAAACATTAGTTTCCCTTTATATTATTTTCTTTTTTTTCTAAAAAGATACACTATATTGTATAATTTTTCCTCTCTCACATGTCGCTTTTACTCTGCCTTTTTCATTGCTCCTTTCTTCTCCTGACCTTTAACAAGAACCCTCATTACTTAATATCTTCCTTCTCTCAAGAATCCCTTTCCACTGCTCCTTATGTTGTGGTTAAGTGCTCTCGAGTAGGTTCTGACTCATGGCGACTCTGTATAAGGTGTCCAAGGAGCAGCTGGTGGGTTTGAACTACCAACCTTTCAGTAAGCAGTCCAATGCTTATCCTACAGAGCCACAGCAGGACTCCTAGAAGCACCAGCAATACTATCTGCCTCAAATTTCTTCACACACTAGACCTCAATTCTTTAACTGTATTCTTTTGCTCTCCCTATTTCCCCTCTTGACCTTCGAGCTAAGCCTTGTAGATACAATCTCTCTTTTCTACTTGCTAAAGCTACCACTCTCAAATAAACCTATCACAAACCAGACATCAGGATCAACATTGGATTTCCTGTTTTCTGTTCATCTGATTGAAACCTTATTTCTGAAATATGGTTATGTCTATCCTTATCCATATCATTTCACTCTTTTTATTTTCGATACCCCAATTCGTTTCTACTGCCTTTGCATCAAAATTTAATTTAAAAACTTTTCATGAAATCTTATTTAACTTAACTCTCAGCCTCATTTTTACAAACCCATCTTTCATTATTGTTAGAAATGAAGCATCTAATACCTTCAAAGGAATCACTTAAATTAATTCCCTAAAAATATTGTATTGCTAAATGTTCCCTTCATAATTTGCTCAAATTACTTCTATCTGAAATACTCTATTTACTCTTCTCTGATCAGCAATTTCCACTATTTTTTTCAAGACCTGCATAAAAACATTCTCTTACTCTTTCCTTTGAGCTAAATTTTGTTGTTAAATGTTGTCAAGTCAGTTCTGACATAGCAACCTGTGTACATGGTTTTTGAGGCTTGTAAATCTTTGTGAGAGCAGAAAGCCTCATTTTCCTCCTGTGGGCTAGCTAGTGGGCTTGAACAGCCAACCTTGTGACTAGCAGTCCAGTGCCTATCCTATAGAACCACAATGCTTTACTGAACTAAAACTATCAATGTACTAATCAATTGATAAGCTAAGATCTGAAATTTAAAAAAAAGTATCTTTTCAGAGTCAATAGAACGGAAGCAGTTTATGAATTTACAACAGAAAATCATAGTGTTAGACTTCAATAATTTTGGCTAATCCCAAGTACTTATTTTGTGTTTTAATTATCCAAATGAGATTTACCCTCAATGAGGACTATGACAGAAACAACATACACATTTGAATTTCCAAAGTAAAAATATTTTAATCATGGACTCATAGATTAATTTTAACTCTCTACTATTTATTTTTTTCTAACCAGTACTATGTCATCTTGGAAGAAATGATAAAGTAAAAGAGATGAACAGAAAATTAGAGAGGAAAACTCAAGAAGATAAAGTAAAATTTTATAATGAAATGTGCAAAGACCAGTAGTTAGGAAGCCAAAAGGAAGAACATGCTCTGCAGTTCTCAAGCTGAAAGAACTAAGAAAAACTTCAAGCCTCCACTTGAAATATTGAAGGATTCTATAGACCAAATATTGAATGATGCAGGAAGCATAAAAAGAAGATGGAAGAGCTGCACAGAGTCGCTGTACCAAAAAGAACTTGTTGAAGTTCACCATTTCAAGAGGTAGTATGAACAAGAACCGATGATACTGAAGAAAGAAATCCAAGCTGCATAGAAAGCATTGTGAGAAACAGGCTCTGTAGATTGGTGGAATACAAATGAAATGTTTCAACAAACTGATGCAGCTGTGGAAGCATTCTCTAGTCTATGCCATGTTAACCAACTGGAACAGATTCATGTTTCTAAAGAAATGTGATCCAACAGAATGCAGAAATTATCAAACAATATCATTAATATCACATGCAAGTATAATTTTGCTGAAAATAATTTTAAAATGGTTGCAGCATCACATCAACAAGATGCTGCCAGAAATTCAAGTTCCTTTCAGAAGAGGACATGTAATGAGAAAAATCATTACTGATATCAGATGGAACTTGGCTAAAAGTAGGGAATACCAGAAAAAATATTTACTTATGTTTTATTGGCCATGGAAAGGCATTCAACTGTATGGATCATAACAAACTATGGAACACTGAAAAATGGGAATCCAGGAACACTTAACTATTCTTAAATAAGGAGCCTGTACATAGACCAAGAGTCAGTCTATGTTTGAACAGAACAGGTAATACTGCCTGGTTTAATATCAGGAAAGGTGTGCACCAGGGTTGTATTTTTTTACCACACTATTCAATCTGTGTTCTGAGCAAATAATCAGAGAAACTGGACTATGTGAAGAAGAACATGGCACTAAGATTGGAGGAAGGCTCATTCACAACCTGTAGCATAGAAAACACAACTTTCCTTGCTGGAAGTGAAGAGAACTTGAAGCACTTACAGAAGAAGACCAAAGGCAATAGCCTTCAGTATGGATTGCACCAAAATGTAAGGAAAACAAAAATCCTCACAACTGAACCAGTAGACAACATCATGATAAAAGGATTGAAATAGATGGAAACTGTCAGGATTTCGTTTTACTTGGATCCACAATCAACACTCATGGCAGCAGCAGGGCAGGAATCAAAGGACATATGACATCAGGTAAATCTGTTGAAAATTACCTTTTGAAAGTGTTAAAGAGAAAAGATGTCAGTTTGAGGATTAAGGTGTGCTTGACCCCAGCCATAGTATTTTCAATTGCCTCACATGCATTTGAAAGTTGGATGATGAATAAGGAAGACAGTAGATGAATCAATTTATTTGAATTATGGTATTGGAGAAGAGTATTGGAAGCATGGACTGTTAGAAGAACAAACAAATCTGTCTTGGAAGAAATACTATGAGAAAGTTCCTTGGCAGTGAGAATGACAAGTCTTCATCTCTTGTACTTTAGACATGTTATAAGGAGAAGGATATCATGCTTGGTAAAGAAGATGGTCTGCAAAAATGCAGATGAACCCTACAATGAGATTTGATCAACCCAATGGCTGCAACAATGGGTTTAGACAACAATCATTGTGAGGAAGGTAGAGGACAGGGCAGCTATGATTCAAAGTGACCTTTACAATACCTAACAACAACTATGTAATCTTAATAATATCGACGGCAAATGACAACAACAATTCATGTATTATCAAAATTATTCCTGTTTTGAGGTTACTGTGATGATTAAACTAGAAAACCCATAGACTGTCTAGCACGGTTGCTGGCAAATTTTCTAGAAAAGAAAGTCTTGTACAGATGCAGTGGAGTCCTGGTGTGGCGTTGTAGGATAAGCACTGGACTGCTAATCAAAAAGTCAGCAGTTCAAACGCACCGGCTACTCCTTGGAAACCCTATTCAGGGTTGCTGTGAGTCAGAACTGACGAGGTGACACTTAACAACAGCAATACAGATGAGGCACCTTAAGTCCAGGATTCAAGTGCAGTTTCTTTACTGTCTATTTCATAAATAAAGTTGTACATTTCAATTCCTTGAAAATAAATATGAGTTCATTAAGGAAAAAAATATCTCCTATCCAGAAGTCTTCTAATTCTCAATCAACCTTACATTTCAGGAAACAATGTTTAATTTTAGAAATAAATTCCATTAGTTAAGAAAATAATCTTTTAAATTGCCAAGATTAAAATTCATTAGTAGGTTTAGTTAGTAAAGAAATGAATTATCTGTTTAGCAATTCACTAGCCTGAATAAATGAAGAATAATAGACAGTTTGTGCTCATGAAAAACCTGTACATATACCAACAGGCAGTCGTTTGAACAGAACAAAGGGATATTGAATGGTTTAAATTCATGGCTGTAGCATTTCAGTACACTTATGCTGTATGCTAAGCAAATATTCTGAGAAGCTAGAATATAAGATGAACACGGCATCAGGATTGGAGAAAGACTCATTAACAACTTGCAATATGCAGATGATACAACCTTGCTTGCTGAAAGTGAAAAGGACTTAAAATATTTACTGGTCAAGATCAAACACCACAGTCTTCAGTATAAATTGTACCTCAATGTAAAGAAACAAAAATCCTCACGACTGGACCAATAATGAACAAACATCATGACAACTGAAGAAAAGACTGAAGTTCAAAGACTTCATTTTGCTTGGATCAACAATTAATGCTAATGGGAGCAGCAGTAAAGAAATCAAACAATATATTTCAACAGGCAAATCTGCTTCACAAGACCTCTTTAAAATGTTCAAGAGCAAATATTTTGTTTGAGGACTAAGGTGAACCCAACCCAAGCCATGATATTTTACATTCCTCTTAAGCATATGAAAGCTGGACAGTGAACAAAGAAGACCATAGAAGAACTGATGCATTTGAGTTACGGTGTTGGAGAAGAATATTGAAAGTACAATGCACTGTCATAAGAACAAATCTGTTTTGGAAGAAGTACATCCAGAATGCTCTTTAGAAGCCAAAATGGAGAGATGGCATCTCTCATACTTTAGGCATGTTGTCAGGAGGGACCAGTCCCTGGAGTAGAACATCAGACTTGGTAAAGTGTAGGGTCAGTGAAAAAGAGGAAGGCCCCCAATGGGATGTATTGGCACAGTCGCAGCATCAGTGTATTTAAGCGTAACAACAATTGTGAAGATGGCACAGAACTGGACAGTGTTTCATTCTGTTATGCCCAGAGTTGCTATGAGTCAGGACAAATTCAACAGAACCTAGTAACAACAACAGTGGGCAATATCTGTTAAACCACTGCATTGATCTTCACTACATTTACTGCAAAATTATATTCTTTCTAAGACCTAACACACAGTAATGTCAGAATATTCAGAGTTACGGTTCACGAGTACTACAGTATGTCCAATTACTATACAATAATATTTTGTTGTTACCAAAGATGCTCATGTTAATGATAAAATATGACTATACTGTGTCCAAGATGTAGCTGCTGAGGCAATGTATTATTTATGTTGTCTCAATTTATTTAACTTAGGAAGAAGGTAAAAATAAAAAATAAGGAAGGGGTTGAAACAAATCTGTAAAAGTAATGTGGCAATAGTGCAAATCTAAGTTTGAGGTATAAGATTTATTGTTGCTTTGTGCTAACAATCACACAATGCCTTCCCATAGATTTCAGGATAGTGTGGCACATAACTGAATCCAATCTGGTTTTGATCACATCTCTGCAAGACTTCTTTGTACTTATTCATGTTCCTCTGTTTTCTCTACTAGGAATGTGCTACCCTCTTTTGTCTTCTTCTGAATGTCTAGTCTTCAAAACTCAGCTCAGGCAGAATCTCCACCAGTCTTCTCTTATTGCACTACTTAAATGATGGTGCTTCTCTGGCTTCCATAACCTGAGTATCATAATGGATTACAAAATGGGATGCTAATCAAAAGGGCAATAGTTGAATCTACCAATCTCTCTGTGGAAGAAAGATGAGGCTTTCTGCTCCTGTAAAGATCTGCATCCTCAGAAACCCTGTACAGGGTAGCTATAAGTTGAAACCGACTCAGTGGCACTTAACCATTGCCACTATCTCTGGTTCCCATGGCAAGCATCCCTCTAGCATGCCACTTAGTAGCATCCTTGATTCACTTAGGGCTTTTTCATTTGGCCGCAAGTTAACAAAGGGAAGGAATTGTATCTAAGTCGACCACAAATCAGACCTAGCATGAGATCTGACATGGAGTAAGCAATCAGGTTAAAAGCATGTGGTTAATTTTCATAAGCCAGATCTGAAATGCAGTCTAATTGTCTTGGGATTAATGAAAAGACCATTAATGCTATAGTGAAATTGGCTAGATTGTAGATAATTCTTTATTGTAGGTTGAAAGAAGAAAAAATTAAACATGTCATCTAACATTTCTCCCTTTAAAGTTTGGCTTGTTAGAACAATATTGAGTCATGCTACATAATGGGCAATATAATACTTATATTTTATGAGTTACGAGAAATTAAGCATTTATTTACCAGAAAAAAAAAATTATTGACCTTTGAGTTTACTGGAACAAAAATTTAAGTGGAACTGCTAATAATGACAAGTAATTTTTTTTTTAGTGTTTGTAGTTTTAATAATATTTCTGCATAAAACATGAGGATTAGATCATGGGATTTGGAATCAGATAGAAAATTCATGCCTTGAATTTTTCATCATTACCTTCTGAACTACTTAACCTTTATAAGCTACAGTTCCCCATTTGTAAAATATAAGCTGCCTAATACAGAACTTGGAAAATGAGTACCTAAGTGCCACATTTCTTCAGTGTTAGTATTAAGAGCTGTATTTCTAAATTTGTAGGAAAACTGAAAAGGGTTAAGAAAAGAAAATATGATAATAGTATTTATTTCAAAGATATGCTCGTGTTATAATTGCGTGAAGGCATAATACGCTGTTGTTGTTGGTAAGTGCCATCGAGTCAGCTCTGACTCACATCTATATGGGGTAGATGTGAGTCAGAGCTGACTCGATGGCACTTAACAACTGCATGTTATGCCTTCATGCAATTATAATATGAAAATATCTGTGAAAGAATTATTATTGTGTTTTCTTTTCTTAACCCTTTTCAGTTTTCCTACAAATTTAGAAACACACCTCTTAATACCAACAATATAGGGGAGTCCTGGTGTGGGTTAATGCACCAGACCTGCAAAGCCATTTGAACTGCAAGGTTAGTGGTTTAAGCTCACCAGCTGCTCCCTGAAAATCCTATACAGAGTTGCTATGGGTCGGAACCAACTCGAAGGCACTTAACAACAATAACAACCCTGTATAGGTTTTCCTAGGAGTAGCTGGTGGGTTTGAACCACTGATCTTGTGTTTAAAAGTCCAGTGCTTAATATATTTATCATAAAGTGTGCAACAATAAGGAAATGATAGTTCTAAACTTCAGAGAGAAGAGTTTTAGCTAGATAGCAGGCAGCTCTAATATTGCAATACAATAAGAAATGGTTAATTTTTTTATATAAAAATTCCAAATTAATAATTTAAAATTTAGGATCAATGTTGAGATGAAACAAAGTGTATAATTTGTTGAATGTAAAGCTGATGATCTTGTCAGCAATTGATCTTCACTCAATTCAAGATGAAAAGTTAAAAAAAAAATTCAGAATCAATACTTTTGAATTATCTAGGAGTAGAATCTAAGCATTTCAGTTGGGGGAATTATAGTTTGATAGAAATACAAATATATATTTAATAACACTAACATGATAAACAATATGAAAAATGATGAGACATTTCACAAAGCTAATGCTTCAATTGCATAAGATATCCCTGTATACTTTGAATGTCAAACTCATATTTCATCTCTCTCAAAACATTTTCAGTCTCTCAGTTCCTAAAACACAAAGGTACTACTAAATTTTCAACTGGCTGTATTCTGTCTTGGAGTCCTGGTATGGCACAGTAGGACAGGCATTCAACAGCAAGGTCTATGGTTCAAACTCACCAGCCACTCCTTGGAAACTCTATATGGGGTTGTTATGAGTCGGAACCAGCACAATGACACTTAATAACAACAACAACATCGTCTATCTTTTTTGTCCTTTAATTGTGTCCAGTAGGTATGTGTTTTCCCTCGAATCATGCTTCTTGTTGCTAAATGCTGTGGAGTGGGTTCTGACTCACAGTGACCCTGTATAGAGTTTTCAAGCTTGTATATCTTTGAGGGAGCTGAAAGCCTCACCTTTTTCTCACAATTATACTTATTAAGAAGAGAAAATAAAATTTCATGTTTTCTGACTACTGTATCAAACACTAGCCCAGAGCAGGTTGTAGAAATAATTAATACATACTCTTATACTGATACAGATGTCAAGAATCTTTAGAAGCAGTATTAACCCTTCCCAGCAAATGACTATATTTAGTGCAATGGGAAAAAAAAGTAAATTAGAATATTTTGCATATTATTGCAGTTCCTTGGTCTCTATGAAATTAAAATTAGCTGGGCACCCATCTGCCTTCTATGTCTCGTACTGCTAGGAAAGTCTGACCATAGTTAGTGTTTGAATATGGCAGTTTTGGAAGAATATTTTAAGAAATAATGTGTCATAATCACATGTGTTTGCCTTTACAATATTTTGGGAGTGACTACAAGGTTTGTGTCTGAGGAGAATGGCTGGAAATCCAAATTGCATTGTATAAGCAGGTTTACTGAATGATATATCTAACCCTGGACTGTCTCTTAGGCTTTGGAGCTTAAAGAAAGGGGCATTCTTTGTACTCATAGTTGAAGGTTGATTCAAGTTCAGTAGAAAACTAAGTCATGACTGGAGAAAGCCTCATGGTGTAAGGGTCCTAGTAAATGAGTAGGTAGATTGTAAGTGGTCCAGTCAAGTGGGTTGGGGTTCAAGCTAGCATGTCAACAGATTAAGGAACTGGAACAGAAATCCAGAATCAGGTTAGAGATTCAGTCATTTAGACTTCATACATGCAGTTGGGTTGAGGCTCAGTGTGCAGTTGGCTCATGGAAAACACTACTGTCAGAGTAAAGGAGTGACTGGCACACAGCTGGGGTTTGGTTCTCTTGGTTTTAAAAGTCACGTATGGTAGAGTTTATAGAATATAATGATAAATAAAATTCTTTATTTGTAAGTCACATTGTTTTTTAACTCAGAAAACTGTACTTTTGTTTGGATAGAATTTCTTTCTTTCATTTTTAATTACATGACTTCTACGTGGAAGAGACTGTTCTAAGTCCTAAGGTTAGAACATGAAGCACTTGGAACATAAGTACAGGGACTAGTGTCAGGAATTCATCATCCAGAATGCTGAATTACTTCTTGGTGTATCATTCCTCTTGTATTGAGAATTGCCTAAGGTTGTAATGGACAGCTCATAGATATGACAAGTTAAACTCAGTCTTTGTTTTTAACCATTTTGTGGCCAAGAAAAATGTCATTGAACTTCCTGATAAACATAGCACACACACATAGAGAAATCATGGTGGTATAGTGATTAAGCACATAGCTGCTAATCAAAAGGTTGCTTGTTTGAACCCACCAGCAGTTCAAACCTACCAGCGTGTCATTCACTGGGAGAAAAGACCTGTGACTCTGCTCCTGTGTGGTAGCTCTCCTCTGTCCTGTTAGGGTTGCTATGACTCAGAGGCAATGGTGTGACTGGGCATATAAAATCTATACTATTATATCAGGAGAACAAGTCCATAGAGAAGGACACCATGCTTGGTAAAGTAGAGTGTCAACGAAAAAGAGGAAGACCCTTAATAAGATGGACTGACACAGTGGCAGCAGCAATGGACGGTTCAGACCAGCAGTGTTACAGTCTGTTGTGTAGAGGGTCACGATAAGTGGGAACTTTCTCGATGTCACCAAACAACATAGATGATAATATGGAGTCCAGGTTTGAATCAACTAGTCACCACATGGCAGGAAGAGGAAGCTTTCTGTTCCCATAAAGAATTACAGCCTCAGAAATCCTACATTTGGTCTCTGTGAGTTAGAATTGAGTCAATGGCAATAAGTTCTGGGTTTTATATAATAATCCATAACAACACATCCACATTTAGCTATTGCATACTAATGTGTTTAATTTAAAACTATTTTGTTTCTTGTTGGTTCATAATTACTTCACTGTAACATTCCCATATATCCCATGCTTTCACATTTATCTGTGCCTTCAGCATTCACATTAATGAATACCTCATGTCTCATTTTTCCCTTATTTCAGAGATAGTGCCATTTTCTGTTATAATGACCAAGATACGGAGTTCAGACTCTTTCATTCTTGTATGAATAATCAACATGCCTTTAGCAATCAATTGTCAAGTACAGAATATCACAAAACAATAAAATGTATTTTTGCATTCAGGACTAACTACATTGCTTTGCAACTTCTATTTCTATGTATGTTGATTCATAGAAATATTTTTGCTCTTATGGATGAATATTTCCATTTGTAAAAGCAAAATTGTAACTCCTTTACATTATACAATTGTAACAATAATGAAATAGTAAATGAGGGATTTTTAGATGGCTATTCCTTAAAAAATGAAGGAAAAATTCTTTTGTCATAAAACCTCTCATAAGGTAAAAATAATAAACACAGAAACTATAACCAAATATTTATTTTTACCAATAGTAATTTCTCAAAGATGAGTAAAGATGTTAATTTTTTCACTCTACAAATTATTCCATTTAGTAAATTAGTTTGTCAAGGATTTAAATTAAGTGGTGATAAGCACAACAGGAACAGAGAATGGAATTAATAACAGAAGTTATTCAAGGGTAAGCAGAGATAAATCTGGCTGCCCACTTGCTGATTCTAATTTGTATGTTAGAGTCTTTATGCATAAATCATGCAGTTTGTACATAAAATATAGGACTTATTAACAAAAACATTCAGAAATAAAAAGATTATATATTTTTTTAAATAAAAAATACTTTGTGTACAGCACAAACTTTACATACAGGAAGTATTCACTTTATATTTTTCCTGTTTGTCTTCTTTACATATTCAATCCAGAGGTGCATGACATCTTATGTGAAGGCAAATCATTAGCATAATCTGGACTTGGCTGATTGTGATGGGTCAGGTGTTTCTATGACGCTACAATGCTGACCACTGTTAATCAAGTGCTTACTGTGCCCAATGTTGTTGTTGGCACCGTCAAGTTGACTCTGACTCATAGTGACCCTATGCACAACAGAACGATAACATGTCCGACGTCTGAGAGATGAAGTTTTGCCATCCTGGCTTCTAAGCAGCATTCTGACTATACTTCCTCCAACACAGTTGTTCTTCTGTGTCCATATACAATGCTAAAGATTTTAGAGATATTTGGTCATTTAACAGAAAAAACAATAACAATAACAACTATGTAAATCCTGTTATTACTCCTAATATACAGAAAGAAAGCAGACTGTAGGGGCTGAGAGAGATTTAAACTTAGTCCGTTTGATTTTAAGGTCAGCACTTTGAAATTCAAGCTAAATTTAAACTCTTCCATAAAAATAACCTTAAGGTCTGGGGTTGAAGCCCACCAGCCACTCCTGAGGAGAAAGATGAGGCTTTCTGTTCTGGTAAAGTATTGCAACCTCAGAAATCCTATACAGGATTGCTATGAGTCAGAATGACTCCAGGGTAGTGGGTGAGTTCGGGTTTAGCTTTCTGTTTCATTTCATATTCTCACATAAATCATTGTGTTGGTCAGTTCTATTTAACCATGTTGATTTTACTGTTGTCAGTTGCTTCCAACTCACAGTGACCCCCATATGCACAGTAGAACTGCTATAAATGATTTTTCAAGTCTGTGATCTTTCAGAAGCAGATCATCAGCCCTCATTTCTGAGGAGCCTCTGGGTGTGTTTCAGCTAGGGATAAAAATCATGAATGTTACAATGAAAAAGAATCCTACAGGTCAACTTCTCTCATAACTTAATTTGATAACATGATGAAATTTAGGGATGGTAAAGATTCGTGGAACTGGAGTCCTAGTGTGGCGCTGTGGGTTAATATATTGGACTGCAAAGTTGGTTAGAACTGTAAGATCAGTGGTTCAAATTCACCAGGAATTCCCTGGAAATCTTACAGAGGGTTGCTAAGAGTCAGAACTGACTTGACAGCACTTAACAACAATAACAATAGCAACATAGTTGAAAATAAAAGACAATGGAATTTTACACAAATTTTTTGTGTTGTGTAAGATATTTCAGTGTTGCTATAAAATAAACAAGGAGCTCTGGTAGCATAGTGGTTACAAATCGGGCTGCTAACCTCAAGGTCGGCAGTTCAAAACTACCAGCTGTTCCATGGGAGAAAGATGAGGCTTTCTGCTCATATAAAGATTTACAGCCTCGGAAACCCTGTACAGGGTTGCTATGAGTATGAACTGACCCCACAGTACTTAACAATAACAACAATAAGATAAATACTTGACCATAAGGGTGGTGTAATCACAGGCTCAGTAGTTAAAACTCACTAGCCAATCCTCAGAAACCATATAAAGGTTTGCTATGAGTTGGAACTGACTTGGCAACAACAATAATGTATCTGAGAGGTTTGGAACAAATGACAGAGGCTGTTGATGGATAATAGGACTAAAGCTGAGTATGTCACCAGACCTGTGGTGTGCTACCTCCTTCACAGGTCCTAAGTTAGTGGTTCATTTGAGTCCTCTTCATAATATTCATTTACCTGATGGCACTATGCACCAATACATCAAAACAAAAAAACAAAACAAAAAAAAAACAACCAAACTTAATAGCATGGTGGACCTTGGTTTCTATTTTCATTGAACATTCTGACTTGCCTACAAATTAATATGTGACTCTAATACCCAAAAGACCAGGGTAAAATGTATAGTAATTTTAAAAAGTAAGTAATAATCCTAAGTATTAGATAATCATGATTAGGTAATCATGATTTCATAATCACCAAGACAATTAACATTGCCACACGAATTACAGATGTGCTAAATATTTCCCAAGGAGTTCTGGTGTGATGCTGTGGGTTAATGCGTCAGACTGCAAAGCTGTTTGAATTGCAAGGTCAATGGTTCAAGTTCACCAGCTGCTCCTCGGAAACCCTATGGGTCAAAACTGACTTGATGACACTTAACAACAACAACCTTTATATTGAAGTCCTGGTGTGGTACCATAGGATAAGCAGTGGACCAAAAGATCATTTGAACCACAAGGTCATCAGTTCAAACTTACCAGCTGTTCCTCGGAAACCCTATACTGAGTTGCTATGAGTTGGAACCACCTCCATGGCACTTAACGATAATAACAACCTGAACATTAAGAAGCCCAAGTGGTGCTGTGGGAGAGGCACTGTGTTGCTAACTGCAAGGTTGGCAGTTCAAACTCACCAGCTTATCTGTGGGGAAAAGATGGAACTGTTGCTCCCATAAAGATTTACACTCTTGAAAACCCAATATAGGGCTGTTATGAGTTGAAATTAAAACAATGGTAGCGTGTTTGGTTTGTTTTTGGACCTGAGCATTAAAGATGTTAGTTTCCTTCTATGAGATCACTAATTTTTTAAAATATATATAATAATAGTGTTAGAGATAGTTATGGGCCATGAGTCAGTTCCTATTCATAGCGACCCCATATAGGGTTTTTAGGTTGTAAATCTTAATGGAAGCAGAAAGTCTCATCTTTCTCCCTCAAACTGCTCACCTTGTGGTTTGGTTAGTATCCTGATTCAAAACCCACTATGCTACCAGAGCTTCTCTCTATAATAATAATTGACAAGGAAAGAAAAAGCTTACAGCGCCTAACCAAAGCCATGCATTTAGTAAATAGCAAGGTTAGAATTTAAGGAGCTCTGGTAGCATGATGGTTACAAGTCAGGCTGCTAATCGCAAGGTCAGCAGTTCAAATTTACCAGTTGTTCCTTGGGAGAAAGATGAGGCTTTCTGCTCCCGTAAAGATTTACAGCCTCAGAAACCCAACACAGGGTCACTATGAGTCAGAACCAACTCCATGGCACATCACTACCACCACCACCAAGGTTAGAATTTAAATAGAGACTGAGCTATTACTCATTCATGGTTTATTCAAGAAACACCTACTGAACACCTACCACTTTATCTAGATGAGTAAGAGGGTTGGGATATTAAACAAAAACACACATGTGGGTATAAAACTACCAACAGAGCTAAGGATACCACAGAAAAAGTACTAAGTGTTGTTGTTGTTAAGTACCATCTAGTTGGTTCAGACTCACAGCAACGCTGTAAAGGGTTTCTGAAAAGCAGAACCTAGTGAGTTAGAACTGCTGACCTTGTTGTTCAAACCAACCTTGAGTTCAGTGCTTATCCTATAATGCCACAGAAACTTGTCTGCTCCATGACCAAGGAAGGCTTTTCAAAAAATTTATGTTTGACCTTAGATCTGAAGGATAAGAAACGTGAGCTAAACAAGTGTTGAGCATGTGGGTGTGTGCTGAAGAATGAACCAAGGCCCAGATTGCTCAAGGCTTTGGGACATCATCAGTGTGATGGAAACGAAAACGTTACATAGAAAAAAGCATCTGAAGGTACAGAGGTTGGCACCCTACATATCAAGTATCTCACAGGCCATTAAAGGACTCAGCTATTTTCTAAGCGCTATGGGAAACCTCAAAACTTATTTATTTTATCTCAATTTTCAGGAGTAAAATATTTTAAGACAAGATTTTGGTTTTTACATAATTACTGTGGCTGAATTGTAAGAAAATTTGCACCCGGGTAATAACACATGTGGGAGAAACCATTTCTGAGGTAATTGCAGTAACCCAGTTTCAAGATATTAACACTTGGAAAGCTAGGTAGCAGTAAAAGTGAGGAGAGGTAGAAAGATTACATAACCATTTAGGAGACAGAATCAAGTAAGTTTGGTAACAGATTAAAGATGGAGGATAAAGGCGAAAGTGGTTTCAAAGATGGTTATCAGATATCTTGCTTACATAATCAGCATGGGTGCTGCTTCTCTGTGCCCCAAAATGGAGGAAGAGAGGTTTTTAAAGCAGAATATTTTACTTATGTACTAAAGTATTTCTTTGTGGTTTACCCTCAAAAGAGGGAAAACAAGCCAATTTCGCCTACAACATAGAGTTACAGAGAGAGAGCCAAGTGACTATGAGCTCTGGAATCCGGCTGTCTGAATGCACATCTAGGCTTTATATCTTACAGGCTCTGTGGCCATGGTCAAGGGACCTTACCAAGCACCTTTTCCCCTTCTGTACATGAGGGACTTACATTACATAAGATTGTCATTAAAGGTAAGGGCATCTACAGTTTGTTTGCTTAGTGTACTTTTCTGTCTCATAGTACATTTGCTCTGGGCTTTCTCTTTTTCTTCTCTTCTTTCACTATTCCATTTATCCTCACTTATCTGCTGCTATTTTTTCTGCACCTTCTCCAGTTGTTGTTGTTGTTAGGTGCCATCAAGTTGGTACCAACTCATAGTGACTTTTTGCACAGCAGAATGAAACACTACCCGATCCTGGGCCAACCTCACTACTGTTGCCATGCTTGAGTCCATCGATGCTGCCACTTGGCCAATCCATCTTGTTGGGGGGGTCTTCCTCTTTTTCTCTGACTCTCCACCTTACCAAACATGATATCCTTCTCCAGTGAATGGTCCCTCCTGACAATATGTCCAAAGTATGAGATATGAAGTTTGGTCATCTTGGCTTCCAAGGAGCACTCTAGCTGCACTTCTTAAATAATGGCTCTATTGGTTCTTTTGGCAGCCCATGGTTCTTTCAATATTCTCCTCCAACACCATAACTCAAAAACATCAATTCTTCTATGGTCTTCCTTATTCACTGTCCAGCTTTTGCATGCATATCCTCATTTTGTCCTGTTCAAAATCATTAGCATCCTTCTCCTCCTTTTCCTTCCTCTTCTTATCTATGATCATAAATATTCTTCATCTAAACATACCAGTAGTTCCGCAGGAGAAAGATGAGGCTTTCTGCTCCTGTAAAGATTTACAGCCTCGGAAACCCTGTGTAGGGTCGCTATGAGTCGGAACCAACTCCACGCACACAACAACAAATATATATATATATATATATATAAATTAATTAATTTATTTTTTCTCTCCTTTGTCATAGTCCTTTTTTTCCCCTTTCAATTCCCATTCCCAACAACAACAACTTGCCTCTACAGAGATGAATTGCCTCCTTACTTCCGGTCTTCCAAATCATGTGACACTGTGCTGTCAGATCAATCTTCCTAAACTGCTTTTATCATGCCACACTATCCTTCTTGGAACCTTTCGTAGTTTCTCACTGATGGTGTGTGAAATGGAAATACGCTGAGTAGCTAGACTCTGATATTAGACTAGTTTAGATTTTTCTTTTGACCCAGTCACTCACCAATTTGGGGAAACTATAGCATGTGTCAAAGATTAGTTGTGGTCTTCTATAAAATTAAGACATCTCTGTATAGGTTTTCTGTGAAGATTTACTGAGCTATGCATTCAGATCGTTAGAATGGTGCCTCCTACATATTAGATGTCTACTAATAGGTAACATCATTAACATAGAATGAATTTCACCCTTTCAAATGCATCACTGAAGATCTTCTGATCTTTGTTTAAATTTTGCATCTCATAATATCTTTTCAAACACAGCTATTTAAGAGGAATTTAATCTGATTCTAAACTTTTTTTTGTTGTTGTTGTTAAGTGCCAGTGAGCCAATTCTGACCCATAGCAACCCTGTATAGGGTTTCCAAGGAGTAGCTGGTGAGCTTGAACCACAGACCTTGCAGTTCAAACGACTTTGCAGTCTGACACATTAGCCCACAGTGCCAACCAGGATTCCCTTTTAAATCTCTAAACTTACCTAGTATCTTTTAAGCTTCTTCTATGATTTAATTCTCATGACCCTCATCATCACTTCAAATTATCAACAATCTGCTTGTCTTTCAGGTTTTAAACACCACAGCAGAAAGAATCTCATCTTACTCAGGACTGCAAGGGCATTTTACTAAGGTCGTTCTCAATCCTTTTCATGGTACTGCCTTATGTTGGTTTGTGTAAAACTCCTGAGGGTGAGACCACCCTCTAGTACATTTACAATTCATGAAGGCCGAGTTTTCTATCTTCTCCAATGAATAAATTCTTGATAAATGAATGGAGTCCTGGTGTGGCACTGTAGAATAAGCCCTGGACTACAAAGTAAGTTTGAACTGCAAAGTTGGCTGTTCAAACTCACCAGTGGATCCTTGGAAACTCTATACAGGGTCTCTATGAGTTGGAGTTCTGATGTGGCACTGTGGATTAATGCACTGGACTGCAAAGTTGTTTGAACCTCAAGATCGGCAGTTCAAGTTAACCAGCCAGTCTTTAGAAACCCTATACAGGGTGGCTATGGGTCAAAACTGACTCATTGGTACTTAAAAACAACAACAATAATTTTATATAGGTAGTCCTGATATGGCCCTGTAGGATCAGTACTAGACTTTTAACTGAAATGTTGGCAGTTCAAACCCACCAGCTGCTCCTAGGAAACCCTATAGAGGGTCCTTATGAGTCAAAACAGGCTTGGTTTAATAATAGCATTTCATATGGTATTTTATGGCTTGCTTTTAGAATATCAGTATAAACCAGTTTCTGTTGTTATAAATATTGTTGTAAGTGACATAAGTAACAAATGAAACAAAGCAGTTGCTGTGGAGTCAATTCGATCACTAGGGAGCCCATGTTTTGCAGAGTAGATCTGTGCGTAATAGAATTTTTGTGGCAATGATAATTTGGATGTTTGAACCCACTGTTGCAGTCATTGTGTCAATCTATCTAACTGAGGGTCTTCTCTTCACAGACACAGCATGGTGTCCTTCTCTTCAGGGACTGGTCAGTCCCTCATGGTAACACATCCAAAGTAGATAAGATGAAGTCTCATCACCCTTACTTCTAAGTATCATTCTGACTAAACTCCTTCCAAGACAGATGCGTTCATTCTTCTGGCATTCCATGGTATATTCAAAATTCTTCACCAACACCATGAACCCAATGAATCAATTCTTCTTCATTCTTCCGTATCTAGTGTCTAGTTTTAGCATGCCTATGAAGAGGAGTTCTGGTGTGGCGCTGTGAGTTACTGCGCTAGACTGCAAAGTCAGTTTAAACTGCAAGGTTGGTGGTTCAAATTCACCAGTCGCTCCTTGGAAACCCTCTATAGAGTTGTTATGGGTCGGAACCGACTCGACGGCACTTGGCAACAATAACAGCAACATAAAGTGATTAACCATGGGTCAGGCACAAAGTGACACCTTTAATTTTAATACTTCAATGATATTTTTTACAGATGACTTTACTTATTCAATCAGATAAAAGATATACTGGCATAATATTTCTATCTTTTGAAAATCCATATACAGCTTAAATCATATTGTTGCTGTTGTTGTTAAATGCCATCAATTAAATTCCAACTCACAGGGACCCTGTATAGGGTTGCTCAGAGGCAATTGGTGCGTTTGAACTGCCAACCTTATGGGTCAAACAGACCTTGTAGTCCAGGGCTTACCTTATATTGCCACACCAGGACTCCTAAATTATATTGTTGTTAAGTGGCATCGACTTAGTTCCAATGCAAAACGACCCTGTATAAGGTTTCCAAGGAGCAGCTGATGACTTTCAACCACCAACCTTGCAGTTCAAAATACCTTACGGTCCAGTGCTTTATGGTGGTGGTGTGGTGTGGTGTCAGTTCCGACTCACAGCAACTCCGTACAGAGTTTCTGAGGCTGTAATTCTTTATATGAATAGAAAGCCTCATCTTTCTCCCACAGAGTGGCTGGTAGTTTTTAGCTGCTGACCTTGAGGTTAGCAGCCTGACTTGTAACCACTACGCTATCAGCTATTATAATTTAGTTGCTCACCTACTTCCACTGCCATTCAGTTAACTCTGACTCATAGCCACTGTATAGGACAGAGGACACCTGCTCCAGAGGATTTGGGAAATTTTACAGGAACATATAGCAGACCTTGTATTTAGCAGACTAACACTTAATCCATTGTGTAAACAGGTCTCTAGTTCACAAGATACAGGTAAACTCTTAGGCAGTAAAACACCTCTTTTAGATGTGCTTGAATTCTTCAACTGTCATCTAAAATTGTTGTTGTTGTAAACGTTATTGATTCAGTTCCGACTCAGACATGAAGTATAGGGTTTCTGAGGCTTTAAATCTTCGCTGAAGCAGAAAGCCTCATCTTTTTCCCACAGAACGGTTGGCAGGCTCAAACCACAGACTTTGTGGTTTACAATCCCATGCGTATTGTATGGAACCACCATGCTCCCCTAGTTGATTATAGAAGGTCATCTAAAATAGGAACATGATAGTACAATATGTTGTTAAGTGCTGTTGTGTCTCCTCACTGAAAGTGAACTTCCAGGGAGGAACTGGTAGGTTTGAATCTCCAACCTTTTGGTTAGCAGTCCAGTGCTTATCCTAAAGTGCCACACCAGAACATAATCAATGAAATTGTCACTTAGCAGACTTGTATATATGTGTTGTTGTTGTTGTTAGGTGCCATTGAGTCAGTACCGACTCATAGCGACCTTATGCACAGCAGAACGAAACACTGCCCATTCCTGGGTCAACCTCACTACTGTTGCCACGCTTGAGTCCATCGATGCTGCCACTTGGCCAATGTTATTAAAAATTACAATTATTTAAGAATATCTTGATTTTATATTTCAAATTACTTTAAAGCCATTTTATATATGTAGCTTTACTTTTTTATAATAATGAAATATCTTAGTTGCCTTCAAAATATCATAAAATGTCTGCATTTTACTATAGTCAATAAAAACAGAAACCTAGTTGCTTATAAAACAATTTTTTTTTTTACAATTTATGGCTCAAAAGTAAAAGAAACTGATTATTTCTAACTAAGAATTGCTCAGTGTTGTTAAATGTGTTTGCTACATTTAACAATGGGCATTAAGGAAAAACAAAACAAAACCAACAACCTTAAAATATATTTATACAGGCTGTTTATCAACTAGATTAAAAATTTCATCATTTCTAATGTTTATGAGCAGAGCATATAGGAATCTGTATCATTCATTATGAGCTTCACGTATCTTGCGTCTGACAGTTTTATAATCTCTCGTAGTAACTCATATTTTTAAATTGAAGAACTCAGATCTACACTACATAATGTTTATACTCAACTAGAACATGGTGAATTTAAAAATTATTGTTATTAAAGGCATCGAAAATTAAATTTGTTAGAGAAACATCATTCTTTTATGTGTGAACAGATGTATTATCTACTAACGGACACGCCAATACTGTTTTGATTAAAGCATGCATCAAACGAATTAATTATTTTAGTAGTCCATTCCAATCTTATCTCAGTTCTTGGTAAATTGACTAGATGGATTGGATTAGCTGTGCAAAGTAATTAACTACCATTATCACAAATCAAATTTACACAGTAATGGAAAAAGAAACAAGTGTGCTCTATATCCATTCTTGGTTAGTCTTTTGTCATGAGAATGTACCTGCATATAGTATTTCTACCAATCAGAAACTACTTAAACCACTTTCTGCGAGATGAACACAACATTTCTGACACAGAATATCTTAATATCATTTATACTCAGATTATTAAAAAATAATACCAGTTAATGTGTTGTTGTTGTTATGAGCCCACTTCCAGTGGCCCTACGTACAACAAAATGAAACAATGCCCAGTCCTGCACCTTCTTCACGATCATTATGATGCTTCAGCCCATTGCTGCTGCCACTGTGCTAATCCATCTAGTTGGGGGTCTTCCTCTTTTTCATTAATCTTCCACTTTAGTAAGCATGATGTCCTTCTCCAGGGACTGGTCCCTCCTGATAATATGTCTGAAACATGAGTGACAAGTTCTCACCATCCTGTCATCTAAAGAGCATTCTGTCTATACTTCTTCGAAGGCAGATTTGTTTGTTTTTCTGGCAGTCCCTGGTATTTTTAATATTCTCCAGTGCCATAACTCAAATACATCAATTTTTATAAGGTCTTCCTTATTCATTGTCAAATTTTACATGCTTATGAGGATACTGAAAATACCATGGCTTTGGTCAGGCACACCTTAATCTTCAAACTGACATCTTTGCTCTTGAGCACTTTGAAGAGGTATTGTGCAGCAGGTTTCCCTAGTGAATTATATCCTTTGCTTTTTGAAGATTGCTTCCATGAGTTTTGATAGTGGAGCCTAGAAAAATGAAGTCTTTGACAGCTTCAATATTTTCTCCATTTATCATTTATTGGTCTTGGTGTGGTGCTGCAGGATAATGCACTGGACTTCAAGGTCAGTGTGAGCTGAAAGGTCAGCAGTTCAAACTCACCAGCTGCTCCTCAGAAACCCTCTATAGGGTTGCTATGATTTGGAAGTGAGTCAATGGCACTTAACAACAACAACAACATTTATTGGTCCAGTGGTGAGGATTTTTGCCTTTTTGAAGTGCAACCCATAATGATAGGTGTGGTCTATGATCTTCAGTAAGTATTTTAAGCCTTCTTTGTTTTCAGCAAACAAGGTGGCATCATCTGCATATCAAAGGTTAATGAGTCTTTTCCCAGTCCTGATTTCACCTTCTTCATATAATCCATCTTCTTGAATTATTCGCTTAGCATACAGATTGAATAAGTTTGGTGAAAGAATACAACCTTGGCACACAATGTTCCTCATTTTAAATGATTCAATGTCCCCTTGTTATGTTCAAACAACTGCCTTTTGGTTTATGCAAAATTCTATCATGTGATTCCAGCATCATTTCTTTCACCAATGCTGTATTTTCCAAATACTGATCCTTCCTCCTTGTTTCCAACCTTTGCATTCCAATAGCCAGTAATCATCAATACATCTTGATTGCACGTTTGATCCATTTCAGACTGAAGAAATTAGTAGAGTTCTTCCATTTCATCATCACTGACTTTAGTTGTTGGTTTGTAAATTCGAATAATAGTTGTACTAATTGGTCTTCCTTGAAGGAATATGGATATTACCCTATCACAGACAGCATTGTACTTCAGGATAGATCTTGATATGTTCTTTTTAATGATGAATGTAATGCCATTTTTTTTTCCATTTGTAATTCCTGGCATAGTAAACCAGATGACTGTCATATTCAAAATGGTAATACTAGTCTTTTTCAGCTCACTAATGCCTAGGATATCAATCTTTATAAATTCTACCTCATTTTTGACAACTTCCAATTTTCTTAGATTCATACTTAGTATGTTCCATGTTCCAATTATTAATTGATATTTACAGCTGCTTTATGTAGATCTTGGAAAATAAGAAACTGTTGAATATATGCAATTAAGGCCTATTAATCACCTTGCTATTGGTTGTTAAGTGTTGTAGAGTCAGTTCCGACTCAAACCTGCCACAAAATTCAGACTATGATGAACAGCGGTTGATTGCACATCAAGGATAAAAGTGAATGAAGTTATGTTTCATAGTTAATGCTGTTGTGGTCAAGTGCCATCAAGTCTGTTCTGACTCATAGGCTGGTGCGTTTAAACCACTGATCTTGTAGTTAGCTGTCTAGTACCACCTCAGGACTCCTCATAATTAATAGATAATTGAAAAATAAAATGTTCTTAAAGCTCATGAATGTTATTTCCATTATGAAAACAACATTGGTGTGTTCCATTGGGGGAATTTCATTAAACATTGAGAAATATACAGAGTACCTATATTTAGAGCTTAATTATGGACTATAGATATGATAGCAATCATATGAACTTCCAAGTACAAATCACAGCATAATGAGAAACTTGTCTAAAAATGCTAACCAATGAAATCTGCATAGTGTGTTGGGAGGAATGATGACATATATCCAATGGGATAACTGAGAATTTTAGTTATTGCATTGAAAAAAATATGAGGGAGTGTTTTTCTTTATGGCTTGGTTTAAGTAACACAGTAGAGGCCCAAACAAGTTGCTGTATAAGCCCTCAATGAAAGTCTGCTCTTCCAAATCAAAATAAGTCAAGGATATGGATTCTAAATGACTGTCAAAGATATGGCTTTTTAAGTTTGCTAAAAATTGGAGTAGTAGGTCAAGAGGCTTAGTTATTTTTCCTCTAGCAGAGATAAATTAGTGTCTAACTGGTTTTTCTTAAGCAAATGCTCCTCTATGAATGCTTTGTGTAATATAATATCTTCAGGACTTTACAGAGATGAATATGTGGCCATGAATTATTTCTAGTTTAGATATGTAACCTGTCCAATTTATTGTCACTGAAAGATAGTATAAAGTTTTAAAATTATGAACCTGGAATACTGATTAAATTTCTAACCATGACCCTTTATAACCATGTACACTTTTAGAGAAATTCAATATTACATAGTTCCCTCAGGCACATTTTTTCTAGGAAAGGTAAATATGTAAGCTGATTTGCCAATGTAAGGAGCAGTTCAAACCATAATAAACAAAAAGATGATTTCCAATAGCTGATTCTACTTGGTATATATCCATAAGAAATATGATTAAGAACATGAGTAGATACATGCACACCAATGTTCACTGCAGTACTATTCACAATAGTAAAAAGATGGGGACAGTCTAAGTGTCCATCAATGGAAGAATCTGTAAACAAACTTTGGTAAATACACACAATGCTATCTTGAAGAATAATGATGAAGCTGCAAAATACCTCATAACATGGATGAACCCTGAGGACATTATGGTGAGTGAAATTATTCAGTCACAAAAGGACAAATATTGCATAATACCATTATTGTAAAAACTTACGAAAAGATTTCCATACTAGAAGAAATATTCTTTGATTATTACCAGGGGTGGTAGGGAGGGGTCAGTAAGGCACATGTTAGGGTATGATAGCTTAGGATAGATACATGATAGTTTGGGTGACAGGGAGGGCAATAAAAAGGAGGGGGAGGGCAATGCACAAGAAGGGAAGATAGGAGAAGACTTAGGGAGGTTTGCATGGGCTAAATGGGATAGAAGTGAATAATGATGCAAACTCAAACTTAGAACAACAGGACTCTGTGATACAGGGATTGAGACATGGTCTGAATAGGTAAAGGAGGGGAAATAATGTTACGGTGCTTGACTGTCTTGTGGGTACTGGTTTCCCCTGCCTACTAGTATAAAGCAGACATTTAAGTGGGATAGAAAGAAATATTGTGAAATATAATTACAGAAAGTCTGTAAGCCCCTCTTTAGCCTATAACTAAATAGATTATCTAAAGTAAGTGCTAGAATTTCCGCAGGGAAATCAGCTCTTGTTAAGCTTTAGTGGAATATGGGGTCTTAGGTGGAATCCTGAGCCCCACCCAGAACTTTCTGAGGTAGGACATTCCCACAGCACGAAAGGACATGTAGACCAACCCAGATCAGCTAGAGGAACAGAAGATATTTCCTGAAAGAAATACCAGCAGGAACAGGAACAACAACAACAATTTTTCTTGCTTTGATGGCTTTCCTTCCAAGACTGAAACTCAAAGGGAACACATGAGCACGCTTGAAAGCTTTATGGTCATCACCCTGGTCTACTTGTGAGTGAAAGTGGGGGAAATTGAGCAATGAAGACATGGTTGAGTTTGGTCCTGTTCCATAGATACCCATTGACCTAGAAATGAGAGCAAGAAGAGAAAGGGCTGACTGGTCTGAAGTTTAGGAAGACTTGTGAACTCCTGAGCCCATGGACACTGATCTAACTATTGGGAGCTAGAATTGAGAGTGAAGGTGTCAGCTGGACTGAAGGGGTGGGGGAAGAGTCAGGTAAGAGCTCCCAAACTGGCTGATGGTAGCCATTTAGCCTAGCTGGCTGGCTTGCTGATCAGAACTCAACCAGATGAAGATAAAGACGTTTGATACAGGAAACAAGTGTAAATTGCTACAATTTGGTGAACTGGATCTTTTCTTATGGCTGTAGTTGCCAAAATTCCAGCTGAAAGGGAAGGATTCTTCATAAAAATGATCAGTACACAGGGTCTGTAGGGATGGGCAACTTAGACATTGGCTAACACGAATGGGGAGCTATAAAGACACAAAGTAGCTTGCTTACAAGCTTTCAATAGTGTGCTTAGTTTCAGAATGAGGGAGTAAATTAGAATCCCCAATGAATAGTTTTCTTCTTGTCCAGATGGGTCTAGTAAGATGGGATGGGGGAGAATGGGGTTAGGATTCTTTTGATACAAGAGTGAGAAATTATTATTATGACTAACTGTGATTGTCACAACTGTAAATGTAGAATATGTGAAATTGAAAGTGGGGAGTAGTTAATCTTTCATTTCAGCAACAGGAGACCCTAGGACCATCAAGTAGGAAGAGTGTAAGTGGAGAGTGGGATCCTAACCTCGACAACAGCAGAGATGGAAGGAGAGACAATGGCACAGAGAGACAGAGCAACTGAGGACTCTAGGCCCATGGAATGAGAAAGGCTGTGTGCCTGCCGGCAGGAGGCTAACTTGCAAAATGTGCCCTCTGGACACTTAAATGAATACATATTTCTGTGTGTTTTGTGTACATAAAAATAAATAAATAAAAGGCAATAGAAGTAAATACTGTTAACCAATGGTGTCTGGAGGGGATCGTAATTACTGCAATGAAAAAAATATGATTTTCTGAATATATAACTGATATTCTACTCTTTAAAATATCACACAAATCACAATCAAAGCTTAAAAAAAATAGATAATTTTTAAAAGTCAGAAACTCAAAAATATTAGTGAATTAATTCATTTATTTATTAAGCAAATACACATTGAGATCTTACCATGAACCTACCAAAGGAGGTTACCAAACGGTAAAGGAAGGTAACACAAAGCAGGAAGGTAACAAAACTAAAGACCTAGTTTAATCATAATATTTTGTTGGAAAGAGTTATGCAAAGCCAAAGCTTATAATTTATAGTAGGCAAATACTTTAATAGAAATAATTAAGGGTAAAGGGGAAAGTACCAGAGTGGAGGAATGGAGGGAATAGAAAAGTGGATGTAAATCAAAAGATAGAATATTGAAATGATAATAATAAGAATAAAACTACTTAATGCAGAAATGCTGAAAGGATTTCTATGTGACTATTTTTTGTGCTTTTGAAAATTTGATAGTCTGGTTTATACATTAATTTATGCTAATTACTCAAATATGAAAGAAAAATATAATAGTATATATTTATATTAAA
>NW_006408549.1:22384251-22385827 GCF_000296735.1 Chrysochloris asiatica
TAAATATTTACGGGAGCATACTGCCTCATCTGTCTTCCAGAGAGTCATTGGTGGCTTTGAACTTCTGCCTTTTGGATAGCAGCCCAACACTTAACTCATAGAGCCAACAGGGTGCCTAATAAAATAAATAGTGCTGAAAAAAATCACCAGCCCATTAAAGAAAGTATACAGTGTCATTTACTGGGTGCCATTTCTAGCACCACAACTCAGCTCATCTTTCACTTTGTCGTACTGTGGTGGCTTTATGTTGCTGTCATGCTAGAAGCTATGACACCAGTGTATTAAATATTTGTAAGGTTACCCAGGGTGGACAGTTTTTAACAAAGCTTCCAGACTAAGTTAGACTAGAAAGAAGGAGATGCAGACCACGTCTGAATGGTTAGTCACTGAAAACCTTATGAATAGCAGCAGAACATTGTCTAATATAGTGCTGGAAGACAAGTCCCTCATTTATATGAGATGTAGGAAAACTGTTTTTATTGTTGTTAAGTGTTGCCAATTCAATTCTGACTTATAGAGATCCTGTATAGGGTATCTAAGGAGTGGCTGATGTATTTGAACCACTGACCTTGTAGTTCAAACTGACCTTGCTGTCCAGTGCTTTATCCCACAGCACCATACCTGGATTCCCTAGGAAGACTGTAAGTTGTCAAAGGAGATATGACATGCATAAAAATCAACATCTTTGGCATTAGTGATCTGAAATGGACTAGTATTAGCTGTTTTTGAATGACCATATGGTTTACTCTGCAGGAATGACAAATTGGTGCTACATTCATTGTCAAAAAGCATCTCAAGATCTTGAAATATAATGCTGTCAGTGATAAGATAATATCCTATATGCCTATAAGGAAGACCAGTTAATACAGCTATTACTCAAATATACACACAAAGCACTAAAGCCAATGATGATGAAATAAAAAATTCTAACAACTTATTCAGTCTGAAAATGATTAAACATTCAATTAAAATATACTGATAATTACTGGTGACTTGAATATGAAAGTTGGAAACAAAGAGGAAGGATATGGTTTGGTGATAGAAGCAATACTGGAAATCACATGAAAGAATTTTGCAAGGCCAATGACTTATTGATTGCAAATTTCTTTTCTCAACATCATAAAAGGCAGTATACATGTGGACCTCACCAGTTGGAATACACAGGAATCAGATTGACTACATCTTTGGAAAAAGATGTGATGAAGCTCAGTATCATCAGTTAAAACAAGGCCAGGGCAAGTTTGCATGGGCTAAGTGGAACAGAGGTAAATAATGATATATGCACAACCTTGGAACAACAGGGCTCTGGAATACAGGAATTGAGACATGGTTGGAATGGGGAAAAGGGAGGAAATAATGTTAAGATGCTTGGCTGTCCTTTGAATCTTGGTTTTCCTGGCTTAACATTATAAAATAGAACCTTGAGGGGGAGAGTAAGGAATAGCCAGAAATATCACCATAGAAAGCTTGTAAGTGTGTCTTCTGCTTATAACTGATTAGAATACCTAAAATGGGGCTACAACGTGCCCAGTGAAGGAGGCTTCCTGAGGAGCCTCTGCATTACATAAAACCATAG
>NW_006408549.1:22386682-22402192 GCF_000296735.1 Chrysochloris asiatica
GAGGAAGGTAGAGTCTCCAGTGAATAGTGTCCAGCCTGTCCAGGAAGGGCTGATGAAATGAAATACAGATGGGTCTCTTGTGATGCAATGGTGAATAATTGTTATCAGGACTGATTGTGAGGGTTGGAAATGTAAAGGTAGACATTTTGTAGCAAAAGGATGGGAGTGATTAACTTTGCAGTCTAGGAGTGGAGGTCCCTGGGACCATCAAGGGAGAGGAGTGGAGAGTGGAACCCTACCCAGAGAAGTAGTGACGCCAGGGATGGAGGCAGAGACAATGACGTGGAGAGATGCAATGGCTGGGTACTTTGGACCTGGAGAGGGATAGGGGCTGTGTGCTGATGACCAGGGGTCAGGGTGTGGTGGTCGGGGGAGGGGGGTGTGGGATTGCAGGGTATACACCTTGGTTGGTTCATGATGCATGGAGGGGATTGTAGCCATGACAGGGAAGCGATGTATGATAGGATGAATGTAAAGCTAATGTTCTCCCATGGAAACTATCACATAATTCACAATAAAACATTTTTTTAAAATCTGATACAATTTGATGAATTTGACCTACACCTATGGATACAGTAGCTCAAAAGAGGGAATAAATCTTTATAGCGATGATCATTCCCACCCCCTCAATACACAGAGTAGACAGGGATGGGCAACTTGGACATTGGTTACCCAAAATGGGGGTGGGGACACACAAAGGCAAGAAGTAATGGGCTTACAAACTTTCAAGAGGGAGCCTAGACCCAGAGTATCCAATCTGGGCAGGAGGGATGAAAGGAGATGTGGATAGCACTCATGTGGTACAATAGTGAACAATTACTATCAGGACTGACTGTGAGGGGTGGAAATGTAAAGGTAGATGTTTTGTAGCAAAAGGAGGGGAGTGGTTGACTTTGCAGTCCAAGAACGGAGGTCCCTGGGACCATCAAGGGAGAAGAGCAGACTGTGGGACCCGACCCAGAGAAACAGTGACACCAGAGATGGAGGCAGAGAAGATGACATGGAGAGATGGAGCAGCTGGGAATGGGAACTCTAGATTCAGAGGGGGAGAGCGGCTGTGTGCTGACAACCAGGGGGCAGGCTTGCAGGATGTACCATTTGGTTATTTGATGATGTATGGAGGGGATTGTAGTCATGGAAATGAAACGATATACGATAGGATGAATGTAAAGCTAATGTTCTCCCATGTAAACTATCACATAATTCACAATAAAACATTTAGAAAAAAAAAAAAAAAGGCCTGTGGCAAACTATGGAACAGACCATCAATTGTTCATAATCAAGTTCAGTCTGAAGCTTAAAAAAATTAAAACAAGACATGAGCCAAAGGTGGAAATCATTGAACAATATCCTTAATATCACATGCAAGTAAATTTTTATTGAAGATCATTTAAAAAGTTACAGCAGTCTTTCAACAGGGAGCTTCCAGATATTCAGGTCAGATTCAGAAGAAGACATGGATTGAAGGATATCATTGCTGACTGAAAACAGAGAGTACTAGAAAGATGTTTACTTGTGCTTTATTAACTATGCAAAGACATTCAATTGTGTGGATCATAACAAACTATGAATAATATTGTGATAATGGGAATTCCAGAATGTTTAATTGTAAAAGTATCATAAAGAACCTGTAATGTAAACCAAGAGGCAGTCATTAGAACAGAACAAGGGGCTACTTGTTGTTGTCAGGTGCCATCACGTTGGAACTGACTCATAGTGACCCCATGCACAGCAGAACAAAACAATGTCTGATCCTGGGCCAACCTCACCACCACTGCCACACTTGACATCATCAATGATGCCACCTGGCCAATCCATCTCGTTGGGGGTCTTCCTCTTTTTCTCTGACCCTCCATCTTACCCAGCGTGACATCCTTCTCCAACGATTGTTTCCTCCGGACAATATGTCCAAAGTATGAGAGACGAAGCTTAGCCGCCCTGGCCTCCAAGGAGCTCTCTGGCTGCACTTCTTCCAAAACAGACCTATTGGTTCTTTTGGCAGTCCATGGCACTTTCAGTATTCTCCTCCAACACCACAACTCAAAAGCATCAATTCTTCTACGATCTTCCTTATTCACTGTGCAGCTTTCACATCCATATGAGGCTACTGAAAACACCATGGCCTGGGTCAGGCGCACCTTAGTTCTCAAGCTGACATCTCTGCTCTTCAATACTTTAAAAAGTTCCTGTGCAGCAGATTTGCCAATGCAATACGTCATCTGATCTCTTGACTGCTGCTTCCACGAGTGTTGATAGTTGATCCAAGAAGAATGAAGTCCTTGACAACTTCAATCTCTTCTCCATTGATAAGAATGTTGTTTATTGGTCCAGTGGTGAGGATTTTTGTTTTCTTGACATTGAGATGTAATCCATATCGAAGGTTGTGCTCTTTGATCTTCATAAGTAAATGTTTCAAGTCCTCTTCACTACTAAATGGTTCAAAATCAGGAAAGGTATGCACCAGGCTTTCAGCTTGTTGAAATATTTCAATTTGTATTATTACATCAATTCCTGGAGCCTTGATTCGTGCCAATGCCTTTGGTGCAGGTTGGACCTCATCCTTTCACCGTACTTCTTCAATCTGTATGCTGATCAAATAATCAGAGAAACTGGACTATATGAAGAAGAACATGGCATTAGCAACCTGTGATATGCAGATGACACAAACTTGTTTGATGTAAGCAAAGAGGACTTCAAATATTTACTGATGAAGCTCTGCACCTCAATGTTAATAAAATGAAAATCCTCACTAGACCAAAAAGTAATGCCACAATAAAGAGAGGAAAGACTGAAATTGATAACAGTTTCATTTTGCTTGGATCCACAATCAACTTATGAAAGCAGCAGTCAAGTAATCAAATGACATAATCTGTTAGGCAAATCGGCTGCAAAAGACCTCTTTAACATGTTAAAGAGCAAAGATGTCACTTTTGAAGACTAAGTTGATACTGACCCAAACCATCATATTTTCAATCACCTCATACGCATTTGTAAGTTGGACAACGTATAAGGAAGACTATACAACTATGATTATTGATGAAGATCAAAGAGCACAGCCTTCGGTATGGGTTGCATCTCAATGTCAGGAAAACAAAAATCCTCACCACTGGACCAATAAACAACATTCTTATCAATGGAGAAGAGATTGAAGTTGTCAAGGACTTCATTCTTCTTGGATCAACTATCAACACTCGTGAAAGCAGTAGTCAAGAGATCAGACGACATATTGTATTGGGCAAATCTGCTGCACAGGAACTTTTTAAAGTGTTCAAGAGCAGAGATGTCAGCTTGAGGACTAAGGTGCGTCTGACCCAAGCCATGGTATTTTCAATAACCTCATATGGATGTGAAAGCATATAAGAATTGATGCCTTTGAGTTGTGGTGTTGGAGGATAATACTAAAAGTGCCATGGACTGCCAAAAGAACCAATAAATTTGTTTTGGAAGAAGTGCAGCCAGTGTGCTCCTTGGGGGCCAGGATGGCTAAGCTTCATCTCTCATTCTTTGGACATATTGTCAGGAGGGAACAGTCAGAGAGGGGTGTCATGCTGGGTAAGATGGAGGGTCAGAGAAAAAGAGGACGACCCCCAACGAGATGGATTGGCCAGGTGGCATCATTGATGATGTCAAGTGTGGCAGTGGTGGTGAGGTTGGCCCAGGATCAGACATTGTTTCATTCTGCTGTGCATCGGTTCGCTAAGAGTCGGTTCTGACTCGATGGCACCTGACAACAACAACAATACAACTATTGATCCATTTGATGCTGGCAAAGAATATTGAAAGTACCACAGACCACCAGAAAAACAACCAAATCTGTCTTGTAAGAAGTACAGTCAAAATACTCCTTAAAATCATGGATGATGAGACTTTGTTTCTTGCAGAAGGACATCATGCTTGGTAAGGTGGAGAGTGAGCAAAAAAGAGGAAGAAGACCCCCAACCAGATAGACTGACTCAGTGATACCAACAATGGGCTTAAATATAACAAATCTGAGGATGGTGACTGAGCAATTTCATTCTGTAGAAACTGCCTGGACAGAATCTAAGAACAACATTTCTCATAGGTGATAGAACAGACCTGTTAATCTTCTAAGCAGCAAGGTTACCCTAAATAACCTTGCAATCTTCTCACTTGGTTCTATGTCATTGTTGGGGGTCTTTGGGTTGTGCAAATGGTAAATGTGCTTGGCTGCTAACAGAAAGGTTGGATATTAGAGTCTACCAAGAGGCACCTCTAAATAAAAGTTCTGTCAATCTTTATTTGAAACATTACCCTTTGAAAATCTTACGAACACAGTTGTGCTTTGACACACATGGGCCACCATGAGTATGAATAAAATAGATAGATAATAACTGGTTTTGATATGTCATTTTTCTATTCCACTTACAAAAACAAACTGCAAGAATAGAATACAAGTCCTGCTTAATTCTGTTTGCTGGTTCCATGTCTATGAAATACTGTGGTTAAATTTGTTTAATAAACTCAGTTTTGAACTGGAAGTAAATCAGTACTCTGTGTTTTGCACTGTTAGTGGAGGTGTAAGATTTGTGTTTATTAAAAAAATGTTAGGACATGCTATCAGTATAACTAGATAATTGGAATTGTTTCCTACTAATTCTTAGAGCAGTGACTAAATTCAACCTAAACTTGCTCAATGGAATGAATCTTAGATTCGTTTATGGTAAGCAAAGCAAAAGTTTCCTAAACAAATTTAGTCACACTCATTCAGGTGCCTTGAGGGAAAAGACAATAGCATACTTCATTAGTTTTGTGTCCATTCAATTATCTAACATTTTACATTTGCATGCAAGGCTATAATGAAAATAATTAATTAAGACTAGATTCACATTCCTCCATGAAGCAAGACTCTTTGAAAATATAGATGTTTTGTGTCATGTAAAATTTCAAGTTGTGAAACTTGACATTTGACCAAAAAGAAAGTTAATCAGGTCGAATTTTACTCCCTACATAACTTAAGTAGTCCTAGTGTGGCACCATAGGATAAGAACTGGACCTCAGTGTCAGTAATTCAAACTCACCAGCAACTCCTCAGAAACCCTATGGTTGCTGTGAGTTGGAATCCACTTGAGGGCACTTAACAACAACAACATACATTAAAATTAAAAAAAAAAAAATCCATTGTTTATTTTTAAAATGGTGTGTTTCTTTTGTAAACAAATGTCAGAATCACTAACAATATGATCACTTTGAGACCCTGTACTTTGATGGCTCTGTGTTCACCTTGCCATATCTTCTGTCCAGTGTTTTCATGGGGTCAGATCTTTGGAAGCATGATAGAGCAGGGTGACTGTAGTGGTCTGTGACCAAGGAAGAGGTAAACTACAGACAGCTCAAATCCATGATGTTGGCTGCTTTAGCATTGTGCCCTAACCAACTCAGTTTAGAATCATGAAATAAATCTAGCAGAAATATACTACTCTGTTTTACACAATTCTTTTTGCTCCTATAATAAGCTTTATTTTTTTTTAAAAAAAAAAAGGAAAAAAATTACCAAATCCAGAAAATAAATGGAATTTTCAGCCAGAATTCTTGGAAATCTCAATTGTCCTTAGGGGGGAGTGTTGAGGGGCGGAGTAGCCTAGAGTTCCTTTTACAGTCTCTGCATTATTCTAATAGATTATTTTCAACTTTCCCATTTTTATTATGTCAGAAATTTGCCCAATGCTGAGAATAAAGTTGGTGCTCTAACCATTTAAGTCAATTTAATGTACAATATTCATTACTGACACAGACTGTAGAGCCATGTATTTGAGACATTGAAAGTCCTTGAGAAAGCTTTCACCTGAAATAACTTTAAATGCTTTAGAAATGAGGTCACATTTAGCTACCATTTAAGAATTTCCAGTTGATGTCACTATTGAGTAGTAAGAATAAGGAAAAGGAAAATGAACGAAGAGACTAAGAAAGTGGACAGTAAAATTACAAAACATGACCTCTCAAATTATATCCCCCAAATTTAAATTGTCATATAAATTAATGTCAAAAATGTATTACATATAATATGAAGTCTAGCTTTCATAGAATTAGCCAGTGTGTGGTGTGCTTGATTCAAGTTATCCCTTCTAGTCTGTGTCCTTTTGATGTTGAGGTTTGAAAAAAATCAATCACCAAGCTACTCCTGAGATTAATAGCTACAAATCTGTGGAGAAACAAACCATTTGTTCCTATAATGGATGCAAAATTGATTTAAGAAATAAAAAAAACATAGCAGCAGAGTCAACCTTGGATAGGGGGTAAAAACAGAACATGTAGAGGAAAGTTTAAATTCTGAAGGTGTTACCAGCCATGAATCTTCCATTCTTGAAATACAAAGATTCAGAAATTTGAAAACTTGAAATTAGAAAATAGCCTAGCTTCTCAGTGGTCAAAAGAAGCAAATCCCTTGGGAGAAAACTACCATATGCATTTCATGTCACTTCCAAAATGGTGTCTTAAATTTTGGATAAGCATTGTTAATTTACCTAGAAAATAATATAAGTAATTTTAGGCTTATGTCTCATGATATATTAATATTAGGTTTGTTAGGAGACAAAATAACTCCTTAAACTGAGAGCAAAATGCTTTAACAGATGGACACATCCAATGACATTTGTGAATATAAAAAAGTAAACGATATTTCATCAACTGGCTATATCATAGTGATTTATTTGGGACAAAATTCCTGCAATTTTAATTGCTAAAACAGGCACAAAAGTAAAGGAATCATTTATTATTTTCATTCATCAACAACTATTAATTGAAGACTTTCTGGTCACAGACCATATAGGAGTTACAGAAATGAACAAAAGGGATCTGATCTTGTAGGACTGGATAACCTGCAAATTATACACAAAGAGGACCAAGAAGCATATAAAAAGATCAATTCTACTAGTTATGAGTTGTCCAGAGAAAGGTATTAGGAGAAAGTGATTATCTAAGCTGGGATCTGATGAATGAGTAGATATTTGATAAAAGATAAGTGTTCCAAGGAAAAAGCAGCCCTTAACTAACAGTATTATACACTAAACTGAATGTGCAAGGTAGGATGGGATGAAATGATCTTAAGAGTAAGACAACAACAGATTGAAAATGTCTTGTAAATCTTTTATAAAATCATGAAAATTAGCCTTTGATTTCATAGCATATGTTTTTGAGCCATGACTAAAAATTTGTTTACTATGACAATTAAGAAATCAAGTTTATATGAATGAAAAATATTGTCTTTCACTTACGATTGATGTAAAAACTGAAAAATCAACTAATAAAGCATTTAGCTGATAACACGAGTGATAGTGCTTACAGTCAACTGAAATTACCTCAAGACTGGTTTATTTTTCCAGAAGATTTGGCATTTACAGTTTAGTAATGAACATATATACTGTTATCCAATAAATATAGCAAGAAATCTTCCATTTTATAATAATCTCATTGAGGATCCATATTCCTTTACTTCTTAGATGGAAGATAACAAAATTTCCCAAGATATACGAATCAAAAAATTTTTATAAATGTTAGTCTGACAAAAAAAACATAGGGGGGAGATAATAAAGTTACTTTTTCTTAAAGTTTCACCATTTTCTAGTACAATTTGTTGTTGTTAAGTGCTGTCCAGTCAGTTCCGACTCATAGCCATCCTGTATAGGAGTCCTGGTGTGGCACTGTGGATTAATGCGCTGGATTGCAAAGTTGGTTTGAATCGCAAGGTCAGTGTTTCAAGCTCACCAGCTGCTCCTTGGAAACCCTGTACAGGGTCGCTATGGGTCAGAACCAACTCTACAGCACTTAACAACTAGGGTTTCAAAAGAGAGGCTGGTGAGTTTGAACCACTGACCTTGGAGTTCAAACTGACCTTGTTGTCCAGGGCTTATCCTATTGCACTACACCAGGACTCCATAATAGTTACACAAACTCAATTATAACTGAAAGCTATCAATGAATTTATAAAGAGTTCTTTAAACTAATTTTATTGCCACATAAATATGACAACAGTATTGTTATGAAGCTGTTATTAAGTACATAAAAAGGATGGCAAAGTACAAAAATCAACCAATTAGAAAATCTCCAAGCACAAAGAATTGATTGACAGTCTTATTTTTGTAGCAGTGTTTGGAATGTTAGTTATAAAGAATAATGACATGCAGTCATCATTATAGCATACTTATGTATATCCCCATTTAATGATCATGGATGCAGAATAAAGCTCGCTTGCAATAACTTATAGGATCATACGATGAATTGCAATATTTAGAGCACGTGTTGGGAAAAAGAGTGCTATACAGGCAATCCTGACATCTTGCAACATATGTCTAAAATAATGTTGGTGATATTAATAATGTAGGTAATTTACTAAGTATTTCAGGTCCCAAGTCTGAAACTTTATTCTTTAGAATCCAGGTAAACAATGCAAGATTTATTTAATTTGGCTTGAAGCACAAGCCAAATTACTATGACCATCAATTTAATTGTTGCCAGTGGTATTCTAGGACAAATAATATTATTAAAGGTCCATAACTTCCTAATTATGTTAAGTGGTAGTTCCATAGGACAAAAGCAACTCACATCTTCTTATTAGGTCAGAAGGACAACTAACTGTTTTCAGTAATAAATGGTTAGAATGGCATGATTTCAATTTCCAAAGAGACTCATTTGTATGGAGCCAAGGACTGCCAGAATAAGGACCAAATCTGTCTAGGAAGAAGTACCAGCTGAATGCTCCTTGGGTGAGATTGTGTCTTATATACACTGGGCATGTTCTCAGGAGGGACTAGCCCCTGGAGAAAGACACCCTGCTTGGTTAAGTAGAGGTTTGGTAACTGCACAATGGACTCAAGCAGATCAATGGTTGTGAGGATGGTGCAGAACTCAGCCATGTCCCATTCTGTGGCATGTACAGTCGCTACGAGTTGGAACTGACTTGATGGCACCTAACAATGACCAAAACAACAAAGAAGAATCTCACAAGAAGCTTATCTATGATCTTTATGCCTAAAATTACACACTTTAGTTATTGCACAAGATCAAATATAAACATATATATAGTAACCTGAGAGAACAGCAAAAGAATGTTATAAATCTGTGTTACACATTTAAAAGTAACCTTGAATTGAAAGACATGGTTCAAATATGAGAGAAAAAAGGTATAAAACTGCCAGATATATCTACATGAATCCAGCAGAGGTGACTCCAAAGTCAAAATTCTCATTGCCTGTGGAGCCTATTAAGAAGACAGATACTGGCAATTTGAAGAACAATGTGTGTTTATTTAAGGAAATACATCCAGCTGTTCCTCTAAGGCAGTTTCAAATTCACCAGGGGTCAAAAGAATCATACAATAGAAAATATAACATTTTCAAATGATAAGCAGCCTAAGGCATGGATGGACATTACAAAAAATATGCTACATACTCTATAAGGTATATAAGGACATATTTGTGGATTTTATCCTTATTTTTAAGTACAAATGAAATCATAAAGATAATACAATGTCAATAAGAGACCATTAAGACCTTGAGTCAATATTAGTACATATAAAACCTAAGTCCTGGTGTGGCGCTGTAGGTTCAACACTGGACTGTGAACCACAAGGTCGGCAGTTCAAACCTACCAGCTGCTCCTTGGAAACCCTACACCGGGTCTCTGTATAGAAGCTTACTCAACAGCACTTTACTACTATTACTATTATATAGTTAAATGTGTCTGAAATTCCATAGTCAGAATGAAAGTGCAATCCAGTAAATAATGCCAAGAAAATCAATAACTACAAAAAGGAAAATGAATCAAAATGTTATGCCAAACAATTCAATTGTTCTAGACTAAAAATAGTATTACAACTCACAGTAAATGACTAAAACCACTGCAGAGCACTTCTCTTTTTTTAAGTTTTGGAAACCTTTCATTTATTTATTTGGTAGAAAAGAGTACATGAGTCAAATGAATTCATTAGTGCAGATTTTGCTTAAATATATGAATGTACATTTTTTTATCAGGATAATTTTTGTGTTTTCATATGATTCAAAGAGTACACACATTGGTCAAACATTTCACTCCTTTAAAGTTCATTTCTGAGTTTCCTTAGAGGACTTATAAACTTGTTATGTGAATTTTGTTGTTGTTGTTGTTGTTTTAATTCTAACAAATATACCTTGGGTGACACCAATAACAAATATACACATTTTAATTTAAGTTTTTGTATTTAATTTCTTAAATATTGTTGTAGTGTGCCTTGATGTTGATTCTGACTTATAAAGACCCTATAGGACTGCATTGTTGTTTTTGTTAAGTGCCATCTAGTAGGTTCTGTCTCAGAGTGACTCTGTATAGGGTTTCCAAGGAGCAGCTGGTGGGTTTGAACTGCCAACCTTGTGGTTAGCTTATCCTATAGTTCCATACCAGGACTCCATAGGACAGAGTAGAACTGCCCAATGGGATTTCCAAGGGAGGAGTCCAAGTTCAGCTTGAACCACAAAGGTCATTGGTACAATCTCACCAGTCACACCTCAGAAACCCTACATGAGATCGCTATGAGTTGGAACTGACTTGACAGCGCTTAACAACAACATCAAAAACAATCTTCGGGAAGGAGCTCCATAGGTGGAAAATGAGGCTGTGTGTCCCATAAAGACCTACAGTCTTGAAAACGCTATAGAGCTCTTCTATTCTGTCCTATCGGGTCACTATGAGTCAGAGAGACGGCAGTAATCTTTATGAAAGCGAATCACCAGTCCTTTCTCCTACAGACCCAGTGTAATTGAACCATCAGTCTTTCCGTTAGCAGGCTAGTATTTAACCACTGATCTACTACCAGGCTAAGCCTTTCCTAGATATTAATTCACTGCCACCAAGTCAATTCTGATTCATAGCTACCTCGTACAAAACATTCTAGAGTATAAATCTTTACGGACTGAGAAAGCTTCATCCTTCTCCCTCAGAGTGGCTGGTGGGTTTGAACTGCCGACCTTGTGGTTAGCAGTACATTGCTTATCCTAGAGTGCCATAAAGACTCTTTTCCTAAATATTAGGAATTTAAAATTATAAACACCATCAGGAATATAAAATTATAAACACCATTTTGAACATGCAGTGAAAATTAAAGTGTAATAAATTTCTAGATTATTGCTCTATTGCACACATTACATTAAACATAGGCAACAAGGTACTTAAAACATTACCTAGTTAGTGATAAGAATTTTTTAAATGTCAAAACGTTTATTTACAGCTATCCTATTTTACATATGGATAAAAGAAAATTTTCAATGGTAAAATCATGTCAAAAAGGATTAAAAATTTTTATAATAAACATTTAAAAATTGGTGGGAGGTACACAACTTCTCAGAGCTCCTGAGTGGTGCAAATGGTTAAGCACTCAACTACTGGTTGAAAGGAGGGTGGTTCTAGGAAGACAGGTCTGGCAATCTACAAACTCTACAGCACATCAATGGGAACACTGTGTGTTGGAGTCAACTTTACAGCAATGAACAACAATAACAAAAGCTCCTAGGAAAGTCTTAATGATCCTCAAAGTCTAGTTAGCTAGGCCCTTGCAAAAAGTATGATCTAATTTATCTTATGTGAGAAGGCTGAATAGACTTCCTATGCTCTTTAGGGTATGTAGGGCTTAACTCTTACATACCTTAAAGAGCTGCAGCGAACATATTCCCTTACTTAATATATTCCTTTAGCACAACAAGTACTCATCATTCTCAACTGAACTACAAATGCCTTTGAGATTCATTGCCAACTGGTGTTTGTTGAGTGGCCTTACATCTATATTTGCCTACTTCCCCCACTTTGAGGGGGGTGTCCACTTCTGTGATAGATGGTATTTTTATTTAACCATATGAAGTTGCCATTTTTGAGTTATAAAAAATGATAGTTCCATGTGCTTCATCCTAATAGAATGTCCACAAAGAATAATTATACCAGATTCTGGGTTTTCAGGGCTGCCCTATCTGAGTCTTCAAGGCTGGGTCATGTTAGACCATAAAAGATCATTTCTCACACCCTCTCACTTTCTGTTAATGCTGATAAATGGCCATTTGTCTTATAATCATTGAAATGTTCCTGCATTCATTACATATTGAAAACTGCCTTCATCACTAATCTTTCTTATTTTGCTAAGTGTCTAGTTGCTTCACACATAGCATTTATTCTTAATAAATACAAATCATATTATTTTTGACTACAATGATTTTGAAGAGAGAAATGCTATACAAGGTATTTCCTTAAATACTGATGTGTGTATGTGTGTGTGTGGGGGGGGCAGAGAGTTAATGCCATGCTTTTGATGTAAATCTAGATATGAAATGCAGCATAGATCCTTAGACAGAGGCAGCTAAAAGAGCAGGTGATATATAATAGCCAGGTTGTTTTCAGAAAGTAGGGAAGTTCATAGAAAATGTACAAATGCTTGCTGCTACAAGAGTGACCTTTGACAGTGTGGAGCACTGTTAAATATAAAAATCCTCTGATTTATGCTTTAGAAGAAGAGGAAGAATAAGTTCTGCAGGCAGAACAAGCTCTAGGCTGGAGCCTGTAAAAACCTGTGATTAAGGATGTGAGCCTGACCAGTGTGTATTTCCATTTAAGGTCAATCTGTATCAGGGGTGTTATCAGTCAGCCTTTGTACATCTCTGCTCCCAAACTGGCATCTATGGTTCCTTTGAGAAAGCTCAATCAGACCATCTGGATTCTATCCATGTAGACACAATTCCATGGAGGAATGTACAAATTTACAACTTCTTGATCTATACCAGTTATAGAATTCATATTAGAAACTTGAGAAGAAAAAAGACTGGGGAAATTTCATATGTCAGACTAGAATTCCCAATAAGCATCAATAATAGAGAAATCAAGGACTGAATTTAACAGTGCTCTCTAGAGAGCCTTATACCAATCAAGCCTCAAATCCTTGTTTTTTTTTTAAGTCTAAATTTATAAAGATGTTTTAGTCCAGATTATATGACTTTTTAATTGATCTGCAATAAACTATGACATTTGAGAGATGAAACAATTTTGGAATTAGGTAATTAATGATTATATTCAGCTTCACCATTACAAAGAGATCACAATATCGAAAATATTTGGTTTGACAATCTATTCTTATTTTTGCAATCTAATTTGTAGAGGAGTCCTGGTGTGGTGCTGTGAGCTAATGCACTGGACTGCAAAGTTGGTTTGCATCTCAAGTTCAGCGGTTCAAGCTCACCAGCCACTCCTTGGAAACCCTATACAGGGTCCTGTGGGTTGAAACTGACTCAACAGCACTTAACAACAACATCTAATTTGTAATAGAGTTTTAAAAATAACTTATAATAAAAACTTGTATAAGATAGAATAGAGTAACAAAGATGTGAAGTTACAGCTAAGAAAACTCATGTTCCAATAATTTTAGAAGAGTAGCTAAGGAGCTCTGGTAGCATAGTGGTTACAAATCGGGCTGCTAATCTCAAAGTCAGCAGTTCGAATTTATCAGCGGTTCCGTGGGAGAAAGATGAGACTTTCTGCTCCCGTAAAGATTTGCAGCCTCGGAAACCCTATGTAGGGTCATAACCACATGCACGGCATATAACCACCACCAGACCTGTTATTTATTCATCTGTTGAGTAAACACATCAAGTCTATGTCAACTAAGACTGATAATTGTCTTCCCCGTAACGCCTTAAGAAGACTTACAACAATTTTGTCAAACTATTAATTTATTTTTTCTCAAAGCATGATTTTAAAGACAGTGTTAATATATATAAAAAATGCAAGGTTTTAAAGAGAGTACTAACAAATGAAGAATACAAGGTAAATCAGAGAGTATTCTTCAAAACAATATCTTTCTGACCTTTGGATGATTGCAGTTTGATTCTCTTCTAATCAGTGATTAAATGTCTTGTCTAATAGGAAATGTGATTCTAAAAATAATTCTTATAATGGTCATTTAAATGAAAATATCACATAAATCACTTAGAGCTATACACAGGGTTTCTTAAAAGTTACATATTATGATGGAAGTCAGCTACAAGGAAAATGTACTTTTCCATTTAATTCTATGTGATTTACTTTACTCATCTGGAATTCCTGATGCTTCATTGATTTCATCTCCTTTCTTTTACTCTATTCACTGGCTGCCTTCAGGTTACACTAAAATCCCAAGTGCCCCAGGGCCTTTACAAATACTGTGTTTTCTGGAATTGTCCTTGGAAGAAGTACCGCTTGCTCCCTCAGTTGCTTCAGGTGTTTGATCAAACGTTACCTTAATCACAGAGGGGTTTTTTTGGTTTTTTTTTTTTACTATCCCATAAACCCCAAACCAGTTACCACTGAGTCAATTCCAACTTAGAGTGACCTATGTGTGGCTAAGTAGAACTGTGGCCCTCGTGGATTTCAATGGCTGAGTTTTCTGAAGTAGATACCCAGTCCTTTCTTCTGAGGTCCCTCTGTGTAAACTTGAACCTCCAACCTTTCAATTACTATAAGAGTGTGTTAACTGTTTACACCACCCAAGGATTTTGCCTATTCTATATCGTTGTTGTTAAGTGCAGTCAAGTCAGTTCTGACTCACAGTGACCCTGCACAGGGTTCCGGATGAGGGGCTGGTGAGTTTGAACAACCAACCTTGCAGTTCAAACTAACCTTGCAGTCCAGTGCATATCCTACAGTGCCACACCAGACTCCTGTCTTATAGAAAATAGTAGTTCCCCATGTCACCTTGAAATAGTCCCTTTCTTCCTTTCTGTTTTTTGTCATATTTATTTTTTCTCCATTGTGGTTAAGTTCCGTCAAGTCAGTTCTGACTCATAGCGACCTTGAATAGGGTTTCCAAAGCTCTAAATCTTTCCAGGAGCAGAAAGTCTTCTCTTTCTCCTACTGAGCAGCTGGTAGCTCAAAGTATGGACCTTGTAGTTCGCAGTCTAGTGCTTCTGTATGGAGCCACCATGATCCCTCTTTTCTTCATAGCACCTAACATTACAAGGAATAATATACTTCTTAATCTGTGTACTGATTTCACATTTCCAGCTGACCTTATTTTTTTCTTTGATGAAGCCCCAATACTAAAGCAGAGTCTGAAAGTAATAGATGGTCAATAAACATTTTTTTGAATGAATGAACTTCAATAGTTTCTGATTACCATGAGCAAAATATATTATGCACTGAAAATGCTTCACCCAAGAATAAAAGGTACCTGACATGAAACAAACTTTGAATGGGATAAACAGATCCATTTCCATATGTAAGACAGAATACAAATAGCAGATATAAAATCATAATATATCATCTGAAAAGAGAACAGGGAAGGATTAATTTTAACTTGGGAGGTAGCATTTAGGTGAATCCTTGAAAAGAGAGGACTTGTATATGCAAAGATGTAGGTGAAGGCCAATTATTAACAGATATATAGAAGAGCAAGGATGTTAGCTTGAGGACTAAGGTGCACCTGACCCAAGCCATGGTATTTTTAATAACCTCATATGGATGCGAAAGCTGGACACTGAATAAGGAAGATCATAGAAGAATTGATGCCTT
>NW_006408549.1:22404677-22424089 GCF_000296735.1 Chrysochloris asiatica
TATATATATAATGCTAATATATTAGAATACCTTAGTGTGGTATCTATCTACTTGACTCTGGCAGAATCAGTATCTGAAATATGAAGATAATTTTTAATGCCCCTCAAAAAATTCTGTATCTAATTCATAGTCATATGCATTTATGTATAGGTAAGATGAACACCGAGATGGATTCATTTTCTTTAGCATTTGTTCTATCAGAAGAAGGGAGGAGGACATTTATCTTCCAACCCCTTTCCAATCTTTACAGGGAATTATCAATAACAATCTAGATACAAATTAAGAATGAATTTCAACATCCCACATAAATTTTCAATAGTTGAGTACAATTTATACGTTCAGATGTCTCTTACAAGTGTTTTTACTCTTCCTCTCTCTGCCTTCAAACCTTTGACATAGCCACATGTACCTTTCCTATTCCTCTTGGTTTGATCCTAGAAAGAAAAGTTACATTATTTCACTACAGGATAGTATGTTAAATCTTTAAAGAATAAGGGGATTAGAAAGTTGATTTATATTCTACTTTAATATTAAAGGAAATCATAAGAACACATTCCTTCTTTCCCACAGTGAGATTTTGTTAAGTATGCAATTATTGCTTTAATTGGATTACAATTGCTTCTAGGTGAGTTTATATCTTTTACGTGATCAAAAACATACATGTAAAAGATATGATTGAAAATAGAAATTCACTGGATTTTGGTGATAGGATCATTCAGATTTTTATATATTCATTGGGTAGCCCAAAAATTGTATTACGTTTCATTTTTGCAAATATTATTAGCATCAGATAGAAATTCATTTAAGGAATTCATTTGCTTTTATTGCTAAGCTTTCCACATATTTTAATCTAATTCTATTCATGCGCTCAGATGTTCTATGTTTTATGATTAGGATATACAAACAGTTAATGCAACATCATATAGTTAACTGATCCAATCAAACATAAGACACACATTAAAATTTTTGTAACTAAACCATTCCAGCACAGCCTACTGTGTTCATGCTTGTATAATTATACATCTTTTGACTTGTCTCCTGTAATTCACAATTTCTTCCTGCTGCTTAATCGCAGACTCCAGCAAGCACATTTTAGACAGAGAGACTACAATTTTTCTGTGAATCTTTTATTTGCCCATGTACATTAAGGTGATGATTACCCACACGGAAAAAAAAAATGAGGGGGTGTACAAAAGACACAGGAGTAAAGGTGTAACATAATTTTCAAGTACATGGATAATTTAGATTCATTCTTGTAGGAGGAAATCACAAGGAAATTAATCAGCTATATATAAGTGGATTTTATACCAATCATTTTTCTAGGAAAAAAGTAGCAGTTATTGCTGTGTTTCTCAATCACAAGAATGAAATGGCATCAAAAGGAACTCATTCTTACAGAATCAAACTGGCAATCCTAGCCCTCACAGCTCTCTGGTACATCAAACTTCTCTGACTAAGAGAAATGTTAGTATTCAGGTCTTAGATGTAAATGTACAACAAACAGATGATCACGTTACAAAATATTAAATTTAAACCTTATGTTGGCATTTTGATAGAATGATAATTGCTGATAGTGTTTATGGTTTTAAAGACATTTAATAACATCTAAAGACACCATAAAGAATGATGAAAAAGTATAGACTTTGGCTGTAGAACAAGTTGTAGTTACCTGTCTAAGATGGTAAATAGAGTTGGTGACAGGTAATGCTGGGCTAACTATGTTCATATTTAGTTTAGACATAGAAAAGATAAAGTGATAGAATGGGACTTGTTACAGATAGTTGTGGTTGAAAGGTTTTTCATGAGGAGCATATTGCTTTACCATAAAACACTGTTTTACTATAAGACTCTTGGATTTTTAGCTAAATACGGATGGCATTTGGTTCTATCATCACTTCTATTATGGACTTTAGGCCAGGGTAACTGTGCTGCTGCTTTTCAGTCTGAACCAGATTCTTTAGGGTAGATTGCACATGACTCCTTTTAACCCTTTGAAATGGTGCCCGTAGCGAATATTACAAATATGCTCTAGACCAAGAAGTTTGGCAATGAATACCCTGGGAAATACTCAGTTTGTCAGTCAAAGTCAACTCTCTCTCCTCCATTCTGAACTGTTATATTTCTCCTGAGAGTTGTAATTGAAACAGAATGAATAAATAGAAGTTTTGGGCTAGCTTCCCAAACCTTTCAATAGACTTCCAGGAAAGAAAATCTATCACTCCTGAAAGAACAGAAAAGAGAACTATCCAGTGATCATGCCTGAATGAAGGATGCTGAGCTACACTGAAATCGTATTTGATCTGTTTCTCTGTTGATTTTGTAAACCTTTCCAAAGGTTTCCATAGTAACAAGTGAATTATCCCCTCTCCCTACAACATCTCTCAAGCATGTAACAGGAATAAAGATAAAGGTTAAGGTGAAAAAGCTATAGTATCTTTTCTACAACCAGGATGTATCTAAAGAAGTCATGATTAGTCTTTTAAGAAATCAAGTATGTTTTTCCCACCACAGTCATATGAAAAGTTGAGCCTGAATTTACTTACATCGCTGATGTCTGCGTTTGCTCCTGTACATGGTCATTCTGAAAAAAGCCGACTTTCTAAGAAGTGATTGCTTTGACCACGGAGACAAAGAGACGGGTTGTGCTCCTGCTTTGCAGTAAGACTGTTGCTCACTGACAGAAGGTAACCAGCAATCACACAGTGAAAGCCAGGGTAATACCATTCTCATAAAATTACAGGGGAGATGCTACAGCCTGTAACTACTCTATCTAATGCAAATCTTCTAGAGTAAACTGTGTTTCTTTCACCTCCCCACACCAATTAGTTAAGTTCTCTAATAAAATCTGCACTACTAAAGTGCTGCGCTGGAAGCAATGTTGAATTAAGAATGGATTAATACATTTTGGAAGAACAGTACAACTGAAAATCTAAATATGAAGTATAAAAACCCTTGTCTGCGATTTACAGAGAATTCAAAACTATCCTTTGGTTTCATAAATCTTTAGCTGCTCTAGAACATTTACCTTTGTATTTTATTCAGAAACTCTGCTAAATTCTTTCCTTCTTAGAGTCCCCAATGCACTTTGTATGTTCAATTATTAAAGCAATTATCACTTTTAGCTTTGTCTCTTTCTCCAAAGAGACTGAGCTTCTCTGGCATAGCAGGATGATGTGTTTTCATGTTTCTAACCCCAGGGCCTAGCATAGAACGGACACACAGAAGGTCTCAGTTAAGCTCAGTGGGTTCATAGTATGTGACAGTAATCTGTCCCCTCCTGCAAGAAGCCTTTCTTGAAGCTTCCCCCCCATTTCCTTCCCTGTCGCTTCCTCTCAGTCCTCAGCTTTCAGCATCTTGAGCATATTCTTACCGGAAAACATTTCATATTGTTGCCTCAATTGGACAGGGTAGAAGTTCTGATTTAGAATGTCTTGTATTCTACATCTTGAGAGTAATGCTTCACACCCATTTAAAATCCACAGATACTAAATCTCGTGGGTACTCTAAAGAAGTGTATGATCTCAAATGCCATTTGGGTGATAATTGTTGTTGTTAAGTGTCATAGAGTCTGTTCTGACTCATAGCGACCAAGTATAGGGTTTTCAAGGAGCGGCTGTTAAATTTGAAGTGCCAAATCCTGCATGTAAAATTCAGTTTTTTATTTAAAATACAAAGAACCCATATACTATTGAAGAATTTCTACGCAATAAGACTTCCTGGTTAAATTTTGAGTTTCATCTTTTAGTCAGGAAATAAAACTACACATTTAAAAAACCTCTTTTTTAGTGTAACAAACTCAGGCTACTTTCTAATAGCTAAATGTTGGAAATGAGGTTCAAGTCTACCCAGATACATCTTGGATAAAAGGCCTGATGATGTACTTTGTAAAAATCATCCATTGAATTCCCTGTGGAGAAGAGTTCCACACATGGGGTCATCAGGATTCAGAATCAACTCCACAGTAACTATTTACTAATAACTGGAGACATCATTGTAGGATTCTTCTAAATAGAAAGATTATTTCAGTAGAAGAATAGTTTTATATTTAATAACTATTTCATAATCACAGGTATCAAGAAAAATATTTCAACATGTTTTGATAGCAGTACTACTATTAAAGCTTGTTTGACTTTTGACTAAAAAACTGCATTATTTGGTAAGTTTCTTACTCAATGTTGCACCAGATGATAAGGAATTTGCATTTATTCAATATAAATTGGACACTCTGGAAGAACTTTCCTTGTGCTTTCTCTTGAAACTAAGTTTAAAATATTTCAGGAAAGAAAATACATACATCACCCAGACCTATATAAAATGCACCTCAGATCCCAAACTTCCCTATTGTTTAATGTTTCTCTGTTCCACTCTACACTCACCTTGTTGTTGTTGTTGTTAAGTACCGTGGAGTCGGTTCCGACTCATAGCTACCCTGCACAGGGTTTCCGAGGCTGTTACAGGAGCAGAAAGCCTTATCTTTCTCCCACGGAACAGCTGGTAGTTTCGAACTGCTGACCCTGAGGTTCGCAGCCCGATTTGTAACCACTACGCTACCAGAGCTCCTAGTCTATATACATTCCCTTGTTTTCTGCTGTCTGTGGTGATGCAAAGGAGCTCTGGTAGTATAGTGATTACAAGTCAGGTTGCTAATCTTAAGGTCAGCAGTTCAAAACTACTAGCCATTCCATGGGAGAAAGATGAGGCTTTCTACTTCTGTAAAGATTTACAGCCTTGGAAACCCTGTGCAGCTTTGGTATAAGTAGGAACTGACTCCACGGCACACCTCCACCACCACCACCACCATGGTGATGCAGGATAATGTGCTGGACTGAAAAATGGGTTGTGAACCACAAGGTTAGCAGTTTAAACCTATCAGCTCCTCCTCAAAACCCTACACAGGGTCACTATTGAGTCAGAATGGACTCAATAGGAGATAACATCAACATCTCCTCTCACAGGAGTCCTGGTTATAGGATAAGCATTGGATAGCTAACCACAAGGTGGGTGGTTCAAATCCACCAGCTACTCCTTGGAAACCACATACAGGGTCTCTATGAGTCAGAACTTACTCATCGGCACTTAACAACAACAACAAATCTCCTCTCACTAGAACATACACTTCCCAAGGAAAGCACTTAGTTTTCTTCAGAGTTTTATGTCTAGAGGTCAGATCACTGCTTGGCGTAAAGCAGGCTCTCTACTGGTATTTGCTGAATGTATGACTTATTATAAACATATTTAAATTGTAAAGATAATGCAATCACATTTTTTTTTTCAATAAAATCAGACAGTTTCCAAATTGTTGTTGTTAAGTGTCGTTGAGTTGGTTCTGACTCAGCCACCCTGTATAGGGTTTCCGATGAGCCAACCTTATGGTTAGTAGTCCAATGCTTTCCTACTGTACCTCACCAGGAGGGCTGTTGCTGTTGCTATTAGTTGCTGTCAAGGTGGCTCCCACTCATGTTGGTTGGTCCTGTGTCATCTTTATGATTGTTGATAGGATTGTGACCATTGCTGTGACTATTATGTCCATACCTCTCAACCTAGAGAGCTTCTCTTCCAACATTAGATCAGGTAATAATCTGCTGTGATTCACAGGATTGTCACTGGCTAACTTTTAGAAATCAATCTCCAGGTCTTCCTTCTTAGTCTGTCTTGGTCTGGAAGCTTCCCTGAAACCTGTCCACCATGGATGACCCTACTGGTGTTTGAAATACTGAAGGCATAGCTTCCAGTATCAAAGCAACACACAAATCATCACAAGGCTATAATATGTGAAAGTGTCTAGGAAAATGCCTGACAGTTAAATAAAATAACTCAAATTCCAAAAGTCCTAAGTTGACAGACGGTGGACTATATTTACTTTCTAACTTTAAGCAGAAACTTGACATCTATATTTTGGTCCCAAGGTTAATTTGAATGAGTTAACTAATTTGGATGAAATTGCATATAACCAGGGGTCTGAAGATATATTTTGAATTTACTGAAATAAAATCCCACCCAATAAGCAATGTCTCCTTTATAAAAGTTATTTGTGACTTACTTGGACACCCATGCCATAAGATCAACAAAGTATAAAGATTGCTATAACCTAACAAAATTAAAGCAGAGATTGTCTGACACATATGGTATATATTTATGATATGAATACAAATGATGTTGATGATTATTAGGCAGAAACAGCCTACCAACATAATGACACAAATGATACTAATTTTGGCATTATTACGTAGTACAATCAAATTTGTAATTTTTCTCTTTTTACATTGTCAGTTCCCCATTATCTATAATTAACATCAATCTGAGAAATTTTGGAAAGGCTATGCACATTTAATTAGCTTCAGTCATATATATAACAACTCCTCCACACACATAACTGATTGTCACAAATATACAGATATACATTAAAATAAATATCCTGATTTGTACTTATTTTTTACATCATTTTACCCTTCCAACCTTGTTGTTGTTAATTGCCCTCAAGCAGGTTCTGATTCATAGCGACATTGTGTAGGGTTTCTGAGGAGCAGCTGGGGAGTTTGAAATGCTGACCTTGTGGTTTGCAGTCCAGTGCTGATCCCACAGCACTACACCAGAAGTCCAGATATGAATTTTGTAGGCTCCAACTAGAGATTTTCATCTTATGATTCCTGTGCTACTTATTTTCTCACCTCAGGACAAACAGCATCCACACTTGAATTTTATCTCTGAACCTAGTGGCTCGAATCCTGGAGGATTTTAGGGACCGACATTGGTGGCCTCGCATATTCCTGGTGCATAAAGAGTGATTTTATGAACATCAGGCTGCAGTGCAAGTAGGAAGGTGAGAGAAAGAAGGGACAGATTCTGAAGGAGACAAAAGGGTCTTGGTAAATGCAGCCTAGGAAATGTCATTCAGAAGAATGGGGGACTAGAAATATTCAACATGTTAATTAAAAAAAAAAAATAAATCTCTGTATGTCTTTTCAAAAGATGAAAAGTATTTCCTCAAGGTCATCTGGAATTTTCATGAGAGAGGTTTCTAGTATACCTTGTTTTAAACATAATATAATTTTTAAATGCATATTTTAAGAAGCTGGTAGGCTAAAAGATGAATGACAAGGGATTTTAAAAAAAAAGGCATTTAAAGAGAGGCAGCAGCAGTTCTCATGTAGTGGTATTGTATAAGCACTGAACTGTAAGGTTGGTTTGAACTACAAGGTCGGCAATTCAAATTCACTAGTTGCTCCTCAGAAAACCTATACAGGTTTCTATGAGTCAGAACCGACTAGATGACACTTAACAACAACAGCAGCAGGAGCAGAAACCCCACTCCACTACTGTCTACCTTCTTCAGAAATTCTCAACAGGCTAAAGCTGTTGTGTCTTCAAAATCAATGATATGCCTATAATGTTAAATGCCTAAAGAAAACTCACTCATGGGGGGGGGGGCAGAAATCTCTCTATTCAGTCACTACAATCTAGTGCTCTTTAATGGAACACAATTTTTATTCACATAAAAAATATAAATCCAATGAGTGTTGATAAATTGGAATGGATGAGTTCTCATCTAAAATCAAACAATTATATCCATGTCTTTGCTTAATTTTGCTGGAAGGACCCTGTTAGAAATTAAAATGCCTGGCAAAGGAGTAGGAGAAGTAAGAGAATACTTACTTTTACAATAAAAGAGTAACAAATAGAAAGAAAGAGAGAGAATAAGCTAGAGAAAGAGAAAAGAAGAGAGAGAATGAATTATTATGTGTTGAGAACTGCGCAAGATATACATCAATCCCACATAATCATCATGGAATTCTTTAACTTAGATATAAATTGTATTGAGAAAATTTTATTAGGAACTATACCAACATGACATTAGAGCTGAATAAAGGAGGGATGAGCTTGGTAACTGTTAGAGAAAACTATCAGTTACGGTCCACTAATGTGTCACACTAGTCACACAGAAATCAAAGAAATCATATTTGTTGGAAATTATCACAGGAAGAGAATAGTGTGTAGTTAAATAAGAGCTAACATTCAGTAAGAGCTAATAGTAATCACTCATTAGGTGATGGAGATATTGCTAACCCAAAGGTTGAGGTTGAGTCTAACCAGAGACATTTTGGAAGAAAAGCATGGTGATCTAGATCCAAAATTTCAGTCATTGGAAACCCTGTGGAGCCCACTTCTAGTCTGACACACACAAGGGTCCATGAATTTCAAGATTTTTTCATTTGATTCATTAGGTGCTAGACTCTCTTTTAAGAGTCTTATAGGCATTATCTCATTGAATACTGAAAACAATCCTGATAGAGACATCTTTGTAATTGTCCTTATTTTATGTTCAAGTAAAAGACGCTTTGAAGTTTGATCCTAATGAAAGTCTTTCACTCATCAGTCAGTTTGTCATAAAGTTGTGGCTTCATGTTGCTGTGATGTTGGAAGCTATGCTATAGGTATTTTGAATGCCATCAGTTTCTCCCATGGTGAACCTATACAGGTTCATCTGAACGTGCAAACTTAGACTAGGAAGAGGGAAAGTCGGACTAATTCCGAATGTTTGTTGTTGGTAGGTGCCACCCAGTTAGTACCAACTCACAGTGACCTTATGCACAACAGAATGAAACATTGCCCAGTCCTGCACCAACCTCTCACAATCGTTGCTACGCATGAGGCCATTGCTGCTGCCACTGTACCTATTTATCTCATTTGAGGTCTTCCTATTTTTCTCCACTTTACTAAGCATGATATGCTTTTCCAGGGACTGGTCCCCTCTGATGATATGTCTGAAGTATGAGTGATGAAGTCTAGCCATTCTAGCTTCTAAGGAGCATTCTGACTGTACTTCTTCCAACACAGATTAGTTTATTCTTTTGGTGTTGGTGGTACTTTTAATGTTCTCCTTCAACACCCCAACACCCTAACTCAAATGTATCAATTCTTCTTGTGGTCTTCTTTATTCACTGACCAATTTTTACACACATATGAGGTTATTAAAAATACCATGGCTTGGGTCAGGCACCCTAGTTTGCTGACATATTTGATCTAAAACACTTAAAAAATGTCTTGTGTTGTAGATTTGCCTAATGCGATACATCCTTTGATTTCTTGACTGCTGCTTTCATGAATGTTGATGGTTGATTCAGGCAAAATGAAGTCTTCGACAACTTCAATGTTTTCTCCATTTATATGGATGTTATTTAATGGTCCAGTGGTAAGGATTTTTGTTTTCTTTATATCCAGGTGTAAAGCATACCAAATGCTTTGATCTTCAGATCAGTAAGTATTTTAAGTACTCTTCACTTTCAGCAAGCAACGTTCGTTGTGTTATCTACATATTATAGGTTGTTTATGAGTCTTCCTCAAATCCTGATGCCACATTCTTATTTATATAATTCAGCTTCTAGGATAACTTGTTCAACATACAGATTGAATGAGTATGGTGAAATAATCAAACCTTTTCTAATTTTAAACCATTAAGTTATCTCTTATTCTGTTAACAAAAACTGCCTCTTGATCTATGTACACGTTCCTCATGAGAATAACAAACTATTCTGGAATACTCATTTTCAGAAAAGTTGTGTGTATCATGACAAGTTATGGACAACATTAAGGAGAATGAACATTCTAGAGCATTTATTTGTGCTCATGAAGAACCTGTACAAAGAACAAGAGGCAGTCATTCGATGGAACAAGGGAACATTGAATGGCTTAAAATCAAGAAAGGTGTGTCCCAGGGTTATATTCTTTTACCATACTTATTCAATCTGTTTGCTGAGGTAATAATCTGAGAAGGTGGATTATATGAAGAAGAATGTGGTACCTGAATTGGAAGAACAATAAATAACAATCTGTAATGTGCAGATAATACAACTTGGCTTGCTGAAAGTGAAGAGAACTTAAAATGCTTACTAATGAAGATCAAAGACCACAGCCATTGGTATGGGTTGCACCTCAATGTAAAGAAAACAAAAATCTTCATCACTGGACCAAAAAATAGCATCAAGATAAATAGAGAAAAGAGTGAAGTTATCAAAGACTTCATTTTGCTTGCACCTACTGTCAACAGTCATGAAAGAAGCAGTCAAGAAATCAAATGATATATTGCATTTGGAAATTTTGCTATATAAGACCCCTTTAAATTGTTCAAGTGCAAAGATGTCAGTTTGAGGACTAAGGTGTACCTGAACCACGACCTGGTATTTTCTATAGCCTCATATGCATGTTGAACAGTGACTAAGGAAGTCCTTAAATTAATTGAAACATTTGAGTTATGGTATTGAAGAAGAATATTAAAAGCACCACAGCTGCCAGAAGAAGAAACAAATCTGTGTTGGAAGAAGTACAACCGGAATGCTCCTTAGAAGCCATGATGGCCAGCGTTCATCTCTCATACATAGGACAGATTATCAGGAGGTACCAGTTCCTTGAGAAGGACATCACAATTGATAAAGTGGAAGGTTAATGACAGAGAGGGAGAGTCCCAACATGATAGACTGGCACAGTGGCAGCAGCAGTGGGCTCAAACATAGCAATGATTGTGAGGTTACCACATGACTGGGCAGTGTTTTCTTCTGTTGTACATAAAGTAGCTATGAGTTAGAACCAACCCCAGGACATCTAATGACGGACAAAAACAGTTTCCCAGAGAACAAGGGCTAGTGAACTGTGTTGAATGTGGCTGATCTTTTTCCAAAGCCAGTGCACAATACTGTTCAAAGTAATAGTGGTTAGGAAAAGAAATGAGACTTCAAAGGGACATGTGTTGATAACATTGGTGCTAACCTGCCTTCCGATAGGGGTGAATGCAATCAACTACAGGGCTTATGGCTTGCTGGCTGGGCATTCACATTTGGAAATAGATCTGATTTGTTTGGAAAAATGGCAGTTGTGCTTCCCTATCATATACACGCCACCTCATCCTCTAACTCCCCAACATCACGACCTCATCCTCTCCATCAAATAGAAAATTAAATGAATATCTAAAGACTATCAGTAGTAACAAAATATTACCCCTTCCAGAATTCTGATAACCTTATCTGGCTTTAAATTTGAACATAAGTTGGTTTTTATAAAACTTCTAAGACTTTAATCAAATACAGCATGTAGAGTGTATAGAAATGTTGAACTTGAGTTGCATGATTAACTTCTATTTTAGAGAATTATTAGATAACAAAATATTAAAGCTGGAACAGTGTTTTAAAGTTGTGTTCCTCAAATACTTTTTCTTACAGATGTTTGCTATACAACAGGCAGCTTTTACAAGTTTGCAAAGAAACAGAGGAGAATAACCTTAGGCAACCTGCACCAAGGACTTCCATTACAGATTTAGATCCAGGATTCCCTATAGTTAATCCCAACACTATCTCTAAAATGATTTTTTTAAGTGATACTACTGATAGCATGTTTGTTTGTTGTTGTTGTTTCAGATTTGGACAGAAAGTTACCCACAGTTAACCTTTCTTTTATATTTTTCTTATCTCTCAACACCAAAATGTACATTGTGGACTTTCACTTACCCTTCCCTCTGCATTAAGTCAGTTGTCCCTGGGCTATTTTTCTCATTTCCTCTCCAAATACAAACTTTTCCTTCTTTATTAAAATATCTCCAACTAGTGCAATTACTATAATTTGACATCAGTCTCTCCTCAGCTTCTTTTAGTGATAACTATCAAGAAATTTTCAGTCCAGAAAAATCACCAATCCATCGTTTTAACCATATAAACCATATCTAAAGCTTTCATGCATATCTATATTAAGTGATTTTCTCTTGTGTAAATGCTTCTGAAACTGGAACTTCAGCCCTTTGCCCAAAGTAAGCTGCTCACCTGACAGTGGATAATCTAAAAATAGTTAAAATATTCAATGATTATCATATTTTTTTAAACAAAAATAAAGTTCTTACATTTTCAGGTAGCACCTCATTTTACTAACGAAGTTTTCTTTGTTCATTTAGGAATAAAAGGAAACCTAAAACTTCTTAAAGTTGATCGAAGTTTTCATTTATGATATTGATTCAAATTAGAGAAAATAATAATTTCCAGAATGAAACATCTTTCTTTGTACTTGCGTGTTCTTGTCAGTGAAATGAGCAAATAAGTCAGTTCTATTTTCTGCAGTTATGTTTACTGAATTTTCTTAGGTATCTTGAAGAGATTTTTTTACGTGTTTTTTTTTTTTTTTTGAGAAAAACCTATAATTGGATTTTATTATTAATTCCTTCCTCATTTCTTTGTACTTTCTCCTTTTTTAATGCTTGAATATCAAAGGAGTCTTTGAAACCATTAAGGTTTTGAAATATTTAACACAAGTATTAAATACAGTTAATATAGTTCTCCTTTCTAACTTCCATAAGAATTGATTTTATTTTCACTAAATCTCCTCCATGGAAATTGGGTTTGAGCATTCTCTGTTTAAATGCTTCCCTTTGCTTTGTATGGTTTCATTTCGATCTTATCTGAGTTTCTGCTGTCTTTTCTTTTAGCTTAAATTTGATTGTTAAAATTTGTTTTTTCTTCTTAGCTGTCTTATCTTCTCATTTATGTTTGTATAAATTTGCATTGTATCTAGGAAAATGGATTTCTCCCCCATTTTAAAAAAATCACATCCTTTGGCTGCATCCAATTGTTTAGTAGTTAAAGAGGCTCTGTAGGGGAAGCACCGGACTTTGAGCCACAAAGTCAGTGTTTTGGTCCACCCGTTTATCCACAGGGGAAAGATAAAGCTTTCTGCTTCTTCCAAGGTTATCAGCTTCAGAAACCTTATAGGGGTCACTATGAGTCAGAACTGACTTGACACCAACAGTAACAAAACAGGTGGAATTAAAAAAGACTAGATTATATGTAATTAAAGTAAGCTTGAATTTCCTAGAGATCATAATTAAAAGTTTGAAGGCCATTATTTATGGCTGTGTGCACAGTTTATCTCCCCTCAACATTTTTCAACAAATACTAGTTATTCAGAATCCTAGTGTGGCACTGTAGGATAAGGATCTACACTGGACCGCAGGGTTGGTCTGAACCATAAGGTTGGTGGTTTAAATTCACCAGCTGCTCCTCAGATACTAGGTGCTTCTTTAATCACATGTATAAGGAAATGTTGTTATTGTAAGTTATGTTCCAGTCAATACTCATGGAGACCCATGTGTGCACAGAGCTATTTTATAGGGTTTTTAAGGTTGTGACCTTTAGGAACATTGTTGTTGTTGTTATGTTGTTAAGTGCCGTCGAGTCGGTTTCGACCCATAGCGACCCTGAATAGGGTTTCCGAGGCTGTAAATCTTTACGGGAGCAGATCGCCTCATCTTTCTCCCGCGGAGCAGCTGGTAGTTTCGAACTGCTGACCTTCCGGTTCGCAGCCCGATTCGTAACCACTACACTACCAGGCACATTAAAAGGTACTATCATTGGTAACAACTTCCCTCATAGATATATGAACACATAACATAGCTTATTGGAAGTCAGCATGATGTGGGTGAATTGTTGTATCATTATTATTCCGGGGGAACATTTATGAAGAACACATCCCCAGAAGCTCACGACTCTGACTCTGGGATAATATCTCCACTGTGTTCTGAGTTAAAGGGATAGTACTGGAAGACAATGGTGAGAAATGGTTGAATGGTGAGAACCTGAGAAGTCACATTATTTCCCCTGATTTATGAAAATTATGTGTAATTTTAAGTAATAACTCCTCTATCAGTCATCTAGCTAGCTAGTCATCATCTTTCTTAAAAGTCATTTGAGTTATTAGTTGTAGAGGTACACCTATTAGTGCAATGTTCTGGGGTGTTAGAAGATGACTCGGACTTCAGTCGGTGGCCTGAAGCTGGAGAAGATTCCTTAACAATGAAGACTTAACAATGGTAGTGACCAGTAGGTGGCCAGTCAATTTTGAACAACCCTCAAAAGATTTCTTAGGCTGTAATCTTTAAGGGAATAGAAGATGACTCGGACTTCAGTCAGTGGCCTGAAGCTGGAGAAGATTCCTTAACAAAGAAGACTTAACAATGGTAGTGACCAGTAGGTGGCCAGTCAATTTTGAACAACCCTCAAAAGATTTCTTAGGCTGTAATCTTTAAGGGAATAGATCATTATTCTTTTCCCACTGAACAGTACGATGGGTTAGAAGTGGCAACCAAGATCTCCATATAGAAGTAAAGTGCTAGGTGACCTGATGGCAAAAAGAACTGATTTCTGTCGGTCGGTCTCTTTTTCTGGCTGACTCAGTCTACTTTTTCCATTAAACTTGTTCTGAATGTTTTGGACTCTATTCTTTCCTTTTTTTAAAAATTTTTTTTCCTTTTCTTTGTTATTTTATTGAAATAAAATTCTACTTTCTTATATATATGAGTATGAGTATAGGTCAAGTCATCTCAAATTCTTAATAGTATGCGACAGAGAATAAAAAATTACTCTAATAATGCCGAGCAACAGGATTTAGTATTATACAGCATGATACCTTGGATTTTCTGGTTTAAAGTTTTAACCTTATTATGATTGGGACCTTATATTATAATTTTGCATCATCACCCCTAGAGTCCATCAACATTAGCTTCATAATGTAAGCAATACATTAAAAATATATGTTGTTGTTAGATGCAGGATAGTCGATTCCAACTCATAGTGACCCTATGTGCAACAGAACAAAACACTGCCAGGCCCTGCACCTTGGGAGTCTTCATGTTTTTCACTGACTTTCCATATTCTTCTTTATATCGTTCAGTGTATCAGATTATTTGTTTAGCAAAAGGACTGAATAAGTATGGTAAAAGAATATAACCCTGGCACGCACACTTCCTGATTTTAAATCAAGCAGTATCCCCTTGCTTTGTTTGAATGACTGGCTCTTGTTCTATGTATAGATTCCTCATGAGCACAATTAAGTATTCTGAAAAACCCATTTTTCTGAAAGTTATTCATAGCTTGTCATGACCCACATAGTTGAAAATCTTTGCAAAGTCAATAAAGCACAGGTAGACATCTGTATGGTATTCTCTGCTTTCAGCCAAGATCTATCTGACATAAACAATGATATTCCACATTCCATGTCCTTGTTTGAATTGGATTAAACCTCTGGAAGTTCCCTGTCAATGTATTGTTGTAGCCATTTTTTAATTATCTTGAGAAAAGTTTTACTTGTATGTAGTATTAATGATATTCTCTGACAATTTCCACATTCCATTGGGTCACCACTCTTTGGAACAGGCACAAACATGAATCTCTTCCAATAGGTAGCTGTCTTCCACATTTTTTTGCATAGATGAATGAGTGCTTCCAGTACTACATTAGTATGTTGAAAGATTTCAATTGTATCCCATCAATTCATGGATCCTTGTTCTTTGCTAATGCTTTCAGTCTACCTTGGACTTTTTTCAATACCATTAGCTCTTGATTACATGGTATATCTTGAAATGGTTGAACATAACTTTTTGGTACTGTGACTCTGTGTATTCCTTCCATTTTCTTTTGATGATTTCTGCATCATACGATATTTTGACCATATTGTTACTGTTGTTGTTAAGTGCTGTTGAGTCAATTCTAACTCATAATGACCCTGTATAGGATTTCCAAGTAGCAACTGGTGGCTTTGAACTGATGACCTTGTGTTTTGAAGTCCAATACTGATCCTACAGTGCCATACCAAGGTTCCATTTTGTTCATAGAATCCTTCAATATTTCAATAAAAGTCTTGAAATTTTTCTTCAGTTCTTTCTGCTTAAGACATTCTAAGAATTTTCTTCGCTTTTAGTTTTCCAATTCCAGGTCTTTACACATTTCATTATAATATTTGACTTTGTCTTTTAGAGCTTCCCTTTGCAATTTTCTGTTGAGACCTCCTCAGGTCTCCCACTTATTTTAGCATCTCTACTTTGGAGAGTACATTTCAGAGTCTCTTCTGACATTCATTTTCATTTCTTTCTTTCTTTCTTGTCTTTTTAGACCTTTTGCTTTTTTCATGTATGATATTCTTAATGTCATCCCACAACTCTTCTGGTCTTAGGTCACTAGTGTCTAATGCATCAAATCTGTTCTTGAAATGATCTCTAAATTTACGTGTGATCTACTCATTGTCATATTTTGGCTTTCATGGATTTATTTTTTCAGCTTCCAACTGAACTTGAATATGAGCAGTTGATGGTCTATTCCACAGTCTGCTCCCAGCCTTGTTTGTATTTTTCCACTGTTTCTTCCCACAGATATATAGTCCATTTGATTCCTGTGTACCCCATCTCTTAAGGTACATGTAACCTTTTATGTTGCTTCATAAAGGTATTTGCAATGAATAAGTCATTGGTCTTGCAAATTCTATCAGGAAGAGTAGGCATGAGACACCAGCAAGATGGCAGACTACGCAGACACACTACAAAGATCCTCTACAAAACGATACAAGAAACCAATGAAACAGACACAGATGAAAATTCTGGAACCCTGAACTTTAGAGGATAGGTTAGAGAAGTGGACTGAGTGCTTGCTGGGAGAAAAATCAGAGCAGGGACACTGAGAAAGGGAGACTGACTGGTAAACATCTGGTTAGATTAGGCACAATGATCTTGAGTTTTTGTGAAGAGCTTTGGCAATAGAAGATGACCTTGCCGAGCAGATTCACATAGGTGATGGAAAAGGGATATTCATCTTTTCTTCCACATTTCCCTGGTGACCAGTGGTGTGGCCAGCTGTCACCCACATTCACCGCTAGTGCAGATCCTGCATTCTGGGAGTTTAGAGTCACATGGTTTGGACTCATGCCAGTGTGAGGTGAGGATGGCTGTGCTGCTTTGGTATACCACTTTGGGGCTTGGATTCAGGTGAGCTGAAGAACCTGAAGAGACAGCAGACCAGCATTTAACCATTCATGCTGCTCCAGCTGACCTGTGGTCCTTCATCAAGGGACTCCATGAACTACTTTTGGACTGAGTGCCCTGAACATAAATAACACCGTGACTGATAAGAACGCATTTTAGGGTCAAGAACTCTGCTGTCACATCCCTCGTACACTTCACCTTGACAGCTCCTTGACTTGCAGGAGTCACCCTGAGTTTTCCCTTCTCTGGGTCTAACTGCTGCACTGACATTTTGTTTTTGTTCTGGGGTTTAAAATTTTTTCCTTTTGTTGTTTCATTGTTTTGTTGTTGTTTTTGTTTTTATTGTTTATTCTTTCTCCTCTTCCTTCTTCTCTTTCCATACCCTTGAATTTTATCTTTTCTATTTCTGCTTTTGTTTTCCTCCTTTTCTTTCCTTTCCCATTTCCCCTCTTACCCCCCACCCCCTGATCTTTTGTTATTGTTCTCTATTCTTTCTCTTTTCCTTTTCCCTCTCCTTGGTTTTTCTAAGTGTCTCTTCTCTCTTTTTTTTAATTTCTTCCTTTTATTTCCTCTCTTACTTTTCTCTTCTGTATCTCCATTTTCATGTCCCTCTATTCTCTTTCTAGGTATTCTTAAGAGGTTTTTTTTTAATTATTATTTTTTATTTTTTCTGTTTACTTTTTCTCTTACTCTTTTCTTCTATAGCTTCATTTTCCTGTTGTTGTTGTTTTTGTCTTTATAGTTATTATATTCTTTTTTTCTGATTGCTCCCTGATTTTATTTCTTTTTCCTCTGTATTATTTTCTCTTTAAACTTTTGTTTCCTTATTTGTTTATTCTGTTTTGTTTTCCTGTGCATGTGTGTGGTAGAGGTTTTCTCTTTCCCACCTGACAGGTGATAGAAAATCTGCCCATACATCCCAGCCACAACAATACCCTCAGAAGTTCCACCCACTGGACAAGACCCAATACTAGTGCCTATATCATCTGATCAAAGATAGATAGCATCCAAAACCAGTCAAGCCCTAAGCTGAGGTGCATGAATGGCAAATGATAACAGTATACATGCTTCTGTCCTGTAACTACAACTATAGGAGATAGTTGGTGAAATCCTAAGAACAGTAAACATACAATCATCAACTGAATACAAACATGACAATTCCACAATGCCCCAGAGATAACAAATGATTTTATCTCACACAAACAAATGAGATGATAGTTCATAAAAATGAGCAAGATGCAGAACTAGAAGACATTTCTGAGGAGGAAAAGGTAATAGAACTAATTGAAAAAGAATTAAAAACACTGACATTAAGGTACCGTCACAGGAATGACAGAAAGATATAGGAAAGCAAGGAGAACACAGAAAAATACTTTAGAAGAATTCAAGAAAACATTATAAGAGATAAACAGACAAAACAAATGCAAATATTAAAACAATGATTAGAAATCCAGAAGATTAATACTAAGATGTCAAAAAATTGACAATTCATTGAAAGGGCTAAGGAATAGATTTGAAGCAACGGAAGCACAAATTAGTGAGCTTGAAGATAAATCTCTCAATACTAGTGTACTAGAAGACCAAAAAGAAAAAGTGTTAAAAAAATCTGAAGAAATCCAAAGAGTTATCTGAGACACCATGAAGTGGAACAACTTATGGGTAATTAGAATTCCACAACAGGAAGAGATAATTAAAATTACAGAAATAACTGTCAAGGAATGGTTAGAAGAAAGCTTTCCTCACATCATAAAAGATGAGAAGACAAGCATACAAGAAGCTGAATGAACACCAAACCGAATAGATTTCAAAAGAAAATCACCAAGACTTATCACAATCAATCTTTCCAAAACCAAAGAATCCTGATAACAGCTCAGGAAAAATGAAAAGTAACTTACAAAGAGAACCAATAAGACTAAACTCTGATTTCTCAGCAGAAACCAGGCAGATAAGAAAGCAGTGGGGTAGTATATACAAAATTATGAAAAAAACAATTGTTGACCAGGAATCATATGCCCTGCAAAGCTGTTCCTCAAATATGAACGTGAAATTAGGGAATTTCCTGATACATAGAAATTAAAGGAATTTGTAATTACCAGACCAACATTACAAAAAATGTTAAAAGCTGTTCTTTGGACTGTGAACCAAGAACAGCAGTCAACAAACTGATATTATTACCATATATGACGTCACTGGCCAGAAATCAATCTAGATATAGAAGCAGTTAAAGTAAAACAAATCCACAAGATTGATAATAGGGAACCAGAGTTATCAATTTATAATTAAATCAACTACAAAGCAAGAAGTGGGAATAGTATATCTACTGATCTTCCAAATAACAAGGATGTCAAGTAGATTTCAAGACAAAACAAACTTTTAAATAATGGGAAAAAAGTAATAAATTACAGGTTAAGCTCGAAGAAAATTAATACACCTGCACATCAAAATTTTAAAAAGAGGAAAACTGAAAGATTTAGTAAAATTAACACATGTTATTTGTTATGAAATTTAAAGGAAAACCCACAAACAAAATGAACTTACAGCAAAATATTACATGGAAAAAAGAAATACCAACAGCACCACAAAAAAAGCAGAGCAAAATGGCGCAATCAATTCATGTTGTTGTTAGTTGCCG
>NW_006408549.1:22426019-22426897 GCF_000296735.1 Chrysochloris asiatica
GCAGGCAGCGAGAGACCAATGAACAGATACCAAAAAAAGAGAATGTCCACACCTGAATCTCTGTGGTTCTGTCAGACATCTGTGGCTGTTCTGATCCTTCCCCTGCTTGGTCTCTCCCAGGATGGCAGCTCCGGGAGTGGCTGAGCATCTTGAATTAGAAAGCAATGGATTTCTTGCTTCTACTACAAATCCCCCTAGCTGTAAGCCTTCCAATCTTCTACATATTCCTTTATATGTGGTTCAGAGTTCTAGTACCATCCCCTGAGCCTGCGTGGTCTGGTGTTCTTTGTTGTTGCTGATGGAGCTCCTCACTGCATTTCTACCGATCTGCCATCTTGTCAATCCATACATGTCAAGAATTACACTGAATATAAATTGATTAAATGCACCAGTCAAGAGACAGAGCAGAATGGCTAAGAAAATAGGATTCTTCAGTATGCTATCTACAAGAGACACATCAAAAATATGGAGAAAGCCTAAATGCCCATCAACAGAAGAATTGTTAAACAAAGTTTGGTGCATACACACAGTAGAATACTATGAAATGTTAAAGAATAATGATGAATCTGCAAACACACAACACCTCACAACATGGATGAACCTAGAGGACGTTATGCTGAGTGAAATCAGTCAACCACAAAAGGACAAATATTGTATGAGACCATTGAGGTAAAAAGTTAAGAAATGTTCTTGATAAAAGAAACAATCCATGATTACAGCTCACGAGGGGAGGGAAAATTAGTCACATGCTAAAGGGTAGACACCTGTTAACAAGGCTGAAAGGACAGGCAATATACAATAAGAGGGAGGTTAGCAGAGGAAAAATGAATGTAACAAGAGACAATGGGAGGAGTGCAATTGTTAAAGCAAATAGAGGT
>NW_006408549.1:22428319-22438961 GCF_000296735.1 Chrysochloris asiatica
AGTACAGCCAGAAAATTTCATAGGAACCAGGATGGTGAGATTTCGTATCTCATACTTCGGACATATTATCAGGAGGGACCAGTCCTTGAAGAAGAACATCACGCTTGGTAAAGTGGAGGGTCAGCAAAAAGAGGAAAATACCCAATAATATGGATTGGCACGGTTTTAAAGGCAGTGGGCTAAGTTTAGCAATGTTTGTGAGGATGGCACAGGCCCAAGCAGTGTTTCATTCTGTTGTGCATATGGTGGCTATGATTTGGAACCAAATGGAAGGCACCTAACAATAATAACAACAACATAAACTATCTGTCTGTCTATCTATTTTTTCTTTTAGAGTAGACATTACAATGATTTGTTCATGTAAGAAAAAAATATAATACTTAGAACTAGGTAAAACACAGAAAGCAACCTGAGATGTGTGTTCTCTGTCTGTTTTAAATGAAGTATTAGCTAAACATTTCCATCTATCGATCATATTAAGTATATATGTAGTGGTGGTGGTTATGTACTGTGGAGTCCATTCCAACTCACAGAGAACCTGTATAGGGTTTCCAAAGAGCAGCTGGTGAACTTAAATCACCAGCCTTGTGGTTCAAACCAACTTTGCAGTCCAGCGCATTAACCTACAATGCCACACAAGCACGCCACACACACACACACACACACACACAACACTATTTCTAAGGTAGTATAAAAAAAGTTCTACTTCAAAATTCCTAATCATTTGCAATGTAAAATGTACAAAAAATATCTATTAATAAAATTCATTTCAACCTGTCTACAGAAGAAGTATACACAGCACTCCTGTCCTCCTAATTCCTTTCCTGCTCATATTTAGTTATAATTATCACATTGATGTGCTACTTCAGCCTGCTGAGTTGAATAGAATGAATTTCAGGTATAATTTAGCATTACATAGCCCAAGGGTATTTCAGAAAACCATCGCCAATCCTTATTTTGTATATTTGTGTCTGTGAAAATCCTCAAAGCCACCAAGATATTCTTTGACCTCTCACATGTGTTTCAAAGACAACTATTTGAATAAACTCTGCATTTGCCATTACCAGCACAGCAGTATGTGAACAGTAAATATGTAAATGAAATTCATGATTCTCCTATCATTATAAAACCCATTTTCAGATGTTTACTTAAATGGCCATAGATACAGAAACAGGAACGACTAGAGGAAAAAAAGAGGCTCAATTTTTGTTTTCAAAACTGTCTCTTTTAGTTTGGTGAACACTAAATTTCATGTTATCTTTAAATCATGTCTTGGAAAGCTTATAAAGCCCACCTGGAATGTGCAGTAAAGACTTAAAAAGAGTCATTTGGGATTCACAAAAAGTATACAAATAAGACATGTGAAAAGATGATTATTCAATTTTAAAAACCTTTGGTTCCCAACTTTCAAAATCATTTAAAGAAATGGTTTTAAGAAAGTAAGACAACCGGAAGGAACCAGGGTTTCTCTTTGTAATGACACATATGTGCTGAATGACATTTCCTGGAACTATGTCCCACCACATAACCATCCGTGGACCAGGGAGAATGTGCTTGCTTACAAGGGAGAAGGGAGGTGGGTTAGTATTGAGTATGTTGTTGTTGTTGTTAATTACCGTCAACATGGTTCTGACCCATGGAAAACCTGTATATGATTTCTGAGGAGCAGCTGGTGGATTTGAACCGCCAACTTTTGAGGTTCAAACTGACCTCGCAGTCCAGTGCATTATTCTGCAGCACCAATGTGGTGCCCTGGGAAATTCAGCTTAGCTCCCTTTTCTACTCACTGGACTGCAGCCCTGGAGCAAATCACATCAGGTTGGTGCCTTGAGGAGTGCTGAGTTCAGGCTGCTCTGCTCTGTTCCTGCGGGCTTTAGTTATGGTCAGGTGTTCTGAAGCAGCCAATTGCAGGTGAACTTTTGAAAAGCCTGAGATTCTAAGTGTTAACTGAGAGCCAAAACAGCTTGTGATGGCTCACTTTGGTATATGTGTATTAAATATATGCAAACATGTTGTTTTTGTTAAGTGCTGTCAAGTTGGTTCTAACACATAGAGACACTGTGGAGTTTACAAGGAGTGGCTGATGGGTTTGAACTACTAACTTTGTGGTCAGCAGTCCAAGGCTTATCTTACATTGCCACACCAGGACTCCACAGAAGCATATGTACTGTATATAATATGGTATTCTCACGATATCCAAATGACACAATTTCCTATTTCCCAGCATACTTTGGATGTTAAGTAACACATACTTGTACCTGATCTTGATGCAATGAATAGAAAATGTGTGTTTTGCCATTGCTGTCTTCTTGGGTGATTGATGGTGTGTGTTCCTAGTAACACAAATACTTATAATCTGAACTGGATCTATTTAACCTGATCCTTCTTGAAAAGATTTAGTACCCCAATAATTATACCTCATTAACATTAACTTAACTTGTTTGTTTTTATTTGCTTCTTATAGATACAGATATGTATCATTTAAATTGTGCCATCTTGTTGGTGTTGTGATGAACAGAAACAAACAGGAATAAGATGGTCATATGGTGGCTGTGTGCCGTGGAGTCAGTTCTGACTCATAGCGACCCTGCACAGGGTTTCCAAGGCTGTAAATCTTTACAGGAACAGAAAGCCTCATCTTTCTCCCACGGAACAGCTGGTAGTTTCAAACTGCTGACCTTGCAATTTGTAGCCCGATTTGTAACCACTAAGCTACTAGAGCTCCTTAAGATGGTCATATAGTTTATATCTTATTGAGTATACAGATATCATTGAAAGATCACATGAATGGTACTGTGAGGATAAGAGAAAAAGTATCGCTACTAGTGTTCTAGCTCATACACGCCTGAGTTTATTTCAAACAAAACGTTTGAAATAAACTCTGTAATTAGTAGGTGACTGTAGAAGAGTTGTTTCAGTAATACATTTGTCTTAGTCTCATTGTTGTTGTTAAGTGCCATTAAGTCAGTGCTGAATAATAGTGACCATGTTTAGGGTTTCCAAGGAGTGGCCTTGGTTTGAACCTCTGACCTTGTGGTTAGCAGTCCAGTGCTTATCCACAGAACCATACCAGGATTCCTCTTAGTCTAATTGTTGTTGTTGTTAAGTGTTGCTGCATTGGTTCAGACTCTTAGTGACTCTATGCACAATCGAACAAAACACTGCCCTGGCCTGGACCATCCTACAACTGTTGTTATACTTCATCCCATTGTTTCTGCCACAGTGCCAATCCATCTTATTGAGGGTCTTTCTCTTTTACACGGATCCTCCTCTTTACCAAGCAGGATGTCTTTCTCCAGGGAAGGGTCTGAAGTACGACAGATGAAATCTCACCATCCTCACTTCTAAGGGGCTTTCTGGCTGCACTTCTTCCAACACAGATTTGTTTGTTCTTCTGGCAGCCCATGGTGCTTTCAATATTCTTCTCCAACACCATAGTTCAAATTTATTAATTATTCTACAGTCTTCTTTATTCATTGTACAATTTTCACATGCATATGAAGTTATTGAAAATACCGTGGCTTGGGTCAGGCACAGCTTAGTCCTCAAACTGATATCTTTGCTCTAGAACACTTGTTCTATAGATTTGTCTAATGCAATGCATTGTTTGATTTTTTTACCACTACTTCCATGAATACTGATTGAGGATCCAAGCAAAATGAAGTCTTTGACAACTTTAATCTTTTCATTTATCATGATGTAGTGGAGTTCTGGTATGGTGCTGTAGGATAAGCACTTGATCACAAGGTTACTTTGAACAGTAAGGTCGGCAGTTCAAAGTCGCTACATGCTCCTCAGAAACCCTATACTTGATCGCTATGATGACACTTAACCATAACAACATATATTGATCTAATTGTGAGGATTACTGCATTCTTTATGCTGAGGTGTAAGCCATATTGAAAGCTATGGTCTTAGATCTTCATCAGTAAATATGTTAAGTCCTCTTGACTTTCAGCAAGGAAGGCTGTATTATATCACAGGTTGCTAATGAGTCTTCTTACAATCCTAATATCATGCTCATCTTCATATAAACCAGAATCTCAGATTATTTGCTCAGTATACAGACTAAGTATGGTGAACAAATACAATCTTGGCACACACCTTTCCTGATTTATAACACTCAGTATCCCTTTATTTTGTTGGAACGACTGCCTCTTGGTCTATGTACAGGTTCCTCATGAGTGTGATTAAGTGTTCAAATCCACCAGTCACTCCTAGAATTGAGTACGTGGTATCCCAGAGAATTCAGCTTAGCTTTCTTTGCTACTCACAGGGCTATAACCCTGGAGCAAGTCACATTGGTGTCTTGGGGAGGTGCTGGTTTGAGGGTGTTCTGCCCTGTTCCTCTGGGCTTTAATTCTGGCCAGGTGTCCAGGAGCAGCAGCTAATTGCAGTGAATAAGGAAGACCATAGAAGAATTGATGCTTTTGAGTTATAGTTACTGGAGGAGAATATTGAATGTGCCATGGACTACCAAAGGAACGAACAGATCTGTATTGGAAGAAGTGCAGCCAGAGTGCTCCTTGGAGGCAAAGATGGCCAAACTTAATCTTTCATACTTTGGACATATTGTCAGGAGGAACCAGTCGCTGGAGAATGGTATCATGTTTGGAAAGATAGAGGGTCAGAGAAAAAGAGGAAGACTCCCAGTAAGATGGATTGGCAATATGTCATCGACGGGCTCAAGCATGGCAACAATTGTGAGGTTGACCCAGGACCGGGCAGTGTTTAATTCTGTTGCACATAGGGTTGCTATGAGCCGGTACCGACTCGATGGCACCTAATAACAACAACAACAAATAAATTGGAATCTACTCAATGGCACTTAAAAAGAACAACAAATAAAATATCTATTTATAGATCCCACATCTATACACACGTCCAAACTCAGATTCTATAATTACTACAATTGTGGTGGATTAAGAGGTCAGATTCTGGGGTTAGACTCTCTCAGTTTACTTGAATCTCTGTTCTGTCACCTATCAGCTGTGTGGCCTTGGGCAAATCGCTTTATAGTTTCTTATCACAGTTTCCTCATCTGTAAATGGAATTATAATATTACCTGTCTCACAAATGAGTTCAATACAAAACAAAACAAAACAAAACAAAAAAGTGCTTAGGATAGTGACCAGCATGTTCTAGCTATTATTATTAGCTACATCCACATAGCTATTCACAAAGTACATCAGATTCAGTATGTTGGGTTTTCTTCCAGTGTTTCTTACCAGATTAAACTGTAATCCACTATGTTGATCTTATTCACTGCTCTATTCCCAGTAGTCAGCAAGGTCTAAGATCTTTTGTTTTGTTTTGTTTTGTTATTGTTGAGATCTTCAAATTTTTATTTTGTGACAAAATTAGATGAGGAAGATCAAAAGCTGCAAGAGACATCACCAGGGACTGGGGCATCATCTGGAGAATATGGAGGATGGGTACCCAGAGCCTCTGAGATGCCTATGGAAATCCAGAGCTGCTCCCATGCCCACAAATGCCCTGGTTGCCTCCTGGAACACCCTTGGGGATCCAGAGAGGCCAGTTTAAGAACTACCACTCAAGGCCCAGCTCTCATGTACAAGAAGGCTGAGGTGTTCAGGGCTAGTTCAGACAGTGGTCTCAACCTCTGCGGCCTCCACCTTTAGCAGGTTGTAGGAAGCGTGGCTCTGACAGGGTCGTTGCAGTGGGTAAGCCAACAGCTTGGCCAGGCAGGTGTGCAGCTCTGGGGCCATCCCGGCCAGTGCTACCTCATACTTGTAACTTGTGCCCTTGGTATTCAGTCTGCCCATAACGCAATCATGTCCTTCCAACTAATTTCCTCCTCCTTCTCATAGGCACGGTTATGGATGTAAACAATATCAAAGAAGAAATATGGGCATCGGAACATTTTCTTCAGGGCTCCGTCAGGGAGAACTGGCAGGCTGGTAGGCTGGACGGCTGTAGACAAGGTGGTGCGAAACACATATGGGGGCGGGATTGTCCGTACGTTCTCTGTGACTGGCAGGCCCGTCTTCAATTGGATGAGGCTAAAGAGACCTTTGAGATTGAATTTGGAGCAGAAGGCGGTCTCCAGGTCATAGCGGTAGCTGCACAGTTCCCGGGTATTGGAAGGCAGGCCTCACAGCCAGGTTGTGTCATCGTTCACCACCGAATTCATGACTCTTGCAGAGCTTGTGTTTGGTATGAAAGAACATATCAGTCATCTTCTGGGAGATGTTGAGGGCATTCGTTTTACAGACATTGAATGACTCCAGCTTTGGCAGTGTTTCCCTGACAGGTCTAGACAGATGATCACCTTTTCGGGACAGTTGACCCTGGGCATCCACACCTGGACCTCAGGGGCTGGTGGGGGCACCTGCCAGGGCTTGGGTTCAGCTCCTGGTGTGTTGAGGGTCCCATCATCAGCACTGGCTGCCTCACCTTCACCCTCACTGTAGCTGCCCATGCTGGTCTGAAATGAATGAGTATATTGGTTTTCTATTGCTTCTGTAACAAATTACAAGTTTAGTGGTTTTAAACAACACAACTTTATTCTAATAATTCTGGAGGTCAGAAGTTCAAAATCAAGGTTTTAGCTGGGCTGCTTTTTTCCTGTAGGTTTCAAGAAAGAACTGGTTTTCTTGACTTTTCCAGCTTCTAAATGCTACCTGCATTTGTTTGTTCCTGGTCTCTTATCCTCAAAGCACATAAGCACATCACTCCAATCTCTGATTCCATCATCCTATCTCCTTTTTTCTTTTCTTTTCTTTTATTTGTTTTCACCCTGTTGCATTCCTCTTTAAAGAGCCCCTGGGATAATCCAAGATAATCTCTACATCTCAAGATCCTTAATTTAATCATATGCACAGGTTCTAGGGATTAGGATATAGACATTTTAGTGATGGCATTATTCTGTATACTATTAGAGTAAGGAGCCCTGGTGTAGTGGATTACATGTTGGATTGCTAACCACAGGGTTGGTGGTTTGAATGTACCAGTAGTGCCATGGGAGAAAAAGAAGACTTTCTGCTCCAGTAAAGATTTACAGCTTCAAAAACCCTACAGAGTCACTATAAATTGGAAACTACTAGTTGGCACACAACAACAACAACATATTGAATAGAGGATATGTCATCCTTTAGTTTTCCTCTCTGATCATGTCTTCTTGTTAAGTGCTATCAAGTTGGTTCCAACTCATAGTGACCCTGAGGAGCAACTGGTGACTTTGAACTGCTGACCTTGTAGTTCACAGTTCAGTGCTGATTGTACAGCACCACACCAGGAATCTAGAGCTCCTTGTTTCTCATAACTAGTCCTGTTAGTGCTGTATGTTTCACCTCTCTGTTCCTATTATTGGTGCCTTCCCTTCTTCTATTCAAATTTCTCTACTAGCCATGTGCAGGTTCCTCAGCTCCAGTCTTTCATCTGATCAAACCAGGTTTCACTTTGCTTCTAGAATGTTCTTTCTAACCCTCTTAGATTTTATTAGTTTGTTTTACATGATTTCAAAAAAACCACAGAATACTACCTGAAAATCTTAGCATGGCTTTTATCATTTTCCATAATCTGGCCTCAATCTTCCTTTTATCAAAAAGTTAGTCTCCTAATCTCAATTTATGGATAAGGCACAGAGATCTAGATTATTCCATATTCTTAACATCCATGAGTAATATTTACTCCTGATATTAATTTGTAAAAAGACCTACCTTCCATCTTGATCAATTCTTACAAAACATCTGTTCTCAAACTTTACCCAATGTCTTAATTTTGGGCTTATTACTCCTTCTTCTATATCTTCACAACAATTTATTTATAATTCTAATCAAAATATAACAAATTATAGCATGACTTGTATTATAATTAAATGTAAATGTTTCATTCTGCTTTTCCCACAAGATTATAGGCTCTTTGAGGATGGAGTCAATTTTTTAGGTAACTTGCTTTCTCTCACTGTGACAAACATATTTTGTAATTAGTAACCACAAGTTCAACAGTTCAAACCCACCAGCCACTCTCAGAAACTGTATACAAGGTCACTGAGTCAGAACCAACTTGATGGCACACTACAATAAACAACAGATTATTTTGAAAAATTAACTGTGCATTAGGAAATAATCCTTGAGTGGCATGCACACATAAAGTTGCTTGAAAGTCAAAATGTTGCAAAAAATAGTTAATGTGACTTAATGCATTAGAGAGAATTCAGTAAATCACAAGTACCCTATTTTTGTAGTGTTTAGGTCAATAATTCTCTACCCTTTGGCTGAAGAATTTGCTCTGATATCCAACATTTCATGACCTAAACACATCAGACTTTCTGTGTATACGAGGTTAAGTAAAAAACAAACAAACAAACAAAAAAACACACATATATATATTTATATATTGCTACAAAGTCACAGAAACATTTATTTTAAAAAATCAAAATGTGAAGCTATTGTTTTGGGCACATCCTCCATCTAGGACTATACTTTTTTTAAGTGGCATTTTCATCTTTCTAACCCATCTCCAAAGAATTCTTTTCTCTTTGATTTACACCATATCACAATGGCAGTTTTGGCATCCTTGTAGGACTCAAACTGTGTTACTGTTAAGTGATCTTTGAATTTTGGGAAAAAAAATAAATCTGAAGGGGCAAGGTAAAGTTTCTCACGGTAATTCTTGAAAGACACCCCTTGCTACTCTGGAAAAATGAGCAGGTGCATTGTGGTGATGGGAAAAAATTCCTTGGTGCAGCTATCCTGATATTTTCTTAGCAAACCATATTCAAGTATACTGCTGAGACAAGTTCTGTCTGTAGTCACTCACTAGTTGTAGAGACATGAGGCTGTCTGTGCTTATAAATATTTACAGTCTTGGAAATCATAGATAAGACTGCCCTGAGTCAGAAAAGACTAATTCTGAGTGGAATTGGGTTTGGGGTATTGTTACCAAGTAGGAATCAGTTATAGAGGACGGGCTTATTGCTAGGTACTTTCTACAGAAAGAGATGTACTATAAGGCATTAAAACAGTTTACAGGATTACAGACTCAAAGTTGAGCTTTTATCATAGTTCTCATAATAAAAAGCTCTCCCTTAGAACTGAGAAACCAGGAGATGTGCTGACATTTCAATGCTCCAGAAGTCAGTTGTAGAGTGTAAAGTAAACTCTCCAGCTGCCTACTTTAGAATCATGCCACCACTGGCACTACTACAACCAACAAGCTTCAAGAACTAGGAAGCAATAACTATTGCTGCCAGCTCAGAACCACACTGTGCCTGTTAACTACACTAGCAAAACAGATGCCTCATGCCCTGCATTTTTAGCTTCTCAGTTTGGGTAGCAGAAGATGACATACCAGAAAAAGATATGAAATGGAGACTAAAAGTGTGTCTACAATGTTCCCCACCTCTTCTGGATTTGAATATAAGAAATGCCATAATGAGTCCATTTAATGCATTACTTTGACTCATGTAGTATAAACCAGAGAAAATTATGGAAGCTCTCTATATAACAGGGATAACCATCTTTTTAACAAATCATGTCATGTGAATCACTGTTAAAATTTTCTAATTGGAGTTCTGGTGTGGTGCTGTAGGATAAACACGGGACAGCTAACCACAAGGTCATTGGTTCTAAACCACCAGCTGCTCCTCAGAAACCCTATACAGTATTGCTATATATAAATTGTAGTCAACTGGATGATACTTACCAACAACACCAATGACTTCCATTAAACTAAATTCATTGGAACAGTACCATAGAATTCTATGAGATAATAACAAGTCAGAGACTCTACCTATAAAAAAATACACAAGTTCATAGCTGGGAAGACAATGAGTGAAAGCATGCCACCTAAAATACAGAAAAATAGCTTTGCATGGGATCCTCCTGTGAGTAAAATTTAAATGAAATTATATGCAAATGATAAATGTAGAGCTTGATATATTTTAAAAAGTGAACACACATATGCAACCAGTACCTAGTTCAGGAAATAGTTTCCTTCCTGGTTGAATAAGTATGGTAAAAGGATATATCCCTGGCACACATTTTTCCTGATTTTAGTGCTGTAGGATAAGCACTAGACTGCAAGGTTGTTTAAATCATTAGGTTGGCAGTTCAAACTCACCAGCCACTCCTTTGAAATCTATACAGGGTTGCTATGAGTCGGAAGCGACTTGAAGGCACTTAGCAACCACAACATATATAATAGTAGAGTCTTGGTGTGGCACTGTAGGATAAGCTAACCATAAGTTCAGAGATTCAAACCCACCCGTTATTTCTCAGAAAGCCTATACAGGGTCACTATGGGTCAGAAAAACTTGACAGCACTTAACAACAAAAACAGTGACTTGAGGTATCAGGAACTTAAGACCCTTACTGATGAAGATCAAAGGCACTGTATAGGGCTTCTGAGGCTGTAGATTTTTTCAGGAGCAGAAAGCCTCATCTGTCTCTGGAGAAGCAACTGCTGATATTGCGGTTAGCAGTCCAGGTCACTGGGGAGTGGTGGTGGTGGTTATGTGCCTTGGAGTCGGTTCCGACTCATATGGTGGTGGTTATGTGCTGTGGAGTTGGTTCTGACATATAACTACCCTGTATAGGATTTCCAGGCTGTAAATCTTTTCAGAAGCAGAAAACTTGATCTTTTCTCTTGCTGAGCAACTAGTAGATTCAAATGCTGA
>NW_006408549.1:22439061-22457872 GCF_000296735.1 Chrysochloris asiatica
ATATATACGGAGTTGGAGTCTGTATAAGTCTTCTGTGGCCTTCCTTATTCACTATACAACTTTCACATGCATATGAGGCTACTGAGAATACCATGACTTGGGTCAGGTGCACCTTAGTCCTCAAACATACCTTTTCTCTTGATCACTTTAAATTGGTCTTGTGAAGCAGATTTGCCTAATGCAATACATCGTTTGATTTCTTGATGGCTGTTTCCATGAGTGTTGACAGTGGATCAAAGAAAAATAAAGTATTTGACAAGTTCTTTTTTTTACTCCGTTTATTATGATGTTATTTATTGGCCCAGTTGTGAGGATTTTTGTTTTCTTTACACTGAGGAGTAATCCATACTGAATCTGCTATTATTCCTAATCATTTTGTCAGAGGAGAAAGAATGCCTGGATGGTCTTTGGAGTATATGAGATGTTCAATTAATTGTTTTTGAATTAAATGGGCTTGTGTTGAATTGTTTAGGGATATGAGCAGATAATGACTTTAGGATATTATTTTTCATCCTTTCTCAATTTTACTCTCGCTTCAATTGCTTAATGATGAAAATAAACTATTTTTATTAAGATACACAATTTAATTTTCCTCCACTAAAGAGATTTTGAAGAACAAAAACATAATCTATGTTTTCTGCTAGTCAGAGATGACTAGGATGACCCAGATTTACTCTCACGAGGGATGCCTAGAGAAAGATAACCCTCTTTGTAATCCAGAATGTCATATTTTATATATGACAGAGACCAAAGTCCCTTCGGCTTTCCTTAGACCCATTTATCACTTCTAGATTCCTTATAAAGTTATCTAGACAAACAATACAAAATGTGTTTACTCCAATAAAACTGAAGAAAGTAATTTTAACTTCTAGGTTTAATAAATACAAGCCATCTGGGAATTCTCCAAATGTATTTTGACTTACTTGAAAAATGCTATAACTGTGAAATGCTTATAGATGCTGAATTTCTTTTTGTTTTAACCTCAAAAATCACTCTGCTAAGGATAAGGATTTTAGCACTCACATAATTCTAAAGTAGTTATGTCATATCTTCCCCTGTACAGTTGCTTTTCTGTCTCTACTTCACAGATAAAATAGATAAACAGATGGTATCGCCCCAAAACTACCTCCTCACAATCCAGCTGTTTAGAATTTCCCATCCATATTGTCTTCTTAATCTTCCTGGATTTATTTTAGCTTTTTGATATTTGGCCATAGGACTTAAGACAAACTTCATCTGTGTTATTGGTATGTGAGAAATGCATGAGTTATTTTTGTAAATGATATTTGCTCTTAAAATATTAGCATATTGAGGTCAAGTGGATTCCAACTTTTGGTGGCCGCAAGTGTTACAGATTAGAAATATCTCAAAGGTTTTTGTTGGTTGTAATTTTTACAGAAAGGAGCTCTGGTAGCATAATGGGTTATGCATTGTGCTGCTAACCACAAGGAAGAATGATGCGGCATTCTGCTTCTGTAAAGATTTACAGTCTCAGAAACCCTACACTGGTAGTGATGAGTTGGATTCAACTGCAAGGCATACAATCACCACCACTACCGCCATCATCAGACTTCACGGAAGCAGATCACCAGACCTTACTTCTGTAGTATGGTCTTCTTTTGATGGGTTCACATCACCATTAGGAGTCCAGTAAAAAATGCTTGTGCCACTCACCAACCAGGGGCCTTTCTTTTAGATCAGAAATTTCTAATGAACTTTGCTGGTGTTGTTAAGTGCTGTTGAGTCAAACTGACTCATGGCGACCCTGAATAGGGTTTCTGAGGAGCAGTCGGTGGATTTGAACATCGACCTTGTGGTTCCCAGGCCAGTGCTTTTCCTAAAGTGCTACACCAGGAGTCCATTTACATCTTATCATCAAATATTTATTTGCCTTTATTTGTACTTTGTTTTTTTTGTCAGCTAACATTCTAAGGCGCTGTGGTAGCATAGTGGTTACAAATCAGGCTGCGAAACGCAAGGTCAGTAGTTCGAAACTACCAGCTGTTCCGCAGGAGAAAGATGAGGCTTTCTGTTCCTGTAAAGATTTACAGCCTCGGAAACCCTGTATAGGGTCGCTATGGGTCAGAATCGCTCGATGGCACTTAACAACAACAACAACATTCTTAGGTGATAGGATTCCAAAGTCTTTTCCTAAGAAAAAGTTCTATACCAGTGCACATAGTATATTATTCAATACAAGTAGGTAAATTAATACAAAATTGTTTTATATCATAAATATGTATTAGACAATAAAAGAAAAAGAGAAGTAGAGATGTAGTTCAGTTAATCAATGGCAATTGGAAGAGGGCTATGAATAAATAACGTAGTATGAACCAATATGAATGTATAGCTTCTCACATTGTTCTCGTCTGTAACATGTCAAAAACTAAACTGAGAAAAGGCATATGTAAACAACTGTAAAGAAAAAAATAATCAAAGGAGGTACACAGCAGGCCTTGGATATTGTTATGTTGTTAGGTGTCGCTGAGTCAATTTCTACTCATAGTGACTTTATACACAATACAACGAAACACTGCCTGGTCCTGTGTCATCCTCACAATCACTGTTAAACTTGAGTCCATCGCTGCTGTCATTGTGCCAATCCAACTCTTTAGGGAGTCTTCCTCTTTTTCACTGACCTTCTACTTTACCTAGCATGATATCCTTTTCCAGGGAAGTATGTCTGAAGTATCAGAGACCAAGTCTTCCAAAGAACATTCTGGTTGTACTTCTTTCAACACAGATTTGTTTGTTCTTCTAGCAGTCCATCGTACTTTCAATATTCTTCTCCAACACCGTAATTCAAATGCATCAATTCTTTTCCTTACTCAATGTTAAAATCTTAAAATGTTAAAGTCTTCCTTACTCAATGTTAAAATTACCTATGCATACAAGGTTACTGAAATACCATGGCTTTGGTCTGGCTCATTTTAGTCCTCAAACTGACATCTCTGCTCTTGAACACTTTAAAGAGTCCTTGAATTATCAGTCAATAACTACTTTCAAGATTTTAGCCAAACAAGTGTACTTAAGGTACACTTGGAACTTAGGTTGAAAGTTAGTAAATATTAAAAACAAAAATATATTGCAAAATATTTTGCAGAAAATAAAAATTGTTAGAACATTTCCGTAATTCCTAGAATCTTGGAGGTGACAAATTGCTTAAAAAAGGTTCAATGATTTTGCTAATAATACAATATGTTTTTTCATTATTACAATACTACAAATCTTAAGTGAACTATTTCAAACAAGGATATCAAAATAAAAGTAAATTACTGTAAAACTTAGATTTTAGTGTCCTCAAAGTATCAGACTCTAAAATAAACTTGTGGATAAATAAGGCCCCCATTTGTCAGAAAAATCATTAACACAATCATTTGAGTAAATTATATTGCTATTTTTCATTCAAGTATTTTTTTTTCCCCACTCAGTGCACTTTTCATCTAGAATGTTATGGGTACTTACCCACAATACTAGAGTCCTGATGTGGTGCTACAGTATCATCACTGGACTGCTAACTGCAAGGTCAATATTTCAAAGCCACCAGCCACTCCTCTAACACCCTATACAGGTTCATTATGAGTCTGAACTGACTCAATGGTATTTAACAACAGCACCAACATCCACAGTACTCAACCTAGGAGGGAGCACTGGAAATTATAAAGAATGAGATGGAATAAAATGAATATAGAGGATAGACACAAATATGTTATTGCTGTTGTTAAGTGCTTTGGAGTCGGTTCTGGCTCATAGTAACCCTACAGAGGGTGTCTGAAGAGTGGCTGGTGGGTTTCAACAGCTAACCTTGAAGTTAGTAGTCCAGTACTTATCCTACAGTGCCATATCAGGACTCCAAGCACAAACATAATATTATGTTTATGCCTGACTTTTAATAAGAGATTGCTAGTTGGTTAAATTGTTATTGTTGTTGTTATTGTTGTTAAGTGCCATTGAATCAGTTCCAACTCATAGAGACTCGTCTTGTTTCCTTGGTGTGATGTTGTAGGATTTGCACTGGATTGGTAATTAAAAGGTCAGCAGTTCAGGCCCACCAGCCATTCTTGGAAGCAATATACAGGGTGGCTATGAATTGGAACCAACTGGACTGGCACACAACAACAGCAGTATATAAAAACACACCTTATATTTTGTTAGCTTGGAATAGACTAGGTTAAATTAAACTCATAGTAACAATGCATCATTGGATGAATTCTAACTAACATTAATTTTAGCCATTATATTTTTAGATATTTCAGAATACAGATAAAATGAAATCATGATCATCCTTGGATTTGAAGATGCTACTTTTGTCATTAGAAATATGTGAGCACTATTTCATTATTTTTGGACCAGAAAGAACTATTTAACACCAAGCAAAGCTAATTCAGTCCTTAAGAATGAAGGTGTTTGAAAGGTGTATAAAGATTTCATGTTATTTGTTGAGATATTAAAATAAATAAAATAAAGCACACATATTGATGAGTACTTAGACATCAAATGCAGGCAAATAATTTTCTCACTATTTTGAGAAAAATGAAAAAGAGTAAATATTGGAAAATTAAAACATTACAATGAGGAATATAATTTTCCAAAGTGGGGGGAAATAATCTGCTTCACTGATTTTGCTTCTCTAGAGAATCCAGCCTAAGACAGGCAGTTTGCTAAACATATCCTCTTTCATACTTCTGCCCCTCTATACATGCTGTTCCCATTGTTCCTTTTCTGCTGATATTGTATTCTTTTCTGTTGGTATACAAACTCAGGTTTGTATACCAACAGATTCCATTTGCATGCCTTTGGAATGCAAATGGATGCTTTGCGTAATTGTTTTAGGCACAGTTGTAGTTAGTTCTGCTATAATGCTTGTTTCAACAATGTGAATTTTTCCAAAGCAATTGATACTTTAGGGAAGAATTTAAGCTTGTTTAGCCATGATTTCCTCCCTAAGAAACATAAGATGAATGCAAAAAACAGCACCACCTGAATGTGCACAGAGCAGGAATATACAGAATGCATCCATGTATACGCCTCAGCCAGGTACTGGTATCAGCTGCCTCAGTTCATTGCATGTAATAGTTATAACCTCCTGTCTGATTTCAGAGTATCCTCCTTCCCTATCTCACATACTCACAAGTTACAACCCTTCTGATGGCCACTTTCAAAAACACACCTTAAGTCTTTTAAGAAAAAAATGCCCTATTTGCTGTATTATTTATGTATTTCTTAATTATTAACAAGTACTATGTTATTGTTGTTAAGTTGCTATCTTTTCTTTAAAAGTATGACAGTAATACATTTTTTAAATTATTTTGTCCCTGACCACAATTTTCCTATAAGCCCTGTGGTTTTGAATTGCACAGTTTTGCATAGTTGGGAATACCTGGTTACCCTGTAGGATGAACACTGAACTGTGAACCTCAAGAAAAATGAAACTTTCTGCTCCGGCAAATATTTACAGCCTCAGAAACCCTATACAGGGCCCCTATGAGCCAGAGCTGACTGGACAGCACTTACCAACAAGAACATGTTGTGCTGTAGCATAACTCACTATATGCCTAAGGACTGCTTTATCTTGAGTGAGTCAGCAGTCTTTAGCATATTGGGTCTAATTTATTCACCTATTTTCTCCACAGACTGTGAAAACGCTCTGATGCGGGAAAGAATCAGCAGTTAAGGGTTATTACAGATGAAGGCTGTAGAGGAGGACCGTAGATAAGGTTTCAGAGTAGAAAATGACTTGGAGTTTGGGACCCTGGAGAAGAAAACTAGGCTGTAGGCTACTGCAGTAGCCTCATCTGGTGACCAGATACTGGTGGGTAACAGTGAAGATAGGAAAAACAACAACAACAACAACAAAAAAAAAACCTGGGTTGCTCTGTCCCCTCAGGGCTCGTGACTGATGAAGACCCACAGACTTCACCTCAAAATGCTCTCCTGCTCTCCTATTACTTCTCTCCATGTCTCGAATTAACTTTAGCTATTGTTCTAATGTTGTTTGTGTTATAAAACTCCTGAGGGTGAAACCACCCTCTAGTACATTTACAATTCATGAAGGCCGAGTTTTATATCTTCTCCAATGAATGAATTCTTGCTAAATGCATGAAAAGGAGCTCTGGTAGCGTGGTGGTTACGAATTGGTCTGTGAACCACAAGGTCAGCAGTTCGAAACTACCAGCTGCTCCGTGAGAGAAAGATGAGGCTTTCTATTCTCATAAAGATTTATGTCCTTGGAAACACTGTTCAGGGTCGCTATGGGTTGAAACCGACTCGACGGAACTTAACAACAACAATGTTCTTATTAAGGCACTCTGGTAGCGTAGTGGTTATGAATCGGGCTGCGAATCGCAAGGTCAGCAGTTCGAAAGTACCAACCGTTCCGCAGGAGAAAGATGAGGCTTTCTGCTCCCGTAAAGATTTATAGCCTTGGAAACCTCGGAACAGACTCCACGGCACATAACAACAACAACAATGGTCTTATTATGGAGTCCTGGTGTGGCGCTGTGGGTTAATGCTCCAGACTGCAAATCCATTTGAACTGCAAGGTCGACGGTTCAAGCTCACCAGATGCGCCTCGGAAACCCTATACAGGATCGCTATGGTCGCTGTAGGTCGTAATTGACTGGACAGAACTTAACAACAACAACAACAGCAGCAATGGTCTTATTAAGGAGCTCTGGTAGTGTAGTGGTTACTAGTTGGGCTGCTAATCTCAAGGTCAGCAGTTCGAAACTACTAGCTGTTCCGCGGGAGAAAGATGAGGCTTTCTGCTCCGATAAAGATATACAGCCTTGGAAACCCTATGCAGACTCGCTATGAGTCGGAACCAACTTCACAGGCACATAACCACCATCACCAGTCTTACTGGAGTTTGTGGCGTTGCAGATAGGATAATGCGCTGGACTGCAAGGTTTGAACTGCAGAGTCAGATGTTCAAACTCACCAACTGCTCCTGGAAACACTATACAGGGTCTCTATGAGCCGGAACCAACGTCACGGCACTTAACAACAGCATTGGTCTTATTATCTCTCTAACATTTACTTCTACAAAGGCCTCTTCATTTCCATAAGCCCAGCCTTCCCGCTGACATGTATGAGTATAAATGCACTGTTGTCTTGTTTGCTTTTGTGTAACTCTGGATTGGCATCCCCCACAAGCTGCTCCTCGGAAACCCTATACAGGGTCGCTATGGGTCGGAACCGACTTGACGGCACTTCACAACAACAACCTATGGTGAAGTTAAGTGCCGTTGAGTTGGTTGCAACTCATAACAACCCTGTATAGGGTTTCCGAAGAACAGCAGTGTGGTTGAACTGCTGACCTTGCAGTTCAAACTGACCTTGTGATCCCACAGCACCCCACCAGAACCACTCCTGTGGAGTACGTGGTAAATATTGTTATTGTACTTGCCTGCTGTGTTAAAGGTAGAAGGTTCAGGTCAACACTACCCAAAAGCACTTGGAGAAAACAGTCTGGCTTAGTCACTGACCCCATTAGAAAAACTCGAATTCCTTGCTCTACCTTTGGTCTATTCTTCCCACAGAGGAACACTGAGTTAAGCAAATACTGAATGAAAGATTTGGACCCACATTGCTTGACTGAGTAAACTTAATCTGTTGAAATACCATGAAAAAAAAAAAAAATCAGTCACTGAAAATCCAATTAAATTGCTCTATCTACTCTGACACCCATGGGGTCATCAAGAATTGGAACAACTAACAGCAATTGGGGGCTGGATTTTCTCAGTCTTGAACTCTTGCCAATCCCAACCTCCCAGATGTTACTTCCTGTACAGATTAGTGGATGCAGATACTCATTAGTTCATCAATGCTTTTCTTCACATAGCTTCCTAACTTGTAAAGCCATTTCTCACCAACTTCGTTCCTGAACAACTTCTAGAACATCTTTCCAGACACATAGTACCACAAACGAAACCAAGCCACTACCATTGTGTTGATTCCGGTTTATAGTAACCCTATCTAGAGTTTCCAGGACTGTAAATCTTCAGGGAAAGCAGAGTGACTGAAGGATCTGAATTGCGGACCTTCTGGTTAGCAGTCCAATGCCTAGCCCATAGCACAACTCAGTACATACTTACTGAATAAGTAAAAAGCACATATATCATCTCATCAAAGTGACCTAGTATAAGTATCATGTGTATAATAAAAGACAGCACTTTTATGCAGTGTTGATAGCTTAGCTGCAGTTTTCTGCAATAGTAATGTGAAAGAAAGAAATAGACTTCAGTAACAATCCATATTGAAGCAGATTCAAACATTTTTCCTGACCCTTTGTGGCCTCTTTTTAAATTCTTTATGATTCACCTGTTTGTTTAAAATGCTATGCTGTGTAGGGCAGAGGAGATCCTTTCTGTAGGAGGTAATCCATAAAGTTGACAATTTAGCCATAGCAATCAAGAGTTTTTTCTGTTTTCATATAGAAACTATTTCTTTTAGTGTTGGAAAGTCCAGGCACTCTGTATAATCTACAATATAGGTAGAATTTGAAATTTAGAACTAATGATTTTTTTTCAGTTGGCTGGTAATTTGCAGCAAAAGTAACATCACTTGACTTCACTCTGAAGCACACTCATTCTGAAAAATCTATAGCTCCAGCAATCCAAAGAATTTCAGCCTCCTATAAATAGAGACATAGAAAGTGATTTTATTTTCCACTTGTGCTGTCTGTGTTTATTTCTTGGAGAAAAAAAAATGTTCTCTAAAGTGGGTAAAGGAAAAGTAGTTCAAGCTAATAATTTCGTCGAAAATATATGCATTGAAGGTACACTGAAAATGTCATAAAAAAGTCATCTCCTGGGAGTCAGGTTAGCCATTGCTCTAAGAAGTTTGCCTTAAAAACAGTTTCAACTGAGAAAGGAGCTGAAGTAATTGCATCTTTTATTTTCTTTATTGCACAAAATATCAATAAATGCTGCTGATTTTAAACATTTTCTATTCAGAAGCAATCTTTATTCTTATCCATTTCCAGGTTTCTCACCAGCTTAAATTGTTGGATAGAATATATTATAGACACACTTTTCTGATTCAAAAAGTCTCTGAAAAACACATTTTGTTGTGATCATTGAGAAATAGGCAAATTACTTTTTCCTGATACTACAACAACCTACCATTCCTCAGTAGGCAATGTAGTCTTGCTTCCACACTGTCTTTTATTTCCTCTTGCAGTTATAAGTAATACATAAAGTATGTGATTCATAATGTATTTTGTGAATGTAACAATCTTAACTCTTTATTGGCCTATTTAATAAAGGACAAACCAAAATAAAACTCCATTGTATCCAAGACAATGGTGGCTGAAGAAAAATCATTGATTATATATAGGTATATAGGGAGAGATAAGGAAGACCCCCAGCGAGATGGATTGGCAAAGTTACAGCATCAATGGGCTCAAGCGTGGCAACAATAATGAGGTTGGCCGAGGATCGGGCAGTGTTTTCATTCTGTTGTGCATAAGGTCGGTACTGACTCGATGGCACCTAACAACAACAACAATAGATGCTGAGGAGTCCTGGTGTGGTGCTGTGGGCTAATGTGCTAGACTGCAAATTCAGTTTGAACCACAAGGTTGGTGGTTCAAGCTCAGCAGTAGTTCCTCTGGAGTAGCACTGTCGGATCAGCACTGGACTGCAAATCACAAAGTCAGCAATTTAAACCCACCTACTCATCCTTGGAAACCATATACAGGGTTGCTATGAGTCAGAATCAACTTGATGGAACTTAGTAACAACACTGTTGCCTTAAGAGTTCTGGAGTAGTGTTGTAGGATAAGCACTGGACTACTAAGTTCAAGGTAACCAGTTCAAACCCACTAACTACTCCTTATAAACCCTATATAGGGTCACTATGAGTTGGAACCTACTCAATGGCACTTAACAACAATAACAACATTGTTGTCTTACCTTCCCATTGTTGTAAGTCTAGTAACATAGAGATCAGGATGTAGGACTCCTTGGAAAAATCACTAATGCCAAATTCCTTGATTTCTTTCAAGCTGTAATGTTTCTCTCCTAGCTCAAAAAATTTTGGTCTCTTGGGGGAAAATTCACCTTACAAATAAATTTGTAATTATTCCAAATATACCTTTTTCTTACATAAAAGCTAAAAACTTAGTCCCTCACCTCTTGATTTTGTTATCTCTTGTGGTAGGTTCAAGTCTAACAGTCAATATGGTGTAGAATTATGCTGTTGAAATGAATGTGGAAGAAGCAAATGCATATTGGTTAATATCTTACAAGATCATCATGCTGCATAAACATGAAAGATAGATGAGGAGAAGAAACAAATTATTTTAAGAAGCTTTGGAATCATTAGAAGAATATGAAAATGGGAGAATTTAAGAGAGTCTGACATTTAATGGAAATGTAAAGGATACAGTATAAATGTTCCTGTAAAAGAGAAGGCAGGTAAAAAGGAAGCTAAAGCTAACATTTCTACATTGCAAAATGTGCTCACATGCTAATCTGTATTCCCTTGTTTTATGCTCAAATCCTGAGAGATAGGCATTAAGCACTTTTTTTTTCCCCTAGTGATGAAATAAAGAGCAGATTCCCTAAGTACCTTGCCAAAGTTCACAAAGCTAGGTATACAACGGAAGTGAAATTTGAATGGATGCTTAAATTACTCTTTTTATCAAGTCATGACAAGAGCACAAAAGATTGAAATAACTGAAAATGAGAAACAAGAGTGGAGCGAAAAGCAGAAAAAAGAAAGAATGGGATATATCTTTAAAAAGAATTTTCATATTCATGTCTGTTCTAATATTCCCACACATTCCCATCTCTCATATTATCATTACTTGCCTGGTTCCTACAACTCTGAATGTCATCTCTCCATTATTCTGCATCTCTGTCAACTAAGTGGGTCTTAGCCTTCAATGCTTGACTCAAATGTCTGCACCTTGAAAAAACACCCATTTGGGGTTACATACCCCAAATTTTCATTTTGTTCTCTAAAATGCAAAAACACGTGGTCTCTATATTTGCTTGCCTAGCATATTCTGTCTAATATCATGCTTATACATGTATGTATAAATAATCCCAAGCAATTGAAAACATTTTGCGAGGATCCAGCTTCTGCATTTATATTTGTATTCCCCTCATGACACTGGCACAGAAGGTGCTCAATAACCATTTGCTTGAGGCATAACTGTGATATCATGAGCTTTTATTATTTTCTTAGAATCCACAACACCATTTTAGGATTGAATGGGGACCTTAAATAGTGATCTTTATTAGTTCTCTGCTACTAAGAAAATCACCCACCACTTGTCTGTCAGTTTGTCATACTGTGGTAGCTTGTCAGTTGCTGTGATTCTGGAAGTTATGTCATTGATATTTTAAATACCAGCAGGCTCACCCATGGTGGACAGGTTTCAGATGAGCTTCCAGATGAAGACAGACTAGGAAGAAGGAGTGATGAACTACTTCCGAATATTTAGTCACTGAAAACCTTATGAATAACAGAAACACTGTCAGATATAGTGCCGGAAAATGAGCCCCTCAGGTTGGAAGTCACTGAAAATGTGACTGGGTAAGAGCTGCCTCCTCAAAGTAGAGTTGACTGTGATGATGCGAATGGAGTAAAGCCCATGGGAGTAAAGCCTATGGAACCTTCATTTGCTGATGGGGCGCAACTCAAAATGAAGAGAAACAGCTGTAAACATTTATTAATAATTGAACATGGAATGTAGAAGTATGAATCTAGGAAAATTGGAAATTGTCAAAAGTGAAATGGAACACATAAACATCGATATCTTAGGCATTCGTGAGCTGAAATGGACTGGTATTGACTTATTGAATCTGACAACCACTTAGTTTACTATGCTGGGAATGACAAATTGAAGGGAATGGTGTTGCATTAATTATCAAAAAGAACATATCAAATCAGTCATAAGGTACAACGCTGTCTGTGATAGACTAATATTCATGCGCCTACAGGGAGGAACAGTTAATACCACATTATTCAAATTTATGCATCAACCACTGAAGCCAGTAAGAATGAAGTAGAAGAATTCTACCAACCTCTTCGATCTGAAATTGATCAAATATGCAATCAAGATGTGTTGATCATTACTGGTGATTGGAATGCAAAGGTTGGGAATAAAGAGGAAGGACCAGTAGTTGGAAAATATGGCCTTGGTGATAGAAATTATGCTGGAGAACGCATGGTAGAATTCTGAAAAAATCAATGATTTGATCATTTCAAATACCTTCCTTATACAGCATAAGAGACAGTTATACAGGGAGACCTCACCAGAGGGAATACACAGAAATCAAATTAACTATATCTGTGGAAAGAGATGATAGAAAAGCTCCATATCATCATTCAAACAAAGCCAGGGATAGATTATGGAACAGACCATCAACTGCTCATGTGCAAATTCAAACTGAAGCTGAAAAAAATGGAAAAAAGTCCACAAGAGCCAAAATATGACCTTGAATATATCCACCTGAATTTAGAGCTCATCTGAAGAACAGATTTGATACATTAAACACTAAAGAACGAAGACCAGAAGAGTTGTGGGATGACACCAAGAAAAACATGCATGAAGAAAGCAAAAAGTCATTAAGAAGACAAAAAAGAAAGAAGAGATTAAAATGCATGTCAGAAGAGACACTGAAACTTGCTCTCCATCATAGAGATGCTAAAACAAATGGAAGAAATGAGGAGGTCCAAGAGCTGAACAGAAAATTTCTAAGATTAGTTCGAGAAGAAAAGGCAAATATTACCAAAAAAATGTGCAAAGATCTGGAGTCAGAAACCCAAAAAGGAAGAAGAAGCTCAGCATTTCTCAAGCTGGGGGAACTGAAGAAAAAATTCAAGCCTTGACTTTCGTTACTGAAGGATTCTCTGGGGAAATTATTGAATGATGCAGAAAGTATCAAGAGAAGATGGAAGGAATACACAGAGCCACTGTACCAAATGGGAATGGTTGATGTTCAACCATTTCAAGACGTAGCATATGATCAAAAGCCAACGCTAAAGAAGGAAGAAGTTCAAGTTGCATTGAAGGAATTGGCAAAGAACAAGGCACCAAGAATTGATGAAATAAAAATTGAAATCTTTCAAAAAAGTGAGGTGTCACTGGAGGCACTCACTCATCTCTGCCAAGAAATTTGGAAGACAGCTATCTGGCTGACTGATTGGAAGAGATCCGTATTTATGCCCATTCCAAAGAGCGGTGACCAAACGGAATGCATAAATCATCAGACAATATATTTGATAACCCATGTGAGTTAAGTTTTACTAAAGGTAATATAGAAATGGCTACAAGCATACATTGACAGAGAACTTCCAGTGGTTCAAGCTGGATTCAGAAGAGGAAGTGAAATGAGGGATATCATTGCTGAAGTCTGATGGATCATAGCTGAAAGCAGAAAATACCAGAAAGATGTTTACCTGTGCTTTATTGACTACACAAAGGCTTTCAATTGTGTGGACCATGACAAGCTGTGGACATTGCAGAGTATGAATATTCCTGAACATATAATTGTGCTCATGAGGAATCTGTACATGGACCAAGAGGCAGTTGTTCGAACAGAACATGGGAACACTGAATGGTTTAAAATTAAGAAAGGTGTCCTACAGGATTGTATTCTTTCACCATACTAACTCAACCTGTCTGCTGAGCAAATAATCTGAGAAGCTGGGTTACATGAAGAAAAATGTGGCTTCAGGATTGGAGGAAGACTCATTAACAACCTGTGATATGCAGATGATACAACATTGCTTTCTGAAAGTGAAGAGGACTTAAAATATTTACTGATGAAGATCAGAGAGCTCAGCCTTTGGTATGGATTGTATCTCAATGTAAAGAAAACAAAAATCCTCATTACTGGACCAATAAACAACATTCTTATCAATGGAGAAAAGATTGAAGTTGTCAAGGACTTCATTCTTCTTGGATCAACTATCAACACTTATGGAAGCAGCAGTCAGGCAATCAAACAATGTATTTCATTAGGCAAATCTGCTGCGCAAGATCTTTTTAAAGTGTTGAAGAGTAACAATGTCAGCTTGAGGACTAAGGTGCTCAAGGACTAAGGATTCAAGCCATGGTATTTTCAATCACCTCATACACATATGAAAGCTGGACAGTGACTAAGGAAGACCATAGAAGAATTGATGCCTTTGAGTCGTGGTGTTGCAGGAGAATATTGACAGTGTCATGGGCTGCTAAGAGAACAAACAGATCTGTGTTTGAAAAAGTACAGCCAGTGTTATCCTTCGATGACAGGATGGCCAAACTTCATCTCTCATACTTCGGACATATTGTCAGGAGGGACAGTCACTGGAGAAGGATATCATGTATGGTAAGGTAGAAAGGGTCAGAGAAAAAAGAGGAAGACCCCCAGTGAGATGGATTTGCAAAGTGGCAGCATCAATGGTCTCAAGAGTGGCAACAATTGTGAGGTTGACCCAGGATCGGGCAGTGTTTCATTCTGTTGTACATAGGGGCGCTATGAGTTGGTACTGACTCGATGGCATCTAACAAGAAAGCAAATCACTCATGTCAATGGAAGCAAATTCAAATTTTCTATGGGCTTTCTGGAAAGTCAGTTTGCTCAAATGACTAAATATTATCTGGGACCTGAGAATGGAAATACATTGTGAATGCTAGGATGTGGTCTTGAGTGTACCTTCAAAAAAAAAAAAAGTGTTTTGACTATAGTTATGTTTTGCGTGTTTCCATGTAAGTCACAAATTAAGACTCCTTTCTACCATATGGATGTCTACAAAATCTCAAGTACTCTTCATACAAGGAGTGAACTGTAATTATAAGGTAATTATAGTACGTTGTTGTTGTTGTTAAGTGCCATTGCATTGGTTCTGACTCATAGCAACCCTGATAGAGTTTCCAAGGAGTGGCTGGTGAGTTTGAACTGTTGACTTTGTGGTTCAAACCAACCTTGAGGTTGAGTGCTTATCCTAGAGTGCTACACCATGTATAAGCAACCTAATTTAATACCCGTATCTCTAGAACACTAATTCCTAGACTTTGGGATTTCATGGATCATAAACATTCCAAAGGGGGAAAAAAAATCTCTAAAATATAGGCATTTGAAAAATTATGTCTGCTATTACATTCCTGGTGTGGCACTGTAGGATCAGCACTATGCTGCAAAACATAAGGTTGGCAGTACAAATCTACCAGCTGCTCCTTGGAAACTCTATACAGGGTCACTATGAGTCAGAACCACTTCAGTGGTACTTAACAACAATTGGAATCATTCCATAAAGACAAGATCATCTACTGTGTATATAAATTATGATGAATGGTTATGGTTAGCATCTCTGGAAAATGGGATGCCAGAAATATATATTTTTTTATAAGTGACTAAAAAACATGAAGTTTTAAAAGATGACAGAGATGACAAAATTAGCCTTTCAGAAGAAAAGGACTATTTGAAGTTGATGTTTTTAGAAATGAACTTTAAACCTAACATCAGGCATATTCCAAGGTGGAGGGTCAAAGAAAAATAGGAAGACCCCCAGCGAGATGGATTGGTAGCATGAAGGGGCTCAAGCATGTCAACAATTGTGAGGTTGGCCCAGGACGGGGCAATATTTTGTTCTGTTGTGCATAGGGTCACCATGAGTCGGTACCAACTCGATGGCATCTAACAACAACATATACACAAGCTTCCTATGTTAAGTCATATTGTCATGTTATGTCATGTTAAGTGCCATTGAGTCAGTTGTGACTCATAGTGACCTAGATAGGGTTTCCACCACCACTTGTCTGTCAGTTTGTTGTACTGTAGAGGCTGTGTGTTGCTGTGATGCCAGAACTTTTGCCACCAGTATTTTAAATGTCAGCAGGATCACCTGTGTTTCAAAGATTTCAGCTGAGCTTCCAGACTAAGAGCAGGAAGAAGGAGAGGCAGATTACTTCTGCATGTTTAGCCACTGAAAACCTTATGAACATCCGTGCAACAACTGTCAGATAGCACCAGAATATTAAATACTGACACATTATAAATAGCAGCAGAATATTGTCAGATATAGTGCTGGAAGATGAGTCCTGGAGTTGGAAGGCACTCAAAATACAACTAGGGACGTGCTGCCTTCTCGAAGTAAAGTTGACCGTGATGATGGGAATGGAGTAAAGTTTTTGGAACCTTCATCTGCTGATGGGACACAACTCAAAATGAGGAGAAATAGCTCAGAGCATGGGATGTATGAAGTATGAATCTACAAAAATTGGAAGTTGTCAAAAAATGAAATCGAACACATAAAGATTAATATCTTAGCATTAATGACTGGTATCAGCCATTTTGCACAGAGTCGCTATGAGTGGGAACCAACTTGATCACATTTAACAACAAGAACAACAACATAGGGGTTCTAAGGCGTGACTGGGACTTTGAACTATCGACCTTGGAGTTAGCAATCCAATGCTTATCCCACAGTGCCACACCAGAACTCCTTGAAAGAAAGCATCTACTAAGGCAAATTACTTAAAAACATCAATAGAAAATATTGTTGATCGCATTATATTTTAATGCATATTTTTGAAAAAAAGAAATTTCTACAATTTACCTCTGAAACCACTTCAAGTATCCAACGTTATATTGCAATTAAAGAAAAATTCAATGAGAAATTCTAAGAAGGAAAAACCCAATCTTGTACTCAACTAGCATATTTATTTGCTAAACTTTTAGAATAACATATGAGAATCTAGATTAATGTAATGGAGTCCTAGTATGGTTTTGTAGGATAAGCACTGGAGTATTAACTACAAGTTCAGCATAACAAATATATAATTAATATTTATTAGCTAAACTTTTAGAATAATATACAAGAATCAGGACTGGTGTCTACAAGGAAATTCAAACCCATCAGCTGTTCCCCACAAGCCCTCTGCATGATCGTTATGAGTTGGAACTGATTCGACAACTCTTAACAACAACCACAACCACAACAGTCCAAGTCTCTCATTTTTTCAGGTGAGAAAACCAAGACCTACAGAATGGTTGGGACTTGTTGGTTTATGTGGATCCTAATGGAAAGTTGAAAGACAATAGTAGTTCAGTGGTAAAATTCTGCCTGGTTTGATTTTTGACAAGCAAACCTCATACTCAGCTACCACCCATTTGTCAGTGAAAGTTTCTCTGCTTCTATGATGCTGACAGGTTTCAATGGAGCTTTCAGACTAAGGCAGACTAGGAAGAAAAACCTGGAGATCTACTTCTAAATATCAACCAGTACAAACACTGTGCATTACAATGGTCCTATCCCACTGAGCATGGGGTCAACATGAGTCAGGGGCTGACTCCAGGGCAGCCAGCAACAAAAGAGGAGGGTTAAGATAAGAGCCAAAATTTCTATTTCCCTGTTCACTATTCTTACTTTATTCTTCCTTCACTCTTCAGTATTTGTTCATATGTCACAACTTCTTGTAGCTCTCTGTGGTCTCTTCCTACTTCTTTCAGAGGCCCAAGTGTGCAGTCTTGATTATACAGGGCATTGTAAATACTTCAGTGGTAACTTTTATTATCAGTATTTCATCAAAACAAAATCATCTTGATAGACAGGATAGTTTATTATCTGTAGCATTATACTTTTTAAAGGACATACTTGTTGTTGTTGTTGTTGTTAAGTGCCATCGAGTCGCGTCCGACCCATAGCGACCCTGTACAGGGTTTCCGAGGGTGTAAATTCCTTACGGGAGTAGAAAGCCTCATCTTTCTCCCGCGGAGCGGCTGGTAGTTTCGAACCGCTGACCTTAAGGTTCGCAGCCCGATTCGTAACCACTACGCTACCAGAACTCCTTAAAGGACATACTAAGTACTTAATAATTATTGCTAAATAAAATAACCTCAGTTTGCCTGTTAGTGTGGTCAGTTTTTATTTACTAAGTATGCATGAAATCTAAGATGATATAATATGTTAGAAGATTTCCTCAACAGTTTAAGTACAATTGTTCCCTGGAGTTAGTCTTACATATTTTCACTTGATTTTTTTTCTTTAATTAGGTAGATGCCAATATTTTAAATTTAAAAAATAGGAGGCATAAAATTCAGTGCTATTTATTTTTATATAGATTTGAGTTTTTAATCTATAAATAGGCTTGGATAAATTATTAAACTGATTTTTCTGAGGAGAAAAATATATAGTTTATTCCATTCATGAACAAAAATTATAATGAGTTTTAGGTTTTAAAATTCCTCTTCGAATTACAAAGACACATCAATTCCAAATACACCCAGTGAATAAGAAAACGACAGTCAGTTTGTTGCATCATTTGTTGCATTACTAGGAAATAAAAGAGTTTGACATGCTTTCAATATAGTGTTTATACTATAAGGACCAAAAAATTTGTACTATATGTATGAGTAAGAAAAAATATCTATCAATGGAGAGAAACAGAAAGCCTTCCCTCTGCGAACAGGAACCAGACAAGAATTCCCTTTGTCACCACTCCTATTCAATATTGTGCTGGAAGTCTTAGCAAGAGTTATACAGCAAGACAGGAAAATTAAAGTCATCCAAATTGGTAAAGAGGAAGTAAAACTCTCTCTATTGGCAGATGATATGATCCTATATGTAGAAAACCCCAAAGATTCAGTAAAAAAGCTACTAGACCTCATAGAAAGATTCAGCAAAGTGGCAGGATATAAGATCAACATACAAAAATCAGTTGGATTCCTCGATACCAAAAACAACAGCATTGAAAAGGACATTAAGAAAGCAATACCATTTATAATTGCCACCCAAAGAATGAAATATCTAGGAATAAATGTAACCAGAGAAACAAAGGACTTATACAAAGAAAACTACAAAACACTAC
>NW_006408549.1:22459064-22468538 GCF_000296735.1 Chrysochloris asiatica
GGCGCTTCCTCAGAGGTTGGAAATAGAAATACCTTATGATCCAGCAATTTCTCTACTTGGTATTTACCCACAAGAAATACGAGCCATAACATGAGTAGATATATGCACACCAATGTTTATAGCAGCACTATTTACAATAGCAAAAGATGGAGACAGCCAAAGTACCCATCAACTAAAGAATGGATAAACAAATTGTGGTACATACACACAACAGGATATTATGCTACCTTGAAGAATAACAAGGAGACTGCAAGCCACTGCATAACATGGATGAATCTTGAGGACATATGTTGAGTGAAATCAGTCAGTCACAAAATGAGAAATACTGCATAGGATCACTACTGTAAAAGACTAAGAAAAAGAACCCATACTAAAAGGGAGGGGGGCAGGATTCTTTGCTGGCTACTGGGATGTGGGGAGTGGGGTGAGGGGAGGGAAGGGAAGGTGCGGCACAGGGTAGGGAATAAACACAGGATAGTTTGGGTGTTAGGGAGGGGGGCAATATACAAGTAGGGGAAGGGGAATGGAAGAACAAAGCAGATGGAAGAAGAATTAAGCATGTTTGCATGGGCTAAGTGGGACAGAGGTAAATAATGATGTATGCACAACCTTGGAACAACAGGGCTCTGGTATACAGGAATTGAGACATGGTTGGAACGAGGGTAAGAGGAAGAATAATGTTAAGATGCTTGGCTGTCTTATGAATCTTGGTTTCCCTTGCATACCATTATAAAATAGACACTTGAGGGGGCGAGAAAGGAATAGCCAGAAATATCACCATAGAAAACCTGTAAGTCTGTCTTCTGCCTATAATTTATTGGAATACCTAAAATGGGGCTACAAGGTGCCCAGTGAAGGAGGCTTCCTGCAGAGTCTCTGCATTACATAAGACCATAGGTGGAATCCTGAACAGCATCCAGATTCTTCAAAGGAGGGAAATTTCCACTTTAAAGGACAAGCAGACCAGCCTGGAGTGGCTAGAAGAACAGAAGAAACTTCTTGAAAGAGAGATCAGCAGGAAAAATACAAAACAATATAGGCAGACTGACTGATTACTACAAGAATAAGCAAGTTGCTCACCCAGGAGACATCAAGACAAGTGGTCGGGTCCCCTCAGAGCAAACCCCCTTTCCAGACTAAGACTCAATAGGAATATGTGCACTGATTGGTGACCATGTTCGTCACCGATAAGGGGAAGTGAGGAAAAAACAGCAATAAAGCTGGTAGCTAAGTCCTAAAACGTTCAATAGACTCCTGTGAATCCAACTGGAGACCTGGTTGGCCAGCAGTATGGCAAGACCTGGGGACTCTTGGGCCTAGAGTCAGTGACATAGCCACAGAGGACTAGAGCGGAGAACGAAGTGTCCAGCTGATAAGAAGAGAAGGCATAGGCATAAGAACACCCACAGTTGCAGATAATACCCACTTGACCTGGTTTCAATGACTGGATGATCAGAGCTCAACTAGAAGAAGAAAGAAGAGGTAAAAAAGAGTAATTTGATACAATTTGATGAACCTGACCTACACCTATGGATGCAGTAGCTCAAAAAAGGGAACAAATCTTTCTAGCAAGGATCATTCCCACCCCCTCCATACACAGAGTAGACAGGGATGGGCAATGTGGACACTGGCTACCCAAAATGAGGGGTGGGAGGCTACAAAGGCAAGAAGTGACTGGCTTACAAGCTTTCAAGAGGGACCCTAGATCCAGAGGGCGTGGAGGAAGGTAGAATCTCCGCTGAGTAGTATCCAATCTGTCTAGGTGGGGCTGATGAAAAGAGATGCAGATAGGTCTCTGGTGATACAACAGTGAATAATTGTTATCAGGACTACTTGTGAGGGTTGGAAATGTAAAGGTAGACATTTTGTAGCAAGGAGGGGAGTGATTAACTTTGCAGTCTAGGAGCGGAGGTTCCTGGGACCATCAAGGGAGAAAAGTGGAGAGCGGGACCCCACCCAGAGAAGCAGTGATGCCAGAGATGGAGGCAGAGATGATGACGTGGAGAGTTGGAGCAACTGGGGACTTTAGACCCAGAGAGGGAGAGGGACTGTGTGCTGACAACTGTGTGGGGTGGACAGGCTTGCAGGGTATACCCTGTGGTTGGTTTATGATGCATGGAGGTGATTGTAACCATGGCAATGAAACGATATATGATAGGATGAATGTAAAACTAATATTCTCCCATGTAAACAAACTATCACATAATTCACAATAAAACATTTTTTAAAAAAGAAAAAATATCTAGTTTACCTATCCATAAAAAGGAATAGTTGAGACTTTTACATATTTTCTAACTTGATTTGTTTAAAACATAAAACCAACAACTAATAAAACATAAACCCCCAACTGCTATGGTGTGGTGCTGTAGGGTAGGCACTCCATTGCTAATTGCAAGGCCAGCTGCTCCCCAGGAAATCCTATACAGTGCCACTATGAGTGGTATCTGACTCAAAGGCACTTAACAACAACAATGTTCAAACTGAGTAATGTCATGTGCCCTTGAGTTGATTCTGACTCATACTAACCCTTTATAGGGCTTGCGGGGAGCAACTGGTAAGTTTGAACCTCCAACCTTGTAGATACTAGTTCAGATACTTGCATATTATTCTGAAAGTTTAGCAAATAAATATGAATTACGTATTTACTATGCTGACTGTGTGGTTATCAGTCTAGTGTTTATTATACAGCACGACACCTGAACTCTATTACATAAACCAACAAGTTCCAACCATTCTGAAGGCCTTGGATTTCTTACCTTAAAAAAAAAAAAAAGAGGCTTGACAAAGGACTCTTCTAATTCTAAAGTGTCTACAATCCTTTTGATAGGGTAGTGGTTAGGAGTCGGGCTGCCAACCTAAAGGTCAGCTGTTCAAAACTACCAGCTGTTCAGCAGGAGAAAGATGAGGTGTTCTGCTCCCATAAAGATTTATAGCCTCAGAAACCCTGTGCAGGGTCACCATGGGTCCGAACCGATTCCACGGTACTTAACAACAACAACAGTATGGTCTAAGTAAATTTGTCCTGCAGTTACATGAACATGTTTCAAGAAACCAGACAATGGTAGTGTGAGTATTAAAAACAAAACAAAACAAAAACATCTCTTTGTCTGAGAAAGATGAGATCCCTGAGGTTTCTCCTCTTGCCACTTTGTTTAAAAGAACAGTTCAATCAGAAATTGCTCAATGTGGTACAAGCACTGTTTTTAAGACAAATCAAATACCAGGCATAAAGAATCGTGAATAATTCCTTAAATGAAAAAGTGATAAAAATAAAGCAAAAGATCTTTAAGTTCTTAGGGTGTCTTCTCAGGGGAAATAAAACCAGAACTGATTCTGGGTAGCAAGTGCATAACCAGGATCCCAGTGTAGTTATTGTTAAGTGCTGCCAAGTCGGTTCCAACTCATAGTGACCCTGTATAGGGTTTCTGAGGCGTGGTTGGTGAGTTTGAACCACCAACCTTGCAGTTGAAACTGACCCAGTAGTCCAGTGATTATCCCACAGAGTCACACCAGGATTCTAGGATCCCAACAGCAATGGAAAAATCAGTGCAGGAGGGAGAAACGAGTGGGGCTTTTTGGTCAGTGGGGAACAGTTAGAGAGAAGATGCCTAAAGATGAAAAAATTAAACCCACTGCTAAGGAATAAGCTTTCAAAAAATTCTGATGTCAAATAGGCCTAGAGTCAGCGCCAATCATCTGGGGGTTGAGACTAAGTTAAGGAAGAAGTGTATTTATAGAGTCAAAGGACTAAGAATCAGTTAAAATGCATGCTTCTAGTTTGTAAATTACTTTCTATTTATAGAGATGCATTAAAGAGTAAAATACTCAAAGTTTATGTTTGATGGAAAATGAATTAAGGCATGTTTATTTAATAATAAATAATTTAATAATAAGTACATTGGTCCTGGTGTGTCATTGTGGCTAATGCACTGGACTGCAAAGTTGGTTTGAAGCTCAAAGTCAGTGGTTCAAGCTCACCAGCTGCTCCTTGGAAACCCTATATAGGGTTGCTATGGGTTGAAACTGACTTGACTGCACTTATCAACAACAACAATTTAATAATTAGATAATTTGCTTTCAAGAATAAGTCATTTGCTAATCTATGGAATGGAGTCAAGACAAAAGTTCAGCGTAACTACTTCATCCACTAATAAAAGAGGCGTGTTCTTTACGTAAGGTCTGAACTGTAAAGGGTAAACTACCATATTACTCTGAAAATGTATGTTTTGAATCCCTAATATTTGCTTTGGACAGACGTAAACAGAAGTATACCCAGAAGCACATGATGTTTTGACAGGGGAGCCCCAAATGTCCAGACACAAAGACTACCTCATTCATAATCAACTTCACTGCTAACATTCAGTCCCAGACCATGCACATGCTGTGTAATCTTTGGTTTTAATAGAGTTAAGGAGTGAGAGGTGGGTTCAGTAAAATGTGACAAAATTAGGATGGTTTGGCAAAACCAACATTAAACCAGAAGTTTTGTTTTCTGAATACCTGCTGGTTACATTTTACCACAGTACTGTAAAATATCTCAAAGGCAGGACAAATGTCTTTCTAGCACATAGCACAGTAACCAATAACTTACTTACCAGTGAATACCTCTGATTCTTGGTTGTCCTTTTTCTCTTTATAGTGTCTGATCCTGTCCTGGTGTGGGTTAATGCACCAGACTGCAAAGTCATTTGAACTGCAAGGTCGGTGGTTCAAGCGCACCAGCTGCTCCTTGGAAACCCTATATAGGGTCACTGTGGTTCGGAACTGACTCAACAGCACTTAACAACAACAACAACTGATTCATCAGGTCATTCCTAAGCTCTAACTATCTTAGTTTGACCTCACCCCTATTGTGGTGCTGTAGGATAAGCACTAGACTATTAAAAACAAGGTTGGCAGTTCCAACCTACCAGCTGTTCCTTGGCTATACAGAGTCACTATGAGTCAGAACTGACTCAATGGCACTGAACAACATCAGTCTTCATAAGTAAAATGATTCTATCATTTTAAAATCCTCCCTCATATCTGCTTCCAAGATGACTGTTCTATCTATACAGTGTTTCAGCCATCTGCTTTATATTATCTTGACCCACACTGCAATTATTCATGCTTAGATAATAACTTTAAAAGTGATCTTCCTGCCTTATCAAACTGGCTCAAAGTATCTTTTCAGCATAAAATTGAACTTCCACCCACGTACTGTATACTAATCACAGGAATCACCTATTCTTTCAACTTTCAAATCACTGAAACTTAACTTCTGCTATTCTGTCTTAACAGTATTATCTTATCCCTCTCACGTAGAGCTTTACCCATCAAAAATTTACTCCATGAAAACTTTTCTCTTCCAATCAGGCATAATCTGTTACTTTTTCCTCTGGGATCCTAGAATAACATTCATCCTACTATTGAAAAGAGCTGGATGCAAATGTGAAATAATTCCTCATACTTAGTGACTTTGGAGTCCTGGTGTGGTGTTGTGGGATAAAGCACTTAACTGCAAGGTCTGTTTGGTCCATAACGTTGGTGTTCAAACTAACCAGCCACTCCTTAGAAACACTATACAGTGTCACAAGGGAGAAAGAGGCTCAAACTGTTCAGCACAAGGCTGATTCCTTTAAGGCAGGGGCCAGACATGCCTCCACCCTCCACCCTTCTGTATCATTTCTGTCACCAACCGTCCCTCCCAAAGTACTCTGTACTTCTCTATGGGTTCTATAATTCATTGCAATGGTCACTCAGAACTCACAGACTACACTCAGCATTATAAGGTTTAATAGGGAATTTAACAGGTTACAACACAGGATCAGAAATGTTCGAGATACAGTTCTTTGGTCAGGGGAGCCTTTTGTCTGCGGTGCTCACAGACAGGCCTCTCTCTGGCCTTCTGCTCCTTGACCAGGCCTCTACCCTGCTTGGGCAATGTTACAAAGCTCTTATAGGGCTGCTTTATATAAACCTGAGTCTGAAGGCACTCAGTTGAAATTCTATGGGTCAGCATACCTAGCTCCCTCAGTTAGGTGCCTATGGTCACCCTGTTCCACAAGCAAGCCTCCTGCCCAAAGGCACTCAGCTTTACTAGCTCTGTGGGCCAGGAAGTCCACCGCCCTGTCTCATGCTCTGGCTCTTGATTCTGCTACTGTCCTTCTCTACCAGTCCTCTGCTATGACAGCTTTCTGTCCATGGATTGAGAAGCTTCAACACACAGCGATCTCAGGTCCAAAGGACACACTCTACTCCTGATTCTTTTATCTTCATGATAGGCAAATCTCTCTTGCTGCTTCTGAGAGGGCTCATTTTAAACCCACATTAGAATCCCAAGTTTCTACAATCACATTTAGCCTTATTAACAATCACTCATTGCCGAATCATATAATCCTATCCACATCTCAACCCCACCACCATCTTCTCCCATCAGGAACACAGTCGTTTGGTAAGAGTTAAAGATGATGCCTAGATGAGACAAATAATTCACTGCACTGCATGGATAAAACATTTGTTTTGATTTTTCTTTAAAAACTGTACCTTGGGTAGCAAAGAAGTTTATTTTCATAGAAATATTTCAGTAAATAAAGGAGGAATTTTAGAATTAGAAAATCATCATTTTGGAGGCTCTAATGAAAGGAGCTCTGGTAGCATAGTGGTTACGAATCGGGCTGTGAACCTTAAGGTCAGCAGTTCGAAACTACCAGCTGCTCCGCGGGAGAAAGATGAGGTGTTCTGCTCCCATAACGATTTACAGCCTCGGAAACCCTGTACAGGGTTGCTATGAGTCGGAATCGACTCCACGGCATATAACAACAACAACAACAATGAAAGTCTGGATTTAGCCAATGATCAAATCATGACTGAAATCCAAGAAAGACAAACACATAGCAGTGGTTTCTTGAAGGAATTTCTCAACAGTATCTTTGAAGCATTTCTGCCAAAAATAGAACCTGAAGCTGATCAAGCCTCTAGATTTAATAATTTAGAGAAGATTCAGAGGGTACAGGAAAGATTAAGCACACACACACACACACAATGCTGTAGTCAGCAAAATCCTTAGGACAAATGAACAGTTTCTTCAACAAACAGAAAAACAGAAAAGAGAGCATGGTCCCATGGTGTTTCCTCACTTTATTTACCTGGTTAACTTAAATTTGTCTTGAAAATTCAGCATTTAAATTTGTAGTCATAACTTACTTGCCTGCTTCTCCCAATACGCTGTTTTTGTTGGTTACCAACAAGATAATTTCCAGTTATTGGCATCCCATATGTGTAGAGTAGAGCAACTCTCCAGGGTTTAGAAGATTGCAATCTAACCAGACACTCCTTTGAAATCTTTTGGAAGCAGATAGCCAGGTCTACCTTCCAAGATGCCAAAGGATGTGTTTGAACCACCAACCTTTTGGCTAATAGTTGAGTCATTGTAGGATAAGCGCTGGACTGGTAACTGAAAGTTCTGTAATTCAAATCTACCAGTCACTCCTGGGAAGCCCTATGTAGTGTCAGTATGAATAGGATCCGATTCCATGGCAACAACAATACATACCAGGCACTTCCCCAAACAAGTTTGTGATGACCCAGGAGATTGGGGGAAATTCTGCACCAGTTAATGCAATTTGAAAACAAAATTGACATGGTGAAAACACAGCAAGCGTTGGACTTGTAAATGTATGCTCGGTTTGTTGAAGCCCGTAGATTTTTAGTGTTCACTGAAAACCATCTTTACAGTGTCAGCAGCTGAAATTTCTTGTATTGTGGGTTCTGCAATATTTTTTAGCATCATGTAAAATCAGAATCAGCAGCTTGTAGTGAGCTCATTTCTGCCACAGAAAACATTTTCCCCATTGTCCTATGAGCTTTAGAATGATTTCAGCTATAAAATGACAATCAGAGTCAAGGTAAATGGCAAAGAAAACCTTCCAGGTTACTTTAGATATTTAATGGGAAAATTGCCAATTGGTTTATTTTGATCATGGCTCCTTAAACCGAATGCATATTCAAACAGAATGAGTTTTGCCTATTTTATATGTATTTAGAACATATTTTCTTTTTAAAAATACATAATAATACTATCTTTAATTCTCACAGTTGCCATGATTTATGAGTAACCCAAACTCAATTGTAGATAAGTTTGTATGTTTGTATTAAATTTTCAAGAATAAGCAAAGGATATTGACACTGCCTAGAAGGAATGGTGAAGGAAATAAAGGCACTACAGTGTTTTCAGTGTTATTTACCAGGCATTGTGAATCAAGTTTCCATAACCCTGCTGGCCTTTCTTTCTTACTATAAAATTTCATTACTAATATCGCACCTCGAAAACCCCTATATAGGTTCACTATGAGTCAGAACCAAGTCGATAGCAATTAAGAGTCTTAATGGTTCAAAAAAGGACTGAATTTGCCTAACACACAGTCTGTGATATTATTTCCTTTTATGTTCCCATCTTTATGGGTTAATATAAATGAGACTGCCCATCTTCATATGAATGGGCAAAAGTCATTTCAAGGGAACAAATAATTTTCAATAGAGTTGCTGATTAATACTTGTCTATCAAATGAGAACCTCAATAACATCTGAATCAGCCCTCCGGGTATACATTGTGTAAAAAGAAATAAATAAGGCGTGCCCACAAGCCAGCAATAAAAACCAATCTTACACCTTTATAGTCACACTGCAATAAAAACCAATCTCATACCTTTACCCTTGGCATATAAGCAAGCAAGTAAGCAAACAAGCAAAAAACAACAACAACAACAACAACAACAAACACAACACAATTGACTTTGATTATGAACGACCATCTCTATCCCTTGGAACCTGTGAGAAAGAATAATTTATTTAACTTCTTATCCAGGTTGCAGCATTACTGTAAGTTTTGATAGTAATATTCACACTTTACTGTCTGTGTTAATCACTGCTGGTTCTCAGTGATGGCTAACATAATAGCAACCAAATAAGGTGGATCATACTGTGAATTCCTGAAACATATCTCTAAGAAATGAGTCAAGGCATTATCTCAGCTAAATTATAGCATATTCATAATATATTTATTCATACTTTTGTCAACATTTATTGAGAAGTTATAATATATCAGGACTCCTGTTGTGGTGCTGTAGGATCGGCACTGTACTGCTAATCACAAGGTCGGTGGTTCAAACCCACCAGCTGCTTCTTGAAAACCCTATACAGGGTCACTGTGAGTCAAAACCTACTCAGTGGCACTTAACAACAACAAATAATATTTAAAGCACTATATTATACACTGAAGCTGAAGAAAATGAAAACAAGTCTACGAGAGCCAAAATATGACCTTGAATTTATCCCACCTGAATTTAGAGATCATCTGAAGAACAGATTTGATGCATTAAACACTAAAGACCAAAAACCAGAAGAGTTGTGGGATGACATCAAGAACATCATACATGAAGAAAGCAAAAAGTCATTAAGAAGACAAGAAAGAAGGAAAAGGTCAAAATGGATGTC
>NW_006408549.1:22469973-22487706 GCF_000296735.1 Chrysochloris asiatica
GATGCGAAAGCTGGACAGTGAATAAGGAAGATCATAGAAGAATTGATGCCTTTGAGTTGTGGCGTTGGAGGAGAATACTGAAAGCACCGTGGACTGCCAGAATAACCAATAGATCTGTTTCAGAAGAAGTGCAGCCAGAGTGCACCTTGGAGGCCAAGATGGCTAAACTTCGTCTCTCATACTTTGGACATGTTGTCCGGAGGGAACAGCCGCTGGAGAAGGATGTCATGCTGGGTAGGATGGAGCATCAGAGAAAAAGAGGAAGGCCCCTAACGAGATGGATTGGCCAGGTGGCATCATTGATGGCGTCAAGTGTGGCAGCGGTAGTGAGGTTTGCCCAGGATCAGACATTGTTTCGTTCTGCTGTGCATGGGGTCGCTATGAGTCGATTCCGACTCGATGGCTCCTGACAACAACAACAACATATTATACACTGCAAAAAACTTCAGTGAAAAAAAAAAAAAAACAGACTAAAATTTCCTTGTAAAATCAAACCAAACCATATAAGAAAGCTTGCCTTTGGTGGTCTTACAGTTAGGGGCGGGAGGCAGCCAGTACATATAACACATAAGTAAAATATACAGTACACTAGGAAGTATTCTTCTATGGAGATGAGTAACGTGTGAGGGGGCAGAACAAAATGGGAAAGTTCCTGTTTTAAATGAATTACTCAGGGAGGTGTTTACTAAATGATATTTGATAAAGACCTGAAGGAGGGGAGGAAGCAAGTCATGGGAATATTGAAAGGAAAATCATTCCAGGAAGAGGGAATAGCAATCGCAAAGGTTATGTAGGAGAAGGATACTTGATATGTTCAAAGAAACAAGAAAGCTAGAGTAACCAGAGCTGAGGAGGTGAGGTTTATGGTGAGAAGCTATGTGTCTTTGTAGGCCATTTGTCTTCTTCCTCAGCTTGCCTTTATTTATGTATAGACAATTATGTTGATAATAGTCTTCAAATGTTTTTAGCTAAAGCGAAACAAAAACCCATATTCTTGGGGGTGGTAGTTTGAAAACTGGCAGGGAATCAGATCACTGAGTCGGAATTGACTTGATGACAATGAATTTTTTGAAAGTGTATCTTTTACTAATAAATTTTATCCTGGGAGAAATTATTTCTAAACAAAGCATGCTTATAGTATGTAAATTAATGTTAATCTCTGGTACTCATCCAGAAGTTTTACATCCTGTTTGTTTTTAGCATTGGACTAATTGGTATACACAAAGATTTATGCAAATATCTTGGGAACACTAACTAGAATTAATTCTCAGCTTCTCTAATTACTACTTTTTTTAAGCACTTAAGTTGGAAATCACTTTTCTAGTTTTGCAGTGGATTGATGCAATGTTTGAATCACGATTAAATAATTCTGATTTCTTAGTGTGAGCTACAGTGACCATATATATGACTCATCATCCAAAATAGGTCCTTGTTGTAGAGAGCAAATGCTAAACTGGGTGAGTATAAATTAGCACTGTTTTATACAAATAAGAATGTATGGGATGCAAGGTGGATTAAAGCAAGGACTTTGGAGTTTAGCAGACCTAGAATTGACTCACAACCTTACATATTACTACCTTTTCAGACTTTAACATATTAAACAGATTGTTGTAGATCCATAATGTGGGGTTACCTAACTCATTGTTTTCTTAGGGAAAATTATTCAGATGAAAACATACACATGTTCAGTACAGAGACATTTTAGAAGTAGGATCTAAGCAAATCTGAGGGCAGGGATGGAGGGGAAGTGAGTGTAATTCAATTACTTGTTAAAGTTACTGAAAGGGGATTGCTATAAAACTTTCTTTGGTTAAAACCAGGCAGTGTAGAACTGTAGTTATTCAGTGAGTATCAAAGCAACTAGTAGTGGGTCTGAGGATACACTGGCATACATAATAGCACCACCATCTGTATTTCCTTAATCAAAATGATAACAATTGAAGTGATAGAATCATGAAAAATAGTATGCATTACTCCTAATATTAGAACAATGAATCTTATAATATAAAAAATAATTTCTAAGTTTATAGATATCAGATTGATGTAAAATGGTAAGCTAAGATACAAATGCTATTTTGGAAGAAAAGGTTTTAAACTCTCCATTCCTTTTATTATTACTGCCTAATGCTGTATCTACTTGAAAAATATTTGACACCAAATTGCCTTATAATTCAGATTCCTATGGGTAATCATGAGAAATTGGAATCCTCTGAGCTCTTGGGATTTGATAACATATTCAATTTTTATGTCAAATACCAATTTCAGGATTTTTGAAACAGATTCTATGATGTCTTCTATACCGACTTGCTGAAATATTCTCATTTCCCAAGTTTCAAGCTATTCATACTCTTTCTCTACTTTTAAAAATCACCCTCATCCATTAACCTGGATTTTCCCCCAGAACTTATCTACAGAATTTGACATCCTGCTCCATCCCAACTGAAATAGGCTCAATATATTACCTCACTTTGCTTTCCAAATCCATTTCAACTAATTACCTATATTTTTCTATCTCACTCCTACAATGTTTTATTTTATGTTTTAAGCTATTTTCTACTAAATATATAATATTTACTGAAACTGTCATAATTTTTGATAGTCATATTTCCTTTCATACTTCATGCAGTCTATAAAATGTATCAGCAGAAAATTTTTCATATTCTCCTGATTATATTAGAAACCAATATTTTTCATATTAAATAACTTAAAATAGCATATTCATTCCACAGAAAGCATTTGTTTCTATATCAAAAGTTAACTATTGATAAAACTTGGGCGTTGAATATATTTGTATATTTAAATAAATTTCCCCATTTGTTCCACAGTTAGAACTTAATTTAAATCAAGTAAATATTTTTATCTTCACTACTTGTGCCTTGAAATATGCAATCAAATATTGTGCTTTCATACATATTACTTGTTACATTCTAAGTATTAAACATATTTACTATATTAACTATACCATTTATATTGTGGTCTCCACAGTGCCAGGCACTGTTCTAAATTAATTATATGGCTTGTAAAATTAACATAGTCCTTTACCTTAAGGGATTTGTAATAGTTTTGAATCTGACAAATACTATTGTTATGTGAATTAGAGATAGAGGCAGGGACAACGAAAGGGAGATTATGTTTAATTATTTACACACGTTTACAGAATAATACATTTAATATTTTTATTAATTTGTTGAATAGGTTTATTTTATGATTATGCTATTAAGTGTTTTAGAGTCATTTCTGACTCATAGCGACCCTGTATAGGATTTCTGAGGTGTGGCTGGTGGATTTGAACTGCTGACCTTGTGTTTAGCAGTCAGTGCTTATTCTATAGTGCCACACCAGGACTCCACTCTATTTTATGATTATAAGATATTTTATTTAAATTTGCTTCTCTATTAATTCATATTTGAAATTCATGAATTGAATCACTTGTTGAATAGATTTGTAAATATCCACTCCACGTATGGTAATATGTGCCTGCCACAACAATTTACATTTTTCTTATGTTAATAATTCATCAAGTCTGAGAAATGCTTAATCCGGTTAGAGAAAATACATCAGGATCTTTGCCCAAATTAGCTTTAGCAAACTGAATTCGCAGTAAGGAGCTAACCCTCTGGCACCATCTATTGATGGCACTCTCAAATCAAACTGCATGCAGATTAGTCCTCAATGAATAAGACATGAACTTCTCTTCAACTTCTTTTTCTCTAATCAAGAGACTTAGTCATCATTTGATGCAGTCAGACATATCACTAAATTTATACTGCATCCTTGGAATCTGATGTTGCTTTCTAATTACTAATGAATATTTGCTTTAATGTTTCTGCAGGAGACCACCTTCACAGGTGGTATTCATGATAAAATGTCTAATCAGAGACCAAAATGATCTTCTCCAGGATTAGTTGACTCTGTCTTACGTCTTATTTTGAAAGCACCAAAACTCCACTGGGAAATCATTGACACAATTATCTATGGTGTGCCTTTGAGCCTTGACAAAAGAATACAAGGCATAAGCAAGCAGAAAAATCCCTACTATGAGAAGAGCATCCACTGTGTACTATAACTTAGCTCAACTCGTTGACATACACCATTCAGTATAATCCTTCCCCAAATGACAGATGCAAATAAGTGCAGAAAGACTAAGTACTTTGTACTGAGCCCTTGCTTCTTTCAGATTTTTAATTAAAATGTCACTTTCTCTGTTTAGTCCTTTCCTAGCTCTCTTGTCCCAAATTTTGGCCATCATTTTAATATGCTGTACATTTTACTTAACATGCTTATTGTTTATCTCACCCCACGGAATGTAAGTTTCATGACAACAAGTGTTTTGTCTGTTTTGTTCATGATTTCCATATCAGCACCAGAACAGGGCCTGGTATAGAGTAGGTATGCAATGAACACTTGTTCCTGAATTAGTGACTGACTGACTGAATATGTAATGAGTAACAAAGGTAGGATTTGAATCCAAGTGCTCAAGATTAAGTGCTCTTTTTACTACCACGAGTCAAGGTAGTTTAATGCCATGTAAAAAAACTAATAATAAGTTGTCCCCAATGTCTCATGTTAATGTAATACAAATGATATGCAAAAGAACAGAGTTGGTTTTTCTTTTAACTCTTCCTGGGTAAACAAGAAAAAGGAGATTACTAAGGTGTCCCTTTGTAATGGCTCAGTTCTCCAACATTCTATAAACTTGTGCTGAGTGGATGTTATGTACTAGGCACACAAGAGGATATGCCAGCTCTCACCAGTACCTAACTGATGTAGCTAAATGACTTTCTCATATATGTGTGTGTCACCTTGTGCATACATCTTTACTACGTCTTTATGATATGCTTCTTACAGGAAACAAGGAAGGAGAACCCCGACATAATATTTGATTTAGAGACTATGAGAAGAGGGAGGAACCAGGGTACACTGGCTTGTGTTGTCTTCCTCAGAGAACACTGATCCTCTCTGTACTCCTCCTGCATTTACTTACAACACACATTGTCCTCTGCTTTAATTAACAATTTATTATTTTTGCATCTTTATAACCTAATCCAGTCATTCATTTATGTAAGTTTTTTTGCCTGGCTTTTAGAAGTGACTTTCAATAAAAATAAAACTTGAAATAAAAAGATGATTAAGGCAAGCCCTGGAAGGCTAACTTCAAGGTCCGTGGTTCAAACCCATCAGTCACTCCTCAGAAACCCTATGTGGGGCCATTATGAGTCAGAACTGACTGATGTCTCTTAAAACTACAACAACTTATAAGAAAGGTTCATTCATCCCTTTCTCTTATAGGTGATCCTGGTGGTGGTGGTGGTGGTGGTGGCAGTGGCGGTGGCAGTGGTGGTGATTGTGTGCCTTCTAGTAGATCTCAACTCACAGTGACCCTGTTTAGGGTTTCTGAGGCTGTAAATCTTTATAGGAGCAGAAAGCCTCCTCTTTCTCTCATGAAGTGACTGGTAGATTTAAACTGCTGACCAGTCATAATGCACTACACTACTAGGGCTCCATGTGGATGATCCTAGGTGTTCATAATGTGAGAACGTACAGCTAAAGAACTACCAGATAAAACAAAACAGAGATCAGTTGTTCCTATCTTTTTCATGAGCTCAGGAACTAGCTCAAAGCAAAAATATTAAGAAAAAAAGAAACTTGAAACACAGAAGAGAGGAATTAAGATCTCCATGATGGTTTGATTTTATTTGTTTAGTATACCTCTCACCTCTGTATTTCCAGCAACAATTCTATAGAATTTATTTTGTTGAGAATCAAAGAGAAGAAAAGTTCTCTTTGTTAATGAAGTAGTTCTATGTGAAGAAGACTGTCATTCTAGTACTAATTGTCAGGAAAAGAAGCCAAGAGGCAAATAGTCAGATGGTAAACACAAGAAGAATGGACTTAATCTCTGTGGTGCAGTGAATTATTTCATGTCTCTTCTAGCCATTGTCTTTGTAAACTCTCACCAAACTTATTTTTCCTGGGGGATCTAGGTAAGAGAAGGTGGGGGAGATATGATTAAGTTATGAGTGATTGTTAACAGAATTGTGTAATAAACAATTGGACATTTAATGAGAGGAATTGGTTGATGGGTTTACAACAGAGTCATTTGGGAAGCTGGAGGGAAGGAATCTCACCACTGTCAAAGAAGAATAGCCAGGAGGGGAGCATATCCTTTGGATCCCAACATTCCTGCTCATTGAGCCTCCTCAACTTCAGGCCCAGAAAGCTGCGGTACTAAAGGGGTGGGAGAGGAATAGTTGCTGCAGAACCAAGAGCCACAGCATGAGACCGAATAGTAAGCCTCCCAGCTCACGGAACAAGTAAAAGTGATCACTTAGGGCAGAAGGCTTGCTTGCAGATTTACTGTGGCACCGTGGGTTAATGCGCTAGACTGCAAAGCCAGTTTGAAATGAAAGTTGGTAGTTCAAGCTCACCAGCTACTCCTCCGAAACCCTCTACAGAGTCACTATGGGTCAGAACCGACTCAACGGCACTTAACAACAACAGGACTTAATGAAGAAGCTAGGTTTGCTGAATGATGGAGCTATACCCTAGTGCCTTCAGGCTGATACTTATAGTGTAGGCATTTATCAGTAGCCCTAAAAGAGCTCTGAGACCTGCCTGTGGGCATGGCTAAGGAGATGTGCTGACTGGAAGAACTGTGCCCTGAGACTTTGTGACCCTGAATTCTAACCTGCATTATAAACCCCTGGTGTGGCACTGGACTGCAAGATCACTTTGAACCACAAGGTCGGCAGTTCAAGTTCATCAGCCACTCCTCGAAAACCCTGTATAGATAGGGTTGTTATGGGTTGTAACTGACTCGATGGCACATAACAACAAACTGAGTATAGTTTCTGAGTTGTGTGGCCATTGTAATGAATTATCAAATGCAGCTGAGTAGAGTGCTGTGGGAGGAGGGATGGGTGGTATTATTTTTGCAGCTGGTGTCATCTTTCTTTTCTTTTTTTACAACCTCTCTTAGGACAGTTTGGGTCTGTGTTCGTTAGAGGAGCAAAACCAGCAAAAGTAAAGACAGACATTTATCGCTTAATGAACATGATTGTTGTTGGTGGTATTGTAGGTGCCATCGAATTGGCACTGACTCATAGTGACCCTAAGCACAATGGAATGAAACACTGCTGGGTCCTGGACCAAACTCACAATCAGTATAGTCTATGAAATATTGTGCTATGTGATTAAGATATGGTGAACACAATATTATATAAAGGATTGTGAATGAGTTTTTTTCCTAAATAGGTCTTTTAGGTGAATTTGCACTTAAGTCAGCTGGCATGATTCATATGTAATGCCAGTAAGTCAAATGTTTATCTTAGTATGTAGTGTATTTTTCCATACATAAAAACATTAAGGAAAAACTTGCATATCACTCAAATGTTTTTAACATAATAACACAGTAATAATAATATTGTTTTGATGTGGATCATAAAGGACCCATTGTTATCACAAGCTACTGTACGTACCTTGAATGTAATAGGCTTTATTGGTGTGGGCAACATGGACATATGCATAAAACATAATGCAGAACATGGCTTTATAAATACACAAGCAGTTCCCAACTTATGGTCTATTCAAGTTCACCAAACCATAACTATGGCTGTCTGTTTATTTGTTTTGTACATCTTATCATTAGAACTATGTATTGCATACAATGTTACAGTATGTACTTTGCAGATGCCATGGAGTCTTTATGTGGTACTGCAGAATAATGCACTGGACTGAAAGTTGGTTTGAACTGCAAGGTCAGCAGTTCAAACCCACCAGCTGCTCTTTGGAAACACTATTCAGGTTCACTATGAGTCAGAATCAACTAGATGATACTTAACAACAACTACAACATAATTCTCATGCCAACTCCCAAAGACAAAGATTAGATTTATAAAAAATACTGACAAAAAAAGGCAATAATATTGAAAGCTAAATTTAAAAAAAGAAGAATGAAGAAAAGGAATGTTTGAACCAATTTATGGCAGAATCATTGAAATGGAAGCCCATCATAAGTTAGGAACTACTTGTGTATAGATTTACTTTAAGAAAATGGCTCACACAATTGTGGGTGTTGGCAAGTTCCAAATCTGTATGTCAGGCAGTAGTCTGGGGACTTCTGCAGGTTTGTGTTCCAAAAACCAGAGGTCAGGCAATGAAAAAAGTACAGGGCCAAGAGAAACAAGAACTTTGCCAAAGCATCCATTTATATACTGGAGGAAGGCCATACCCTTAAAAGAAATTCCCCTTTCAACTGGATAACTGATCATATCAGGTCATATGTTGTTGTTGTGGTTAAGAGCTATAGAGTCGATTCTGACCCATAGTGATCCTGTATAGGGTTTCTGAGGAGCAGCCGGTGAGTTTGAACCACTGACCTTACAGTTCAAATGACTTTGCAGTCTGATGCATTAGCCCACAACGCTACACCAGGACTCCACATCCCATCCTATAATAGAAGGTTATTACATGATCTATACTACACAGTGGAAGAACACCTAGTAAGCATCAGTCAAATCAGTGAAACTTTCAGCCTAGTCAGTTGACACATAGAATTAACCATCACAGATATCTATACTTGGACTTGGCTAGAAGCCTGGGACCAGGTACTAGAATCCTGAGAAATCTTTATGTAATATACTGTTGCTGTTGTGTGCTATCTAGTGGTTTCTCATTGATAGAGACCCAATGTCATAGAGTAGATCTGTCCACAGGGTTTCCTAGACTACAATCTGAAAGGGAGCAGTTTGCCAATTCTTTTCTCTCACAGAGCCCAAACTAAGTCATCTGCATTTCTGAGATGAGAAAGTGGAATGACGCAGTTTTCTCATCTCTAGGACAAAAGACTTCTACTAATAAGATCTGTTAACATCTATTGAATACCAAGGTTCTAGACAGCAGCCTCGGTAGTACAGTGGATTAAGTGTTGGGTTGTTAACCACAAGGTCAGAGGTTCAAACCCATCAGTCACTCCTTGGAAACAAAATGACGCTGTTTGCTCCTCTAAAGATTTACAATCTCTGAAATCCTAAAGAGCAGTTCTACTCTGTCCTTTAAGATTACTAGGAGACAAAATTGAATTGAATGCATAGGGTTTAGTTTGGGTTAAGTTTGAGGCACCATGTCAAGAGCCTTATATTCATAAGATTTCTCCTAGATTCTAATTTTAATTGCATTTTATGTGATGTCTTAGAACTAATAAAACAATTACCCCTACATTATTTGTATTCAAAAGCAATTTGACATTTATGACTATCAATGTAAATTTCTCAAGTGTATGTAACTGCCTAAAAACTCAATGTAAAGTCAGTAAAACTGAAGTTCTTCTATTTTGCTTGAGTATGTTTTAAAAGAGGCCTTTGTGCATGCACAGCATATACAAATTAATTTATCCAGGAAAACAAAAGACCTGTAAACATTGTCTTAAAAGGAACAGTTGAAGAACCTGGAGATTGTTCTTCTATAGAAGACAGTACATAAAGAACTAACATCTGCTTTCAAAATTAGAAGGGATATAAAGTAGAAGGCAATTTAGAATTATTTTATCTTCCTCCACATAGTATGTTGTTGTTGTTAAGTGCCATCAAGTTGATTCAGACTCATAGCAACCTTGTACAGACTTTCCAAAGAGTGACTCATGAGTTTGAACCGCCAACCTTGTATTTCAAAACGACCTGTGATCCGGCAGTGATCCAGGATAAATGACCTTTATCCCACAGTGCCACCCAAGGACTCCCAACATTGTACAGTTATTAAATATTCTATCACTTGGTGATGGCTCCATTTTATCTTCAGTAAAATGGGATAATAATTAAACATACTTGCTCATAAAATGGTTGATGAGAATTAATGAGAAAACATGTATAGTTAGAATAAAACTTAACTCGTAAGTATCCAATAAATACCATCCTCAGTAGATACTTGTGCAGCCATTATTTGGCAAACAGTAGGATCTGCCCAGTAAATATTGAGTATGGTGGTGGTGGTGGTTCTATGCCATCTAGTCAGCTCCAACTCATGGTAACCCTCTATAGGGCTTCTGAGGCTGGACATCTTTATAGAAGCAGAAAGTCTCATCTTTCTCCTAAGAAACGACTGGTAGATTCAAACAACTGGCCTAGGAGTTAGCGGCCCAGCTCGTAACCCACTATGCTAAGTATAATTTATAGGGTAAAGTCTTCATCTTAATAAATGTAGTGGAACCAATTTAAAGGAACATAGAGTTTTATCATTTCCCCATCATTTGCATATCAATAGAATGAGTTCAAGAGAATTGGACTGTTCGACCATTTAGCACGCTGACCTCTTGAAACTCCTTGGATTTCTCTTTCTGTGATATACTGCACCGTAGTTACGTTCCTGTCTCATCACTCCTTCTCAGTCTTTTTTTTTAACTTCTTATTGTGAACTCGGTGAAGGTTTATAGATAAGATAATCAACTTTACATTAAACAAATTATATACTTTGTTTCAGCTCAATGATTAGAATCCCTTCTTAGGCTTTTACTGAAATTTTCCCTTCATTGTTCAAACTTTAATTTAAAAAATTAACTTTCCCCTCACTCAATACACTCTGTTGTTGTTAAGAGCCATCAAATCGGTTCCCACTCATAGTGACCCTGTATAGGGTTTCCAAGAAGTAGATGGAGAGTTTGAACTGCAGACCTTATGGTTCAAACCGACCTAGTGTTTATCCTATAGCACCGCACCAGGACTCCCTATACACTCTGTTGATGTTTATATTCAATCTCATGTTTTGATTGGATTGGTGTAGCATTGTAGGATAAGCACTGGAATTTAAGGTCAGTTTCAACTGCATTGTTGATGGTTCAAACCTACCAGTCACTCCTCAGAAACACTATACAGGGCTGCTATGAGTTGAAACCAACTTGATGCCGTTTAACAAAAACAACTGGAAAATTTGATGTTAAAACAAATTGTTTAAACCATTGTTAAAGCTAATTTCCTCAAGATATCCTTAAGTACTTCCAGGAAGTCAGACATATGACACATTCTCATCTTATGTCATAATTTTAACTCCAGACTCAACAAAGAGTACAATACCAAATTTTTAAAAACCAAAAACTTATTCTGGAACAATTATACATGCATATTGTGTGTGTGTTTTCCATGTTGAATACATAACTCAGTCTAGTTCAGTAGCCTCTGATCTAATTCCAACTCATGGTTATCCTACATGTGTGGAAGCGTAGAACAGTGCTCAGTAGGGTGTTCAAGGCTATGACTCTTCTGAAGCAAATCACCATGACTTTCTTCCAAGGCACCTCTAGATAGACACAAACTGCCAACTTTTTGGTTAGTAGCTGAGCTCTTAACTGTTTGCACCACTTAGGGATTTCTGAATATATATCTAAATTCTATCATGAATCCACGTGATGCTTCAATCTGGGTCTTGACTAGATGCCTTTTTCCAATAGGCAGAATACGTCCTTTACAAACACACCCGGAGTCCTGATGTAGCGCTGTGGGTAAAATGCTGGACTGCAAAGTTGGTTTGAACATCAAGATCGGCAGTTCAAGCTTATCAGCCAATCCTCGGAAACCTTATACAGGGTTGCTATGAGTTGGAACTGACTCAACAGCACTTACAACAACAAACATAATCAGTAATTTTTTACTCATTATGAAGAAATTCTTTTAAGGTACTTCCAGAATTTTTAATTTGGTGAAGATAGCTCACGTAACATAATTGCATAGCATAGTGGTTACGAATCGAGCTGCTTAATCTCAGTGTCAGCAGTTTGAAACTACTGACCATTCCGCTGGAGAACAATAAGGCTTTCTGCTCCCGTAAAGATTTACAGCCTTGGAAACTCTGTACAGGGTCGCTATGAGTCGGAACCAACTCCACAGTACTTAACAACAACAACTTGGAAGCACTGCTGTGATCATTAGTTCCTTTGGGAGCCTTGTGATTCAGTGCTACTGTTTTTGGCCTCTACTGGTTTCTATGTTCCTATTGTTGCTAGGTAGCCTCTGAGTTGTTTCTGACTCATAGTGACCTTAGATGCAACAGAACGAAACACTGCCTGGTCTTGCACCATCTTCACAATTGTTGCTAAGCTTGAGCCCATTGCTGCTGCCACTGTGTCAATCCATTTTGTTGGTGTCTTCCTCTTCTTTGTTGACCCTCCACTTTACCAAGCATGATATTCTTCTTCAGGGACAGGTCCCTTCTGACAACATGCCCAAAGTGTAAGAGACAGTTTCATCATCTGGCTTCTAAGGAGCATTCTAGTTATACTTCTTCCAACACAGATTTGTTTGTTCTTCTAGAGTCCATGGTACTTTTAATATACTTCTCCAATATCATAACTCAAATGCATCAATTCTTCTATGGTCATCCTTATTGTCTAACTTTCATGTGCATATGAGGAAAGCACTATGGCTTGGATCAGGTGCACCTTTATCTTTAAACAATACCTTTGCTCTTGAACACTTTAAAGAGATTTTGCACAGCAGATTTGCCCAATGCAATACGTTGATTGATTTCTTGACTGCTGTTTCCATGAGTGTTGACTGTGGATCAATGCTGGTTTCTATTTTTGCTGTTGTTGTTGTTAGGTGTCATTGAGTTGATACCCCCATAATGACCTATGCACAATAAAAAGAAACACTGGCTGGTCCTTTGTCAACATCACAATCATTGCTATGCTTGAGCCCACTGCTGCTGCCACTATGCCATGCCATCTCATTGAAGGGTCTTCCTCTTTTTTACTGACACTCCATTTTACCAAGCATAATGTCCTTCTCCTGGGACTGGACCCTCCTGATAATATGTCTGAAATATGAGAAAACTCTGTCAATTCTGGCTTCGAAGGAGTATTCTGGCCATACTTCTTTCAACACAGATTTGTTTGTTCTTTTGTTGGTCCATGGCACTCATTTTTACAGCTATGCATTATAATGAGTGTAGTCAGCTTAGCTGCTGCTGAGCAACTTTATGCCTATGGACGACTGTTTGTTGAAGGTTTTCTCATCTCTTGGTGATGTTTACTGTATATCTACTCTGCAGGAATTCTTCAATCTATTGACAAGGGTGGAATTGGCTGCTCTCCCACTAAAAGGAACAGCTTGCCAAGCTTATCGCCATCCCTAACCATTAACACTTTATAATGCTGCCAGGGGGCCACTTTCAGTCAGCCCCACTCACTGCTGAATATAATCTATAGTCTCTGGACCAGAAAGGACTAATGGTTGCTAGTGGAAACCACATGAGTAATTTATTAATCCTTTAATTTAATTTTACACTTATTTCTAAATCAGTACACTCTGACCTGAATCCTGAGCCTCCTACAAAATAAGGCGTGTTCTTTATAAAAATGCCTTTCATTAGTATAGAGCAACTTTCCCCTGTCTTTTCCTAGACTCATGGCTGTGTTTTTAATGGGAGAAGGCGCTAAAAATGTGATCACTGAACAAGTCAAGTCTTTAGTGCAAACACACATTTATATATTCTCTATCACTGAGTGTCCTCTTTCCTGTTGTATGCTCAGCGCCCTGCATGTGGTAAAGGGCTAGAATAGATTATGGTGAATAGGTTGAATGCATATGACTGTTACAAGCTCTGGGAGAAGAAGAATTGGGTCCCTGTAGTATTTTAGCTCCAGAAGCTCACAGACGAATGGGCCAGACAAGTAGCTCATAAATAGCTAAAAAAAATGTAATAAAATGACAAATACTGTAAGAATGGTAGTTGTTAATAAGTGCCATCAAGTCTGTTCCCACTCATAGTGAGCCTGTGTAGGGTTTCGGAGGCTTTTGAAAAAAATCTTTACAGGAGCAGGAAGCATCATCTTCTCTCATGGAGCAGCTGGTGGGCCCAAATGGCTGACCTTGTGGTTCACAGTCCAGGGCTTACCCTATGGAGCCACCATGCTACAATAAGAATGGTAGAAAGGGACCATTCGTGTGTTTGAAGAGCCTTTCTGGAAGTTATTTTGTTTCACTGGGGTTTTCATGGATGCAAAGACCTTGAAAGGCTGATAAAAAATGGGAGGATACTTCTAGCAGAAAGAGGCTATTGAACAGAAGTTTAGGGGAAAGAAAGCATAAATGAGGAGGAATATTTGAGGGTAGCACATAAATCTATGTGATTAGAGCATGTTATATTATTTATATGTGTACTCTTAGCTATAGGAAGCTGTGCACAGAAAATATTTAATAAAAATTCTAATCCAATCTAAAACTTAACACTGCCAAGGCCCAGGATGGGCTCATATAGTAATTCTTACAATTATAGCAAATAATAAGTACTAATTAACTAAGAAGTCAGATGACATATTGCATTAGGCAAATCTACTGCATAAGACCTTTTTAAAGTGTTGAAGAGCAAAGATGTCAGCTTGAGGACTAAGGTGTGCCTGACCCAAGCCATGATATTTTCAATAACCTCATATGCATGTGAAAGCTGGACAGTGAATAAGGAAGACCATAAAAGAATTGGTGCTTTTGAGTTGTGGTATTGGAGGAGAATATTGAAAGTGCCAAGGGCTGCCAAAAGAACCAACAGATCCGTTTTGGAAGAAATGCAGCCAAGAGTGCTCCTTAGAGGCCAAGATGGTCAAACTTCGTCTGTCATACTGCGGACATATTGTCAGGAGGGACCAGTCACTGGAGAAGGACATCATGTTTTGTAAGGTGGAGAGTCAGAGAAAAAGAGCAAGACCCCCAATGAGATGGATTGGCCAAGTGGCAGCATCGATGGACTCAAGCGTGGCAATAATAGTGAGGTTGGCCCAGGATTGGGCAGTGTTTTGTTCTGCTGTGCATAAGGTCTCTATAAGTCAGTGCCGACTCGATGGCACCTAACAACAACAACAATTAATCAAGGGTTTTATTTGGCAGAGGAGTCCTTGGGTGGTGCAAATGGTTAAGCGCCCTGCTACTAGCCAAAATGTTGGTGATTTGAACAGACCTTAAGGCCAGCAGTTAGAAACTACCAGCTGCTCCGCAGGAGAAAGATGAGGCATTCTGCTCCCGTAAAGATTTACAGCCTCAGAAACCCTATACAGGGTCGCTATGGGTCGGAACCGACTCGAAGGCATTTAACAACAACATAGGTACCTCAGAAGAAAAGCCTGGCAATCAACTTCTGAAAAATCAGCCACTGAAAAGCCTATGGAGCACAGTTCTACCCTGACACACGTTAGTTTGCCACCAGTATGAAAAAACTCAATAAAAACTGTTTTAACTTTGATTTAGTAAGGAGAGTGCTAAGTTATTCACATATGGTCTATGATTTTAACATTAGTGAACCCTTTTCAAGGCAAAAACTTATTCCATTCTGAAGATAAGGCTTAAAAAGGTAAGCAATTTGCCATAAATTAAAATAATTGTAAGTGGGAGCAGGATACAAATGCAGATTTGGTAATCCAAGATGTGCCTGTCATAATAAAGTATTTATGCAAGATACATACATAATCACCTGACCTAATTTAGAAGTGATATGACCAATAAAGTATGATTGTCTTTCCAAAATGCCATGCTATTGTTATGTGCCAGACTTGGTTCAGACTCATAGTAACCCTATACACAACCAAATAAAATCCTTCCTGATCCTGCACCTTTCCCACAATCTTTACTATATTTAAACCCATTATTGTAGCCACTGTTGTCAACCCATCTCTGTGAAGATCTTTCTCTTTTTGCTGACCCTGTACTCTATCAAGCATAATGTCCTTCTCTAGGGACTGGTCCTTCCTGACAACATGTCCAAAGTAAGAGACACAAAGTCTCTTCATCCTCATTTTAATGAGCATTCCAGCTTACTTCTTCTAAAGCAGATGTGTTCTTTCTTCTGGCAGTATACAAGTAGTCCCTGACTTATAACATATTTATGTTATGATAAATTATACTTACAACAGTTCAGTGTTGTTGTTTTTGTTTTCTATACAGCTTATTGTTCATAAAGAGTCCTAGTGTGGCGCTTTAGGATAAGTACTGGATTGGTAACTACAAGGTAAACAGTTCAAACCCACCAACCACTGCTCAAAAACACTATACAGGTTACTTTGAGTCAGTACCGACTCCATGGCACTTAACAACAGCAACATTGCTAGAAATATGTAGTACATGCACCACCACTGTCTGTCAGTTTGCAGTGCTGGAAGCCATGCCATTGGTATTTTGAATGACAGCAAGGTCACTCATGGTGAACAAGTTTCAAGAGAACTTACAGACTAAGAAAGACTAAAAAGGAGGAGAGACGAACAACCCTGGATGCTCAGCCACTGAATACCTTATGCATAGCAGTGGGACACTGTCAGAGAGCACCAGAATGTTGAATATTGAAACATGATGCATAATGCCAGAATATTGTCAGATAGAGTGCCAGAAGATGAACCCCTGAGGTTGGACAGCTTTCAACATACGACTAGGGAAGAGCTGCCTCCTCAAAGTAGAGTTGGCCTTGATGATGCAAATGGAATAAAGCTTTTAGGACCTTTATTTGTGATGGGGCACAACTCAAAATGAGGGAAACAGCTATAAACATCCATTAATAATCAGAACACGGAATGTATGAACTATCAATCTAGAAAACCTGGAAGCTATCAACAAAGAAATGGAATGCATAAGCATTGATATCCTACCTAGGCTGAAACAGATTGGTATTGGCCATTCTGAATCTGAAAATCATATGGCTTACCATGCTGGGAATGACAAATTGAAGAGGAATGGCATTGCATTCATCATCAAAAAAGAACATGTTGTGATCTATCTTGAAGTATAACGCTGTCTATGATAGAATAATATTTATACACATATAAGGAATACCAGTTGATAATACTATTATGTAAATTTACACAACAAGCAATAAAATCAGTGATGATGAAATTAAAGAATTCTGCAGTCCTGGTGTGATGCTGTGGTTAATGCACTGGTTTGCAAAGTCAGTTTGAACCACAAGGTCAGCAGTTCAGGCTCACCAGCTGTTCCTGGGAAAGCCTATATAGGGTTGCTGTGGGTTGGAACTGACTCAATGGCACTTAACAACAACAACCAACTTCTTCAGTCTGAAATTGATTAAATATGGAAGTAAGATGCATTGATAATTACTGGTAATTGGAATGCAAAAGTTGGAAACAAAGGAAGGATCAGTTGTTGGAAAATATGGCCTTCGTGATAGAAAAGATGCTGGACATTGCATGATAGAATTTTGCAAGACCAATGACTTCTTCATTGCAAATATCTTTCTTAAACAACAAGAAAAAAACAACAACAACAAAAAAAAAAAACACCCAAAAACCAACAACAACACCGTCCACATGGACCTTACCATATGGAATACACAGAAATCAAATAGACTACATCTGTGGAAAGAAATGGTGGAAAATCTCCATATCATCAGTAAAAACAAGGCCAAGGCACAAACTTACAATTACTCATATGTAAGTTCAGGCTGACACTGAAGAAAATTTAAAACAAGTTCGTGAGAGCCAAACTATGGCCTTGAATGTAACCCATCTACATTTAGAGATCATCTCAAGATCAGATTTATTGCGTTAAACACTAATGACTGAAAACTAAAAGACTTGTAGGATGACATTAAGAACGTTATACAGGAAAAAGCAAAAGGTTATTAAGAAGAAGAAAGAAGAAAAATACCAAAGTGAAGATCATAAGAGACTCTGAAACTTGCTACCCATCATAAAGATGACAAAGCAAATGAAACAAATGAGAAGGTAAAGAGCTGAACAGAAAATCTCAAAGG
>NW_006408549.1:22488386-22495979 GCF_000296735.1 Chrysochloris asiatica
AAGATGTTTACCTATGCTTTATTAACTATGCAAAGGCTTTCAAGTGTGGCTACCATAACAAACTTTGGACAATATTGTAGGGAATGAGCATTCCAGAACACCTAAGTGTGCTCAAGGGGAACCTATACATAGACTAAGAGGCAGTCGTTTCAACAGAACAAGGGGACACTGAATGGCTTAAAATCAGGGAACGTGCGTGACAGGGCTGTATTCTTTTACCATACTTATTTAATCTATATGCTAGACAAATTATCTGAGAAGTTGGAATACATGAAAAAGAATGTGGCATCAAGATCGGAAGAAGACTCAAAAACAAACCGCGATATGCAGGTGACACAACCTTGCTTGCTGAAAGTGAAGAGGACTTAAAATACTTACTGATGGAAATCAAAGACCACAGCCTTCGGTATGGGCTGCACCTCAAAATAAATAAAACGAAAATCCTCACCACTGGACCAATAAATAACATCATGATAACTGAATATAAGACTGAAATTGTTAAAGAGTTCGTTTTGCTTGGATCCACCATCAACACTCATGGAAGCAGCACTTAAGAAATGAAATAGCATACTGCATTAGGTAAATCTGTTGCACAAGAACTCTTTAAAGTGTTGAAGAGCAAATATGCCAGTTTGAGGACTAAGATGTATCTGGCCCATGCTGTAGTATTTTTAGTAGCCTCATATGTATATGAAAGCTAGACTCTAAATAAGGATGACCATAGAAGAATTGAAGCATTTGAGTTAGGGTGTTGGAGAAAAAATATTAAAAGTACCATGAACATTCAATCACATTCCATAGACTCCCGTTGACCTGGAGATGAAAGAGAGAAGAGGAAGGGCTGGTTGATCCAAAGTGTGGTGAGATCTGGGGACACCTGAGCCCATAGACAAGGACATAGCCATAGAGGGCTAGAGCTGAGAGTGAAGCATCTAGCTGATATGAAGTGAGGAGTGATGCACAAGAACACCCAAACTTTCAGATAGTACCCATTTGACCTAGCCTCAATGTACCCATTTGACCTAGGCTTGATAATCAGCACTCGACTAGAGGAAAAAAAATTGATAAAGAAACAAGGGTAAATTGCCACAATTTGATGAACTTGACCTATACTTACGGATGTAGTAGCTCAAAATACCAACAGAGAGGGAAGGAGTCTTCACATCAAGTATCAATGCTATCCCCTCTGTATACAGGGTGGATGTTGTTGTTGTTATGTGCCATGGAGTCGGTTCTGACTCATAGCCACCCTGAACAGGGTTTCCGAGGCTGTAAGTCTTTACCGGAGCAGAAAACCTCATCTTTCTCCTGCGGAACAGCTGGTAGTTTCGAACTGCTGACCTTGTGGTTCGCAGCGTGATTCGTAACCACTACGCATAGGGATGGGCAACATAGACATTGGATATCTAAAATGAGGGGGCAATAAAGACATGAAGAGACTGGCTTACAAGTTTTCAAGAGGGAGTATAGTTTAAGAGTGTGTGGAGTAAAGCATAGTTTTCATCTTGTCTAGATGGGTCTGGTGAAAAGAGACGGGATAAGATTCTTATTCAATAATGAGTAATTGTTATTATGACAAATTGTGACTGTCACAGTTGTAAAGGTAGAAGTTTTGTGACAAAAACGTGGGAGTAGTTAATCTTAAACAATCCAGAAACAGAGGACCCTAGGACCTTCAAGATAGAAGAGCACAAGCGGAATGCAGGACCCTATCCAGAGAAGCAGCAACACTAAAGATGGAGTCAGAGATGGGGACATGGAGAGAGGGAGATGCTGAGGACTCCAAATTCATGGAAAGAGAGGGACTGAGAGCTGGTGGCCAGGAGGCAGTCTTGCAGAATGTGCCCTTTGGTGGTGTAAATTATTATATATGCCTGAGTGTTGGAGAAAAAAAAAAGAGCTAAAATGAATAGAGAGAAATACTGTTAACTGATGGTACATGGAGGGGATTATTATCACTGTAATGAAACAAAGTGTATGATTTGTTGAATGTAAAACTGATGATCTGCCCTGTAAACTTTCACTCAATTCACAATAAAAACGTTTTTTTTTAAAAAAAGTACCATGAACTGCCACAAGAACAAACAAATCTGTGTTGGAAGAAGTACAAGTGGAAATCTCCGTAAAGCCAGGAGGGCCAGACTTCGTCTCATACTTTTGACATATTATCAGGAGGGGCACTCCTTGGGGAAGGCCATCATGCTTGGAAAAGTGGAGGGTCAGTGAAAGATGTAGACCCCTAATGAGATGGACTGACACAGTGGCAGCAGCAATGGGCTCATGCGTACCAGTGACTGTGAAGTTGGCCCAGGATCAGGAAGTGTTTCATTCTGTTGTCGCTGTGACTGGGAACTAACTTGACCACACCTAACAAGAACAAAAATGTTGAAGTGCACAATTTGATGATGTCATCATAGCTATAATTTTAGGTATAATGTTTCCAATACCAGACTAGTAAAGATCATATTTACAGAGATTCTGATAATAAAAAGCAATCATAATGTAAACTTAAAAGAAAGAGAGAGATTTGACTAACTTCTGAACATACAACATTTGTCAGAATGAAATTCTGTCAAAGTCTGGGACTACATGTATATTCAATATTCTTTTCAGCACCACAATCCAAATGCATCCATTTTCTATTGTGTTCCTTATTCATTGTCTTGTTTTCACATGCATATGAGGTGATTGAAAACCCTAGCTTGGATCAGGTGTACCTTAGGCTTCACAGTGGCTTGTTTGCATTGTAACACTTTAAAGAGATCCTTTGCAGCAGATTTGCCAATGAAATTCATCATTTGACTTCTTGCTGCTTCAGTGGTCATTGATTGTGGATCTAAGTAAAACAAAAACCTTGACAATGTCAATCTGTTCTCTGTTTATTATGTTATTGCTTAATGGATCAGTTGTGAGGAATTTTGTTTTCTCTATGCTGAGGTGTAATCCATACTGAAGGCTATAGTGTTTGATCTTCTTCAGTAAGTGCTTCAAGTACACATCCTTTCAACAAGCAAGGTTGTGACCTATGCATATTGTTTTTGTTGTTAAGTGCCATCTTGTCAGTTCTGACCCACAGCAACACTGTATAGGGTTTCCAAGGAGCAGCTGGTGAGCTTGAACCGCTGACCTTGCAGTTCAAACAGCTTTGCAGTCTGACTTAACCCATAGCGCCTCACCAGGACTCCCATATGCATATTACAGGTTGGTAACAAGCCTTCTTCTAATCCTGATCGCAAATTTTTATAATCCAGCTTCTGATTCTTTGCTCAGCATAGACTGTCATATGAAATATTTCCAAATATGCAATAAATGTGATATGAAAATTAGTCCTTGGTTTTATTTTTAGATTCTTTTAAAAATTCCTTGCCTTAATGATGACATGATTTAACCTCTACTCTCTTCTATTAAGTAAAATGAATAACATTTCCTCCAAAAGGAATTTTTATTTGCAAAATTACTCAGAATCTTGCTTTTATAAATGTTTCTATATTCCAGTTGAACATCAAATTAAAACTGGGAAATGCAAGTTTTAGGAAAATGTGATTTTTACTGAAACTGCAATCATTTGTTATTTCAGATTGTACAACTAAAAATAAAGAACCAAGCTCAGACAGTAGAAGAGAAGATTAAGCTTTCACGTTACTTACCTGATGTGCTAAGTAGCTACCTTCGACTGTCAAGATTCTATCTGCATGTTTTCCGAATATGATCTCATTTCACTACAGATTTTATTGCAGAAACCAGAGCATTTTGGAGTCACACTAAAATGATTAGTAGCGCAGCTCTGAAAATGTGCATTAAACGGAAAGTCCCTCAAGACTACAACTTTAAAATTCAAACATACCACAATATTAGAAGAAAGCCCAGTTCTACCAGTTGTAGTGAAGAAATTAATTTACACTAAGTCTCAACAGGGTTGTATTCTTTCGCCATACTTACTCAATCTATATGTTGAGAAATAATCCGAGTAGCTGGGTTCTATGAAGAAAAACATGGCATCAGTATTGGAGGAACACTCATTAACAACCTGTGATATGCAGATGATACAAACTTGCTTGTTGAAAGTGAAGGGCTTAAAATATTTACTGATGAAGATCAAAGAGCACAGCCTTTGGTATGGATTGCATCTCAATGCAAAGAAAACAAAAATCTTCACCACTGGACCAATAAACAACATTCTTATCAATTGAGAAAAGATTGAAGTTGTCAAGGACTTCATTCTTCTTCAGTGAAGGACTTCTGCTTCCATGAGTGTTGACAGTGTTCATCAACCATCAACACTCATGGAAGCAGCAGTTAGGAAATCAAACAATGTATTGCATTAGGCAAATCAGCTGCACAAGACCTTTTTAAAGTGTTGAAGAGCAAAGATGTCAGTTTGAAGACTAAGGTGTGCCTTACCCAAGCCATGGTATTTTCAATAGCCTTATATGTGAAAGCAAGGCAGTGAATAAGGAAAACTGTAGAAGAATTGATGCTTTTGAGTTATGGTGTTGGAGGAGAATATAGAAAGTGCCATGGGCTGTCAAAAGAACCAACAGATCTGTGTTGGACGAAGTGTAGCTGGAGTGCTCGTTGGAGGCCAGGATGGCCAAACTTCGTCTCTCATACTTCGGACATATTGTCAGGAGGGACCAGTCACTGGAGAAGGATATCATGTTTGGTAAGGTGGAGGTCAGAGAAAAGGAGAAAGAACCCCAGAAAGATGGATTGGCAAAGTGACAGCATCAATAGGCTCAAGTGTGGCAACGATAGTCAGGTTGACCCAGGATCGTGCAGTGTTTTGTTCTGCTGTGCATAAGGTTGCTATGAGTCGGTATCGACTTGATGACACGTAACAACAGCAACAAACTCTCAAACTTTGGCTAAACCTGCCATTTTTATGAGTACAAAAAAAAGTACAATTATAGTTGCTACCAAAAATGTGTGAGATAAATATTTTAATTGAAATCTATTCCATTCTGAATGGAGATGTGATACACATGGCACAGAGGCATTTTATAGCTGTGATTTGAAAATAGACCACTGTGTCAGTTTCTTATTCAAGTTCATGGGAATAGTGTAGTGGGAATTCAATGTGGTTGAAAGGAAAATACTATACAAATGTTCCTTTGGGAAAAGTTCTCAGTAATTTCCTATTCACAATAATGCTTGTTTGGAGATGTTCATAAGGCTTCCTACAAAACTATCTTCCACATAGTCTCTGTGAGGTACTTTAAAAAAGAATCGTTTTTTGGTATGGTGCTGTATGAAAATGTGCTGGACTGCAAGATTGGTTTTAACTGCAAGGTCGATAGTTCAAGCTCATCAGCTGCTGCTCCTCAGAAACCTGATACATGATCGCTATGAGTCAGAACCAGTTTAACGGGCACTTAACAACAACAAGAAGAAAAGACTCCCTGGTTGTGCAGTGGGGTAAGCACTGGACGGCTCTCAAAGCCAGAAGTTCAAACCCATTAGTGACTCATCATTAGAATGATGCAGTAGTCTGCCCTGTAAAGATTTACCTTCTGCGAAACCCTAAAGAGCAACTCTACCCAGTCAAGGTCACTACTATTCTGAAATATGGTAGATGTAGAGTTCAGACAGAAAGATAAAACATGAACATGAGGAGATATGTGTGTGTAATTCACACACACACACAAAGAAGGGAATTAAAAAGTTTGTGGGAAATAGAATGGAAAGATAATGAAACTTTCCCAGGAAGCCCATACTTAATATATAACATATGTTTGCCCAATTGACATCTATTATTCTGTTTTCTCTTGGAATATGGCTAAGCAGTTTCTGTCACCATCTTTCCAGGTTTTTGCTTATCTACTGCTATTAAAGAGATATATAATGAGACTTAGATATATAAAACATGACATTCATCTTCTGGCATACCCATTTACTCAGGATTCTAGAATGAATTTCCAATGATGTGATCTATCTTCATCTGCAAAGATTTAGCTGAAAAAAATCACCTTCACAATTCAAACATACAGGAAATAAAATTTTAAGGTATGGGATTGGTTTAATAATGGGAATCAATTGTGCCAAATTGAATTAACAATGAATTATTTATCTAATTATATATTATTATATTAGTTTTATAATATTATATAATAATATATATAACATATATATATATAATCTCTTTAGGATCTTATGTCTTAAAATATTTCATTAGTTCTAATGTCATAAAAGATATCAAAGAAAAAAAATCTTTGAGTGAACTTTATAAGTTGTTTCTGCTACCGTCCCCCATATATCCGGTCCCTGTTCCTCTTTCTGATATATCAATTTCTTTTTTCTATACTAACTTCTGTAACTTTATCTACACATAAATGCCATTCTTCCCTTGCAAAATCAAAACATTCTCTTGACCCTGTTAACCTCTGAAGCACCATTTTGAAAACTAGAATAATGAAACTAACACAAGTTTGCCATTTTCAAAGTATCTCAGAATTTCATTTTCATCCATGTCAACTATATGCAATTTTCCCCTTCATTTTTTCAGATTAAAAAAGTGAGGCTCTAATATGTACAGATCTTTAATTTTCCAATGCTAATAAATGATGCAATCAGACTGACACACACATAATTGTATTCTGAGCGGCACAGTAGAATAAGCACTAGGCTGCTCACCACAAGGTTGGTAGTTCAAACCCACCAGTCAGTCCTTGGAAACCTTCTACAAAATTGCTGTGAGTTGGAACTGACTTGATATTATACACACTGTCCTGTTATGGGGACTTCATTTTCACTTAGTAGTATAGGCACACAATCATTACAACTCAACAAACATTAATCCACAACATAATGTTTACTATTTGTTTGAGTTTGTATCGCATTAATAATATAGAATTTGTTGAATACATTTGCTATAATTGGTCTTCTATTATAAAGTATTAGTACTGCAGTGAATACAAACAAAACAGGCTACATTCAAGGGTACTTACAATCTGAGGGATACAGATAAACAGATGCCCACAAATTTCAAAGCAATTTAAAGAAAACAGGCAGTAATGTGGGAAGGGAATCATAATGGGATAGGATAGTTAGGAAGACTTTTCTAATATGTTGTTACTGAAGCTGAAACTAAGAAAACATCCTGAGAAATGCCCTGTAAATGTAGGAATGCAGGGAGGAAATAATGTGGATGTGAGACAATAAAGAAAGACTGTTGTCTGCAGAATGAAGGAAAGAAGAATAAGGTTAAGGAGGAGAGGTAATACTATATCAGATTGCTGTTATGTGCTGTGGAGTCGGTTCCGACTCATAGCAACCCTGTACAGGGTTTCTGAGGCTATAAATCTTTACGGAAGCAGAAAGCCTCAACTTTCTCCCGTGGAGTGGTTGGTAGTTTCGAACTGCTAACTCTGAGGTTAGCAGCCTGATTCGTAAACACTACGCTACCAAAGCTCAGATTAGGAATTCGGATTTTATTCTATCTTCAATTCTAAGTCATTGAAATGTTTTACGCAATGAGTTGCATTTTTTTTTTTTTATTGACAATCTTCTAAAATTACTCAGATTGAGATCGTAAACCATGAGTTGAAAGAGGGGATAGAAAGAAAGACGTGGCATGAAATGAAGTGGGAAATGATG
>NW_006408549.1:22496079-22499550 GCF_000296735.1 Chrysochloris asiatica
GGATGTGAGACAATAAAGAAAGACTGTTGTCTGCAGAATGAAGGAAAGAAGAATAAGGTTAAGGAGGAGAGGTAATACTATATCAGATTGCTGTTGTGTGCCGTGGAGTCGGTTCCGACTCATAGCAACCCTGTACAGGGTTTCTGAGGCTATAAATCTTTACAGAAGCAGAAAGCCTCAACTTTCTCCCGTGGAGTGGCTGGTAGTTTCGAACTGCTAACTCTGAGGTTAGCAGCCTGATTCGTAAACGCTACGCTTACCAAAGCTCAGATTAGGAATTCGGATTCTATTCTATCTTCAATTCTAAGTCATTGAAATGTTTTACGCAATGAGTTGCATTTTTTTTTTTTTTAATTGATAATCTTCTAAAATTACTCAGATTGAGATCGTAAACCATGAGTTGAAAGAGGGGATAGAAAGAAAGACGTGGCATGAAATGAAGTGGGAAATGATGGAGTTGTGGGTCAGCTAATGGCAGTTGAGAAAGAAAGAAGTGAATGTAGAATGTATTTGGATGTGGATGTTAAAGGAAAGCATGAATCAGCAATGAAAGTATGAATCAGCTGTTTTCTGACTTGAAAGTACAGATGGTCATAACCATTTATCATGATGGAAAAGTAGAAAATGTCAGGAATTCAGTTTTAACTTTGAGATTTGTGCTCAGAGAAGAGATATGAGCTAAAACAATAAATCTAGAATTTATCAGCATGAAGACACAGAAGTGAAGGAGAAAGGGAAATGAAGGAGAAATAGTGGCCAGAAATGTAGGAAGGGAGAGCACAGCGTTGCAGGAATAAATGAATGTGTTTATGTTAGTGAAGCACCTTATAAAATGAGCATTGAAAGTTATCCATTAATTTGACATGGTGTTATGGGTTAGGTATTAGACTGCTAACCACAAGGTCAATGGTTCAAACCCACCAGTCACTCTGTGGGAGAAAGATGAGGCTGTCTACTCCTATAAAAATTACAGTTCTGGAAACCCTATATAGGGTCATTATGAGTCAGAATTTACTTGATTGCAGTAAATTTGTTTGTTTGTTTGTTTTGTCTTTTTGGCCAATATTAGGCAAGTTAACAAGACTTGTGAAGAACTGCGAAGGAGGAATGTAGATTACAGTAAGGTTATGAATGAAAGTATTTCCATTGATACTTCCTCTAAACAATACTTTAACTCGAAAGATGTGACCATGGTAGGAAGTACTGGTATCCACAGACACATGGAGAATATCACAGATGTTCACAGAATATCACAGGAGAGGGATCATTCAAAAAGCATTGTATTACTTAATGGAATTCCTTAACCTGGGGTGAGACTGCTAAACTTAAGACTTAAATATTCTTAGTATATCCATGAATGTGGTAGAGTCATGAAAATGTCTTATACATTACCAAATACCTTGAGGGACTAAATCACTGGTTCTGGGTACTCAGGACCATCATCTGATAAGACATTATGGTCAGCTGGCCTAATAGTTCACTAAGACAGTGTTCTACATCTTACTTCAATGAGTATCGGTAGGAATCTTAAAAGTTCATGAGCAGCCATCTAAGGTGCAATTACTGTCTCTGCCTGTCTGCAGTAAAAAAGGGTGATGAATATTGAAGTCACTTGGTAAACAATTAGTCCAATGAACTAAGGGACAACAGGAACACCAGACTTCATGACCCTGATACCATAAGAATGAGATGATACCCAGCTACCACTATCAACTGCTCTAAAAGGGATCACATTAGAAGATCCTGGATAGACTGGGAGAAAATGTGGAACAAAACCCAAATTTTTCCAAGACCAGATTCATTGGTTAAATTGAGACGGGCTGAACACTGAAATTATTGTCCTTGGCCACCCTTCAGGTATGGAACTGAACTCATGCCCATGGCTCAATTTTCAGCCAATCAATAGATGGGTATATGTTGTTGTGTGCCATGAAATTGGTTCTGACTCATAGCAACCCTGTATAAGGTTTCCAAGAGTAGCTGATGACTTTTTAACTGCGGAACTTGAAATTACCAGTCAAATATTTATTCTACAGCGCCACACCAGGAGTTAGTTAAGTCTATTGTTTTGTTTGTCAAGTGCATTAGAGTCAGTTTCAACTCATAGGGAGCTGGCATAGGGTTTCCGAGGTGTGGTTGGAGAATTTGAACTGTCAACTTTGCAGTTCAAGAGGTATGCATACCATAGAAATGGTTAAGCATGTGAAATCAAAAGGGCAGTATTTACCCAAAGACAAAGTTTAAAGTGTTGGGAAAGAAGAAGGAATGGAAATAAACATGGGGAGGAAGTAGGATAAATGATGTTATATGGAGACGACTGCAATCATTGAGATGAAATTAAGTGTATGATATGTCGAATATAAATCTGATGATCTGTTCTGTAAATCTTCATCAAGTTTACCATAAAAAGTTCTTAAAAAAGGAAAAATTTCAGACCATTTATTCTTGTACAAAAATGACTAAAACCATGTTTTTCTTTTTGTTGTAATAATGTAAAAACATTGTGGCACATTTAGGATATACAATTGAAGGTACAGTGTTAAAAACAAAGGTGTACCAAGAGAATATAATATATAAGGTGAAGGGAAGTAATGGTACTAATTTGTACTTTGCCCATAATCTGTCTGGTTTTTACATTTTTCTTGGAATAGCAATTTGATTGGTCCTTCGGGATCACATGAACTAATGCCTGTGTAATTATTGGTGTTGTTGTTAGTTGCTGTTGGATAGATTCTAACTCATGATAATCCCATGTGTGCAGAGTAGAACTACCATGCGGGTTTCAAGGATGTAAACTTTGAAAATCAGATCGCCAGGCTTGTCTCCCAAGACATTTCTGGTTTGGCTAGACCGCCATCCTTTTGGCTAGTAGTCAAATGCTGAGCAGTTTCCGTGACCACCCAGGTATTCCATAGCAAACTGTAAAATGCTTTTCCAATGCCAGCTGCCACAATTATTATTCTTTTCTAAACCATTATTGATCAAAGCTGACTTTTATGTCTAGCTTTATAAATTAATATATGAGAGTCCCTCAGTATCCAAGGGAGATTGGTTCCAGGAACACCCCCCACCACCCTGTTACTAAAATCTGCAGATGCGCAAGTCCTTTATGTAAATTGCACAATTTTTATATATAATTAAGCACACTGGAGTATTGGTGTGGCGCTGCAGTTTAGTGCACTGGATTATAAGGTCAGTTTGACCCGTAGGGTCGGCGGTTCAAACTCACCAGTTGCTTTTCAGAAACCCTATACAGGGTTGCTATGAATCGGAACTGACTCAAAGGCACAACAACAGCAACAAGCACATTTTAGATCAGCTCTAGATTACTTATAAAATACAATGTAAATGATATGCAAGTAGCAATTTATGCTCCCTTTTTGCTTTCACCGTTTAATTGATTCCACTTGTGCATGTTTGGTTGAATCTGCAGATGTAGAACCCCATGACTACGAAGGGCTGACTATATAT
>NW_006408549.1:22499941-22507230 GCF_000296735.1 Chrysochloris asiatica
TATATGTGTGTGTATGTTTGTGTTTTGTTGTTTTTATGTGCCATTGGATCAGTTCCAACTCATAGTGACCCTGTATAGGGTTTTCAAGGAGTGGCTGGTGAGTTTGAACTGCCAACCTTGTATTTCAAATTAACCTTGAGGTTGAGTATATATATATGTGTGTGTGTGTGTGTGTTGTTGTTTAGTGCCATTGAGTAGGTTCTGACTCAGAACAGTGCTATATATGGTTCCAAGCAACAACTGGAGGCTCTGAATCTCTGTATTTGCAGTTATTCTGTTATTTTGTGGTTACTCTGTAAGATAGCAGTAAAGTGTTTATCTTATAGAGTCTCACCAGGACTCCCAAGCTAAAATGTGGCAAACACAGACATATTTCAAAATACATCTTGATAATTTGCTTTCCTATAATCACTCTGAGGACAAGGATGCGCCTAATGCAAGTCATGGTATTTCAATCCCAATAGATGCATATGTTTGCGAAAGCTGAACAATGAAAAAGGAAGATTGAAGAATTTATGCTTTTGAATTATGGTGTTGGCAGAAAATACTGAATATGCTATGGGCTGCAAGAAAAACAAATCTGTCTTGAAAGAAGTTGTTGTTGTCATTAAGTGCAATCGAGTTAGTTATGACTCATAGAGACCCTGTATAGAGTTCCTGAGGAGCGGCTGGTGAATTTGAACCACCGACTTTGTGGTTCAAACCAAGCTTGCAGTCCAGCGCATTATCCTATAGCGCAAGCCAGGATTCCTAGAATATTCCTTAGAAGTGAAGATGGTGACATTATGTCACACACTTTGGACAGTTCAAGAGAGAACAATCCATGGAGGTAGACATCACGCTTGTTAAAGTAGAGAAGTTGGCACACACACACAAACACATACACACACACACACACACACACACAAAGCAAGAGCTTAATGATACAGATTGACACAGGGATCAAACATAGTCACACTTGTGAGGATGGCACAGGACTAGGCAGTGTATCATTTTGTTGTGTAGCTGGTTGCTGTAAGTCAGGGCTGACTTAATAGCACCTAACAACAACTAAGGAGCTCTGGTAGCGTAGTGGTTACGAATCGGGCTGCGAACCTTAATGTCAGCGGTTCGAAACTACCAGCCGCTCCGCGGGAGAAAGATAAAGCTTTCTACTCCCGTAAACATTTACACCCTCTTAAACCCTGTACAGGGTCGCTATGGGTCGGAACCGACTCGATGGCACTTAACAACAACAACAGCAATACAATTATTCTATTAAGTCAATCCAAAACTCAGTTCAGAGATTATACTGAATCATTTGTTACCAAATTACTGCCAAATACGTATAGCTCTTCTCAAGCTATACTTATGTTGTATTAGTATATTTAGTCAGTCTTTTGAAGAATAATTAAAAAGTAATATTCCTAAATAATATTTTTCAAGAGTCTTCTGAAATAATCTGTGAATGATTTGAATACTCACTGAATTAATTTTCATGTTATTTTTCTTAAACTATATCTAGCAGAGGAATATTACGGTATTTGAAATGTCTCATTCTAACATAAGGCTGGATTATCTTGAAAGGAAAAAAAAAAAAAAAAATCACTAAATGAAATGTGAAGAAATGTCTCCATCGTGTGGTAGAATCCTAATACTACAACAGATGTGGCGCAAAGGAGTCATTTCTCTACACTATTCAAACACAGAATTTTGCTCGCATCTTTTGAAGGTTAAAGCTGGGCAGAATTATCATATGCACTCACATATATAAGATGCCTATTGCATATCTTGGAATTAACACATGAAAACTTGGATTCAACATGCTCAATAGTAAAAGTTTTCTGTCTTCATTATGTGTTCTCTAACATTGTGAACTACAAAATCTCAAGTCATTGTAACTACATCCTTATGAGTTATTTCTGATTCCCCCTCCTTTCCATTATTTTCCATGCCCATGTACAAAACCATGCTCACATCCTGCTATTTTACGTCCTACTTATTTCTGATTGTCAATACTTTTTGCCAACCCTGCTGTAATCAGCTGTTATTTTTTTTACCTGAATTAGTGTTTTTCTCTCTGAATTAACTTCTTGACTGGCTCCCTCATAAATTTCCACACAATCATGAAAAATGATATGCAATACACTGTGATCACAATATTCTTCTGTTTAATCCAATAAGGGAGATTTTTCACCTACAGGTAAAGTCTACAGCTGTGTAACAAACATTTCTGCTAACATTTTCTGGTATATCATCTACCACTCTTTGCTCTCTAATGTAACATTCAGGTAATACTGAGTGTCAGGTTAGTCAGTAGTTTTTTTGGAACCAGACTTTTATGAGCTCAAATATTGGGACTGCAATTTTCTAGATATGTGATGTAAGCAAGTTGCATAACTTCTTAATAGCTCAGTTCTCTTAACTGAGAAGTGGGGGCAATTCATATTGCCTATACCAAAGGATTTCTATGATGGTTAAATAAATAATAATAATAATAATAAACTTATGTTGTTTTCAGTCTCTGAGTTTGTGGTAATTTGTTATACCGCTATTAGAGTAGGAATACAATTTAATGCATCAGTACAGTAAAAACATGTTTCCTAAAAGTGTGTTGTTGTTGTTGTTGTTAGTTGCCATGCAGTTCGCACTCAACTCAGGGTTGTTGTGATCCAATGGGTTTTCACTGACTGAATTTTGGAAGAAGACTGCAAGTATGCTTTGACTAATCCATTTTCGTTTGGAAGCTCTGCTGAAATATATTCAGCATCTGACATAAGGTTGGTGGCTGCACTTGAGGTACATTGACTAGAAATAGAACTCTTACACAGAAAGTAAGAACTCTATCACTAGACTGCCAATGCCCTCTTCCTAAAAGTTGTTGCTGTGGTTGTTAAGTGCCGTCGAATTGGTTCCAACTCATAGTGACCCTGTAAAGTGTTTCCAAGGAGTGACTGGTAAGTTTGAACCACCAATCTTGTGGTTAGGAGTCCAGTGCTGATCCTACAGTGCTACACCAGGACTCCTCCTAAGTTGTTGTTGTTGTTACGTGTCATCGAGTCGGTACTGACTCATAGTGACCTGATGCACAGCAGAACGAAACACTGCCCGATCCTGGGCCAACCTCACTACTGTTGCCACGCTTGAGTTCATTGATGCTGCCACTTGGCCAATCCACCTCTTAAGTAATGATCTCTAAACATGGAAATGACTGTTTGTGAAGCAATGAATTGCTCATTGCTGTGAATCACAAGCTGGGAGGTCATATTTACAACATTTGATGGCTTTTCAAGTGATTCCAGCACTAGAAGGAATGTGGAACGAGATGATTTCTAGAGACTAACTAAAGGACCATGAAAACATCAAGTCTTTTATGTAAGGCAATTACCAGAGTTTCAGTTAAAAAGCAAAAGCAGTTAAAAAAACAATCATTTCTTCTTCCCTCCTCAGATCTTCCCTTCTCATCTCTGCTTATGCTTTGCTTCCCTGCTTTTATGATGTATCCATTGCCCCTTCCTATTGAAACAAACCTCTTACCTTATACATGGGATTCCATGCCCTTTGATTTACTCAAGATTTTCTTTCTTTATATATTGTTGTTGTCAGGTGCCATTGAGTGAGAACCGACTCATAATGACCCCATGAACAGCAGAATGAAACACTTTATATAGTTTTTACTTAACACCACATTTATGATAGTCTCTATCTTCTAAAAGTAAAACCTCATTTGCACCAACATCTCTTTCCGTTATAAAACACTGCTGCAGAATAATGCATTGTATCTCAAGGTTGGTTTGAAACACAAGGTTGGTTGTTCAAACCCACCAGCCACTCCTCAGAAACCTACACAGGGTTGCTATGAGTTGGAACCGATTCAATGGCACTTAATAACAACACATTTTTTTTCTGTTCCTATTTAGCACACAAGTCCTTTAAAGGAATGCTCATAAATATTAGCTTAGTATTGTTGTTGTTAGTGCCATCGAGTCAGCACCAACTCACAGCGATCTAATGCACACCAGAACGAAACACTGCCTGGTCCTGGGCCAACCTCACTACTGTTGCCATGCTTGAGTCCATCAATGCTGCCACTTGGCCAATCCATCTCGTTGGGGTCTTCCTCTTTTTCTCTTACCCTCCACCCTACCAAACATTATATCCTTCTCCAGTGACTGGTCCCTCCTGACACTATGTCCGAAGTATGAGAGACAAAGTTTGGCCATCCTGGCCTCCAAGGAGCACTCTGGCTGCACTTCTTCCAAAATGGAAGCCCATGACTCTTTCAATATTCTCCTCTAACACCATAACTCAAAAGCATCAATTCTTCTACGGCCTTCCTTATTCACTGTCCAGCTTTCACATGCATATGAGGTTTTTGAAAATACCATGGTTTGGGTCAGGAGCACCTTAGTCCTTTGTTGTTGTTAAGTGCCTTGGAGTTGGTTCCAACTCATGCAACACTGTACAGGGTTTCCGAGGCTATAAATCTTTACGGTAGCAGAAAGCCTCATCTTTCTCCTGCGGAACAGCTGGTAGTTTTGAACTGCCGACCTTGAGGTTAGTAGCTGATTCGTAACCACTATGCTACCAGATCTGCTTTAGGATAAGTAAAACAGTATTGTTACAAAATCATAGAAACCTTTATTAAACAAAACCACCAAAACTTGAAGCCATTGTTCCTGCACATACACACCATCTGGTTCTGTACACTTCTGAAGGTGGTGTTTCCATCTCTCTAACCCTTTCCTGTCGTTGTTGTTAAGTGCCGTCGGGTCGGTTCCGACCCATAGTGACCCTGTATAGAGTTTCTGAGGAGCACCTGGTGAGCTTGACCATGCAGTTCAAACACTTTTGCAGTCTGGCGTATTAACCCACAGCGCCACACCAGCAGTCACTATGGGTAGGAACTGACTCAATGGCACTTAACAATAACAACAACCCTTTCCTGGACTCCTGGTGAGGCACTGTGGGATAAAGCACTGGACCACAAGGTCAGTTTGAACCACAAGGTCAGTGATTCAAACTCAGCAGCCTCTCCTTAGTAAGGGTAACTGCGAGTTGCAACCAACACGACAGCACTTAACAACAACAACACTTTCCTGAAGAATTCTGTATTCTTTGATTTAGCCCATGTCAAAATGGAAGCTTGGCATTCTTGAGGAACTCAAATCATGTGCCTTTGAAATGTTTTGAGTTTTGGAAAAAAAAGATGTCAGAAGGGATAAGATCAGGATTATAGGGTGGATGGGTAAGATTTCTCAATGAAATTTCCATAGGACAATCCTTGCTACCTTTGAAGAATGAGCAGGCACATTGTCATGGTGGATAAAAAACATTTCCACAGCGAAACTTTCCTGGCCTTTTTCTCACCAATGCAGCTGCCCATTTAAAAAAAACTTCTTCATAATAAACTCCTATGATCATCCTGTGTCCTTTAAGAAAATCTATCAAGATCATCCCTTTGTAATAGTCACCATAACCTTTTGAACTGACCTCTCTGCTTTGAATTTAACTGGCATAGAAGATCCCCTCTGAAGTCACTATTACGATTGGATCTTGTGCTTTTCTGAAGGCACTCTAAGGAGACCAAGACAAGTATATCACTGAGAAAACTTGTCTGTAGCCATCGACTGATCGCAGTGGATAAACATGTGGCTTTTTTTTGGACTAGAATCGTGTATGTGTAAACTTTATTATTTTAAAAGATTAATACTTTTGACTTACCCTTGTATTATCACACTAAAGTAATATCAGTCTCATTACTTCTATTTCTGCTTCTATGATTACTGGCTAACGGTTTGTCAACTTTGCTCGCAAGTGAATTTGTTTTATTTTGTGGATTATTTATCTAATTGCTAGTTACATTTTCAAATGTGTTTCTTCTTGTTTTTTTTTTGTTTGTTTGTTTTTCCTGTAATCTAGGTTTTTCCTTCATTTAGGGAAATATCTTCATTAATTTTCCTAGCAAAGCACCAGTAGGGCCCTGGAAACAAAGCCATCCTAGGTCAGCCTACAGCAGAGTCACCTTGAGAGTGTAAGTCATTGCTCTCTACCTTGGCTGAGTAAATCAGTATCTATAGGAAAGCAGATCTGGAAAAAATAATTTTAAATAGTGCTTTTATCTGATAATTCATTTATTTAACACAGTTTGAGAACCATTGTTCTAGGAGTAGAATATGACTGAGCCACTGACTAGTACAAAGCAAAGGAAATTACAGAAGCATTTCCTAGCTTTATCGGGTATTGCTATTTCTGAATCATTGAGGTTATTTTATTGACTAGACATTCAAACTCATCAGTTGCTCCACCACAAATACTTGAGACTGTTGGCTCCCAGAAAGATTTAGTCTCCAAGCCGGAAGTGACCCAATAGCTGTGGGTTTGGGTTTTGGTTTCTCATCCTTATGAAATACAATCATACAGTTTGATTGATTGGATCTAGTTGCCAATGGTCTATTTTCAACTGCTGTCTAGTTTAGTTTTCTATGACCGCAGAAATAGACTTAACCGCTGTGTCTAAATTTGCTCATTTAAAATGGAGATAATAATAGTAACTCCTTCATGGGAGTTTTATGAGGATTCCATTAATTACTACTTACAAAGTACTTAAGAGGCAGTATCTTTTCTACAAACATTGTTCAGTAGATGAGAACTGTTGTTATTATCATGATAAGGACTACAAGTCAGAAAGATATCACACCATGAGCTTTCTGGCTAACTAACTTTTGTTTAAAATCAATGATTCCTTGAAAGAATCAAGGCACAGTAAAATTTTTAGAAATGTTTCTTTAAAAATAAGGGTGTTTGTTATATGCTTCCTCTTTTTGAAACTATTTATTGGGTTAAACATGATTTTTTTTTAAAGATTTATTTTTAGAATATGTGAAGTATATGTTTTTGGTTTCTATAAAATAGGTCTGTAAGACAAGCATAACTCTGCTCATTTTATATCAAATTCTGTTTATATAGATATTTCAGTTTTAGCTTCATTTGATTAACATCTTTACTTAAACCCCTTGTGAGAAATAGCTAAGGCTCTGTGTTAACTTGACTGGGCCAAGATTCTCAGTGGTTTGGCAGTTGAGATGTAATATAATGTAATCACTTCTATGATGGGATCTGCTATGAGTATGCAATCAATTGAAAGGACGTTTCCTCAGGAATGTGGCCTGTTTCCTTGGGCAAAGCTTACTGCTTTCTGTGGGGTCTGGATCCTGCATCTGGCTCCTTATCCAGACTTAAGTCAGTCATCTGCTCTGTTACCTGCTCATACTGGGAGTCGTCAGCAACCTGCCATCTTACCTGCCCAA
>NW_006408549.1:22508285-22526416 GCF_000296735.1 Chrysochloris asiatica
TCACTGGCCATCAGCCTGTTGATCCTTATCTGATTAATTAATCCTCACCTCTCCTTCGAGTAACCCACGCAGTGGTCTGAGCCGGTCTCAGACCCTCATACCCCTCCATGCATCATCATTCAACAGCATTTGCTTCCATTTCCTCTGTTGTTTTTCTTTTTGGATGTACACCGAAGCACTCAGGAATATACATAACCATTCAAACAAGCCTGCACCCAGGCCACCAGTATACAGTCCCTCTCCCTCCTTGAGTCTAGATTCCCCAGCTGCTCCATCTCTCTACGTCATCATCTCGGCCTCCATCTCTGGCGTCACTGCTTCTCTGGATAGGGTTCCACACTCTACTCTTCTCCCTTGATGGTCCCAGGGTCCTCTGCTCCTGGACTGCAGATCAACCACTCCTTTTGTTACAAAACATCTACCTTTACATATGCAACAATTGCAATCAGTCCTGATACCAATTGCTCACTATTGAACCACAAGAGTCTTATCCTCAGCTCCTTTCACCAGCCCACCTAAAAAGGTTGGAAACCACTCAGTGGAGATTCTAGCACACCGCTAATCTTTTCAAGAGCTGTATTTGGATCACTACAAGTAAATAAAACTACCTTCAAAGAAGTGAGCATACTCCATTTTCCAAAGTAAATTTTACTACCATATCTAAATTAATACCTAGTGGAAAATACCAGCAATTTACATGCAGTAGAGATTTTTCTTTGTACAATGTCACTATGGATTCATTAACATATATTAAAAATGACATTATCAGTTCTGTTCCAAGCATATGGAACAAATGTTGCCTTTCTCTTTTTATCTCTAGTTTATGTAAAGTACATTTACATGATGTTTATGATTTCTTGTTTGCACTGACCCACACAGAGCAGAATCACAGAGTAGTACAGGGTTGCTCATTTTCCCAAAGTTTTTTATTATTATAATAAAAAGAGAAGAAAAAATTTAAACATCAAATAAAAGAATCTTATGTCCTGATTGGCACTGTAATCACTGTATTGCTAACTACAAGGTTGGTGATTCAAACCCATCAGTTGCACCTTGGAAACCCTATTCAGGGTTGCTATGAGTCAGAACCAAATCAATGGCACTTAACAACAACATTATCTCAAAAATGGAATATTGAAGTCTATTATTTTTTAAGTGTTTCTGCATGTTTCCCTTCTTGAGTACAGAATAAGCTGGGTCTACATTCCTTGTCATACTTACTTCCTGGCTGCTTGGAGACTTTATGAAACACATAAGTGGTTTTGTTTTGGCTCATAGATAAGCACTAGACCAGTAACTCAGACTATAAACTTATAGTCTATTTATAGGAGATTTTTTATAGGAGATTTATAGTCTATTTATAGTTCTATTTATAGGAGATTTTTATCACAAGAAAATTTAGCGGCATAACGATCACAAAATAGGTTGGATTTTAATTGCTTAATCCTCAGAGGTGATCATTTCTTCCCAGGACATGATGTTTGCTATTCTACTAGCTGACATAATCAGTTATACAAGGAGACTTCTAAACATTTGTGGAAAAAATGGAGTGAAAAGATAACAGAATTTTTCTATGAACTTTTTGGAAGCCCCATTGTATATGACTAGATAATGTACAAACGAACACATTGGCCACTTGATATTATTTTTGTAACAACTAATATGAAGTTTCACAAATGACACTAGGGTCAAAGATCATAAAGAAATAATATAAATGAATTTAACTATTTTAAAAATAACCCTCCCTTTGAGGGGTAGAGAAAGAAAATAGCCAGAAATATTACCATAGAAAGCTTGTAAGTCCGTCTTCTGCTTATAACTGATTGGAATACCTAAAATGGGGCTACAACGTGCCCAGTGAAGGAGGCTTCCTGCAGAGTTTCTGCATTACATAAGACAATAGGTGGAATCCTGAACCCCATCCAGAATATTCTGAGGTGGGAAATTTCCACTAGAAAGGACAAGCAGACCAGCCTGGAGTGGCTAGAAGAACAGAAGATACTTCTTTTTAAAAAAGACTGACAGGAAAAATACAAAACAATAATGGCAGACCTACTGATTACTACAAGAACAAGTAAGTTGCTTGACCAGGAGACATCAGGATAAGTGGTCGGGTCCTCTCAGGGCAAACCCCCTTCCAAGACTAAGACTCAATGGGAATACACGCTCTGATTGGTGACCACGTTTGTCACCAATAAAGGGAAGTGAGGGAAAAACAGCAAGGAAGCTTCAAGCCAAGCCCTACAATGGTCAATAGACTCCTGTGAACCTGGGTGGACACCCAGTTAGCCAGCAGTGTGGCAAGACCTGGGGACTCTTGGGCCCAGAGTCAGTGACATAGCCACAGAAGACTAGGGTGGAGTGTGAAGCACCCAGCTGATAAGAAGAGAGGGCATATGCATAAGAACACCCACACTTGCAGATAATACCCACTTGACCTGGCTTCAATGACTGGATGGTCAGAGCTCAACTAGAAGAAGAAAGAAGAAGCAAAAAAGAGTATTCTGATACAATTTGATGAACTTGACCTACACCTATGGATGAAGTAGCTCAAAAGAGGGAACAAATCTTTACAGCGAGGATCATTCCCACTCCCTCCATACACAGAGTAGACAGGGATGGGAAACTTGAACACTGGCTACCCAAAATGGGGGGGCGGGGGGAGGGCTACAAAGGCAAGAAGTGACTGGCTTACAAGCTTTCAAGAAGGAACCTAGATCCAGAGGGCTCGGAGGAAGGTAGAATCTCCACTGAGTAGTATCCAATCTGTCTGGGCGGGGCTGATGAAAGTAGATGCGGATAGGTCTCTTGTGATACAATATTGAATAACTGCTATCAGGACTTTCTGAGGGTTGGAAATGTAAAGGTAGACATTTTGTAGCAAAAGAAGGGGAGTGACTGACTTTGCAGTCTAGGAGCGGAGGTCCCTGGGACCATCAAGGGAGAAGAGCAGAGAGCAGGACCCTACCCAGAGAAGCAGTGATGCCAGAAATGGAGGCAGAGACAATGATATGGAGAAATGGAGTGGCTGGGGATTCTAGACCCAGAGAGGGAAAGGGGCTGTGTGACCAGGGTGGGGGTGAGGGGTGGGAGTGGGGGGCAGGCTTGCAGGGTCTACCCTGAGGTTGATGATCCATGAAGGGGATTGTAACCATGGTAATGAAATGATATAGATAGGATGAATGTAAAGCTAATGTTCCCCCATGTAAACTATCACATAATTCACAATAAAACATTTAAATAATAAGAAAAAATAACCCTCCCGAAAAAAAAGAGAAGGGGGAAAAATGACAATGTAAAAGAAAAACAAGCTCACTATGCGATGGACTGACACAATAGCCCAAACAATGGATTGATGCATAGCCACAGGGCTGGGCTGCATTTCCTTCAGTGAGATAAACATAGCCAGGGGTAGGGGACAATGTGATGGCAACCAACAACTAACAATGTTAGGAAAACGCCTAACGGTATTACTGTCAGAAGGACTTTTTATTAGTAAAACAAACATACAAATATAAGAATTTACCCCTAAATCCCAGAAGACTCCATTTATGATCAAGAGAAATAAGCAAAAATATAGGGAAAAATATTCAGGCTTACAAATGGAAATACCATATTTTGTGTCTGAGGATAATGGCGCTTGTGTCTCTGGGGATGTAAACCCAAGACAAACATAACTACAATCATAAAGTCTCTAGACTCTTCATGCCAACACAACATTTCCATAACATAGAGAAAATATGGATACAGTAAAATTCTATGTGGTTTTAAAAAAAGGATAAAGTAAAAATAGCTAAAACCAGAAATGCCTTCTATAAATACTTACTGGGTGTTTGATCATACATTTATCACATTAACAAAATGTGTTACAGATTTATTATTCAACCACTTGTTTTACTTAGAAATATTGACGACTACGGAGCAAAAATTATGCTAGAGATCTTGTGAAGAAAATGTTCAGACATAATCCCAACTCTCATACAGCTGTACATTAATGCATGTGCCTACACATACACATACATTTACATCCATACAATATCGACGAAGGAATGTGTATGGAAAAGTTTGTGGAAAAATGGAATTACAAAATCATAGAAAATGGAATGAAAAGCTAATGGTATTCTTCCACAAGCTTTTTGAAGCCCCCTCATATATATCTTGAATTTTATCATTCAATTTAATGTCTAATTATAATTGTTATAAGATCAATGAATAGGGTAATCCAACTCATTGTTTCAGTCCTGTGGGTTAATGAGCCAGACTGCAAAGCCATTTGAACTGCAAGGTCGGTACCAGCTGCTCCTCGGAAACCCTATACAGTGTTGCTATGGGTTGGAACCAACTTGAAAGCACTTAACAATAACAACATCACTCATTGTTTGCTTTTCCATGTTTGCTCAGAACTTCTCCAGCTTTAAATGTTAAGTCTTTTGTCCTCGAAACTCTTAGGTCCAGAAAAACTGTCATGGCCATTCATCACAGGAAGAATAAATGGTCACAAAAATGAGAGGAAAGAAAGTGCACATATTAGTATCTATCTCCTACAAAGGGAATTATTTCTTAGATACACATAATAATTTCTTGGGAACAAATGACATTTTCTACACATAAATTAGACCACAAGATAGGAGTTATAAATCAAACCCTACGTGAATACAATATTTCAAAAAGGTTATCAGCAGTATTGTCTAAAAGTACCATTATAAGTATTCTGTGGGACAAGGTAAATGGTGACAAAATAATACTGTGAATGTGGGCATCAAAATTCAAATGACCAAAAAAACCAAACAAACAAACCAAAAATGACATTTCAATAGCAACAAATACACTGAGATCTCAAATGTTGTTTTTTTAATACCACTTTGCAGGGCTCCTTGGAAAAATGACTGATTTCTAGGGTTATGGAAATAAGTATATTGGAAGGGCTTCAAAACATTCATGGAAAAATTCCATAATCCTTTAATTCCATTTTTTCCTGAACTTTTTGAAGTTCCCTCATATAAGATGAGACTGGAACATCTTTCAATGCCAGGACACAAGAAAGTATTAAAAAACAAAACAAATAATCAAAATGTAAAACAAAACCAATACTGATGGGGTATTTCAAAGGAACAAAGAAGTCAATTGATAGATTTCCCGATAGCCAAAGCAAGAATAGTTTTAGCAAAAAAAAAGTAATATTGAATTATAACCTCAAAAGAAAATAAATGTCCTTGAGTTCATACAGACATAAATGACTGAAGAGATAAATGCATTGGGGGCAATACAAATCTGTACAGAAAAATTTCAAATAATGCAAATACTCCACACCTTAAAGGAGAGGGTGTATAACTCTCCACATATGGAAAAGGGGAGGAGGTCATAACTTTAAAGTAGAGAACTCTGGCAAATATTAATTCAGTCACATGATAAAGATCATAGTAACAGTCATAATTCATATTGATCGTATATACCCTTGATTTAAAGTAAAGTGATAAAACGTCATTTCACCTCTGTGATCTCATTCCCCAAACCTATAATCCAGTCTAATTATGAAACAGACATCACAGAAAATCCAATAGAGGAGCATCCTACAATATTCTTGACCAGTACTACTCAAAATTGACAAGGTCATCAAGAATAAGGCAAGTGTGAGATAAAAATGTACAGTCAAGAGGTGCCTAAGAGAAAAATGACAAGTCAAGGTAATGTAGACTCCTCGATGAGATCCTGAAACAAAAGGGAATCTGAATACACTGTGGACTTTGGCTAATACTGTTATCAGTATTATCAGTTAACTCAGTCATTGTAAAAACTGCACCATATTTACGGAAGTGGTCAATAATAGAGGAAACTGTGTATATGTGTGATAATATAGGGAATCTCTGTATATATGCTCAATGTATCTGTTAATCTAAAACGGTGTCAAAAATTAAAGTTTGTTAATAATAATATAACAGTTCAATATTGAACATGGCACCTTTAGTCTGTTGCTGTTGAGCTGACTGGCTCACGCTGACTCCATGTGTGTAGAGAAGAACTACTCCATAGACATTTCAAGGCTGTGTCCTTCAGAAGTCGATAGCCAAACCTGTCTTCTAAGACAGCGCTGGGTGGGTTTGAACTGCCAACCTTTTGGGCTACTAATTGAGTACCACAAGTTGTAGTAATATTGTGCCCTCTTGTGACTGATTTTAACATGTATATTAACTTCCAATGGGCTTAAGGATTTGTTTTTCCTGAAATGGACATGAAAAGGAAAGAAATTTACTTTTATTTAGGCATTTATTAGGTGGCATCTGTGTTAGATGCTTGTTATCTGTCTTTTTTTTTTTTTTTTTAAGTCTCAAACAAGTTCTATGAAAGGACATAATTCGCATATCACTGATGAAGAAACAAGCTGAAAGGTTAAATTGACTAAAGAGAAACTATAAATTAAGATGCTCAGAGTTAAACCCAAAGTGTAAAACTTCCTGTTCCCATCCTCTTTCCATTATTCCATATCACCCACAGGAAAGAAGGATAGTTCAGCACTTGGCTACTAACCTTAAGGTTGGTGGTTTGACCATCTGCTCTCATAAAGATTATAGTCTAGAAAACCCTATGGCACAGTTCTACTCTGTTCAATTGGACCACTATGAGTCAGAATTGACTCAATGATGCACAATAACAACAACAGAACTTGGTGATTATACAGATATCTTAATTGTATATAGTATTCATCAAAGATAAACCTAATTCAGAAATTTTTCCTAGTTTGGTTCTCAGAAATAATGATAAACTGGAACTGATTTGCAGTCTCTTCTTCCAGGCACTAGCTAGAAGAAGGTCTCTTGAGTGCTTGTAAAAAAAAGGTCCATTAGACTATCAACTCCTTAAGCAGGTAGACTTGGTCCTATGCAGCTGCGTATCACTTGAAGGTCTGTAGCGTATCTCTGGTGGACAAAACGAACCTAGAGAATCATGGCAGAGCTAAGTCTAGAACCTGGGTCTTCAATGGACTTTGCAGAAGTAATTTGTCAAAGAAGTGTTGTAGCAGCCAGAAATCAGAACATTTGTGCAACTTCCACTAAAATCCTAGGAATCTTTTAATTAAGATTTGCATACTTTATTTCATTTTAAGAACCATTAATAATTTTGTAGGTTTTTTCTTGGAAAATGAAACTATTCAGGAGTCCACACTACTCCCTATATTTCAGACTTCAGACCAGCCAGCCCTTTCCTTTATCTTTCAACCCATCTTTTCATTGCTGCATATTCCCCAACTTCCACTCATCTCAAGGACCCAGGTGGTCACAAGTGAACTGAAGATTAATGACCCTTTCACTGACTAGTCATAGGGGTGGTTTTGGAAAGTGGAAAAAGAATCCTAGTTTCTTTCAAAACAGTAGCTAGAATTCAGACAGCTATTAGAGGTTGTATCATGCTGAGTCCGAGGACTAGTCCAGATTCAAAGGAAGTCAGAGATGGTTCCCACTGGTTTAAATTTGGTGCTGTGAGCAGGATTTATTGCAATGGCTCCAGATCTAAGAAATTGTGAGGTTTTATGGGGGAAAAAAGCAAAGGAGGATGGGATAAAATGTTTCACCTGAAAGGAGAGCAGCTTATGGAGTTGCCTGGAGCTGATGTCATGCTGGACACAAAAGATAGATGATCTGTGATGGAGGTCTACTGGCCCTGCCAGAGGCCAAGACCACATGCATATGAATGGGGTTTATCCAACGTAGAGGAAAAGATTGAACTTGTGTGTTTTAAAAGGTTAATGTGTTTGACTGCTTTATGGACATTGGCTTCTTCTGCCTATTATTGCAAAACAGACATACATGTGTGCTAGCAATGTTGGGAATTAGGATTACAGAGAGTTTGAAAACCGGCCTTTGGCCTATTCTTGATTAGACTTTCTAAAAGGGGAGTTAGAAATTGTCCAGAAAAAAACAGGTTTCTTGGCTTAAGCCTCTGTAGAGCTTTAGGTGGAATCCTGAGCCCCACCCAGAACTTCAGAGTTGAGACATGTGAATTGGAAAAGACATGCAGACCAGCTCAGAACTGTTGGAACAATAGGAGATTTGTGATTGCAAGAAAGTAGAGAAAAAAGCAGATAGTTTGGCATTTTGAGTTTCAGAGGCCTCAAGGCAAGGAAAGCTGGCCCATCAAAAATAATCCTCTTCTAGCCCAGAACCAGTAAGCTATATGCTTGCTGATGATCACCTGGTTTTACTTGTGAGTGGAATTGGGAGAAATGCAGCAATGGTGACAGGAGCTGAGTTTGGATATATTTTATTGGCACCTGTTTAGGGTAGATTGTAAACCCATTGTTGTTGTTGTTATGTGCCAGGGAGTTGATTCGGACTTATAGCGACCCTGTACAGGGTTTCCGAGGCTGTAAATCTTTACAGGAGCAGAAAGCCTCATTTTTCTCTCATGGAACTGCTGGTAGTTTCGAACTGCTGACCCTGAGGTTAGCAGCCCGATTCATAACCACTATGCTACCAGAGCTCCTTTGTAAACCCATAGTACTCATAGTATTCAGTAAAAGAGGAACTGGGGGAGGGGCTTTCTTGAGACAGGAGAACAAAACTCTTTGCAAGCTGGCATGAGGCACGTCTGCCCATGCCTATTGGGTTGATTTTGCCACATCAAATAAAGAAAACCTCACGTTCACTAAAATGAGAGCAGATTGGATTTGTTGAGCATATGTCAGTAAGCACTTGTGATAACTCATCAGTGACCTCATAACTAAGAGGAATCGAGGCAGTATCCAGGATATCCACAATGTTTCTCACATGTGTTTGGAGTACTCATTATTAGCGATGTTGTCCATAGCTTGTCACGATCCACAAAGTTGAAAACCTTTCAATAGGGAATAAGGTAAACATCTTTCTGGTATTTTCTGCTTTCAGCCAAGGTCCATCTGACATCAACAATGATATTCCTCATTCCATGTCCTCATCTAATTCCGGCTTAAACCTCTGTCATCTCTGTCACTGCAAGGTTGCAGACTTTTTTGAATTATCTTTAGCAAAATTTTGTTTGCGTGTGAATTTAATGATATTTTCTGAAGCTTTCCATATTTCATTGGCTCTCCTCTTTGGAATGGATACAAATACAAATCTATTCCAATCAGTTGGCCATGCTGCTGCTCTCCAAATTTCTTGGCACTGAAGGGCCTCCAGTGCTGCATCAGTCTGTTGAAAGATTTCAATTTGTATTCCATCAATTCAAGAAGTCTTGTTTTTTGCCAGTGCTTTTAGTGCAAATTCGGCTTTTTACTGTCTTATAATAAATCCTGTTTCTTAGTGTCAATTATAACTCCCCCTTTAGCAAATCTAATCAAGTGTAAGTTGAAGGTGGGCTTACAAATTCTCTGTAATCAAGATAACCAGTGTTCTTTCCTATTACACATGTGCATAGAGCCTTGGGCTAGCAGGGTGGATGAAGCAGACCCTGGCCCTCTATCAGTCATCTTCCTAAACCAGATAGGCTTTTGCCCCAGGTTACTTCATTAAGCAGCTTTTCTCCCCTTCTTTGCAGCATAACATTCTCATTTTAATTTCAAACTTTAAAATTAATGACCACCAAAGTAACCTTTTAAGAATCGAAAGTTTTACTTCCCATGCCCATTCATTCTTACTCTTACAAAATTCCATGTTTTCATGGATCTGGAACCATTGCGCTAAGTCCATCCTGCCTCCCCGCCCCCCACCAGACCTCCCCATTAATACCGTTTACTCAGCTGTGTTCAATAATTCATTGCAATAGTCTTGCAGAATTCAGACACCATATAGTTATGGAGCTTATTAGGGAGGTTAACGGGTTACAGTTCAGGATTGGAAATACTCAGGGCATAGTTCTTGCATTCAAAACAGCTTCTTCCCAGTTGTGCCTACAGGTAGGCCTCTTTCTGGCCCTTGGCCTTCTCAGCCCCAGGCTCATTTTTCTCTGACCTACTTCCGCAATGTACAAAGCTGTTTTAATACTACTGATTAATGCCCAAAGGGCACTCTATTTTGCTATAAGCTTCAGCCCGAAGACACTCAGCTATAAATGATTAGGAATAGTTTTATATTCTGCTTCCAAAAAATACACATGATCACAACACAGCATCTATTATCTGAACATAATTATATAGCAATGTCTAAGTTTCTCTAGCCATCTAACTTTAGGTTACATAAATGTGTAGAAGCATAGACCACCCACATTTATGTGCATGTAATGAATGAGAGTCAGAGAAAACGAGGAAGATCCCCAATAAGATGGATTGGCCAAGTAGTAGCATCGATGGACTCAAGCTTGGCAACAGTAATGAGGCTGGCCCAGATCAGACAGTGTTTCATTCTGCTGTGCATAGGGTAGCTATGAGTTGGTACCGACTTGATGGCACCTAACAACAACAACAATGAAAAGACTCCTCATTTATTTATAGAAAAACTTAAAACTGTATTAGTATCTTCTAGGGAGTATTAAGAAAAAACAATATTCAATTAAATTATTCAGGACTGCATGTTAAGTTGCTTTCTAAATACAAAGAATGACATCAGGCTCTAAAGTTATGCCTTTTATTTTTTAATTAAAACAACATAAATGTACCCTCAATCCCAAGATTGCAGACATGCAAGCAAGTAAACACTGAATTTAGATGCTATTCACAAGATCATTAATACTCATAGTAATTTTGGCATGTTTCTGCTCAAATATGTACTTGAGGGATGCTTATGGATACATTCTGTTTTCTATAATTGGAAACCTTAATTAACCCTCCACCTCAGATATATTGATCAGAGAAAGCACTGTAAAAGGTGAAGAAAATAGGGCAGCATTTCAGAGAAATAAAGGGAAGATGTTTGATAGTTGTTGAGTGTGAAGGTGCAGGAACATCATGGGAATTTGGAAGCACACAAAGGAAAGTAGAGAAGTTACACAACAGAGAGTGATCGGGAAGACATGGGAGCAAAGCCTTCTGTGATCTCCAGAACTTGAGCAGTGGCGCTGTTAGGATGGGGTCAGAGGGCTGGGAGAAGAACACAGTATGAGGCTGCTTAGTAAACAGAGTATATGCAGACAAGTGTACGTGCAAAGAACTCTGGCTAATTGTTTGGTTCTGATAAGTCTAACTTGGCAGCAGGAGCATTCCAGTACAGATACTCATGCTGTGATCACAGGCACCATAGTTCAGTCTTTTAGAAGAGACTAAAATTCAGAGTCTTCTTCCTCGGTGGAGAAAAGGTGAGCAAGCCTATCTGGGCAAGAGCTCACACTGGTAAGCCAACATTATATGGGTAGGGGGAGATTGAGACTATCAGTGGACCTGAGTTATTTATTGGCCTTGTCTCTGGAATAGTAGAGTCTAGGTTTGGAGCAAAAGGACTCATGATAAACCCACCATACATAATAAAACTGTAACTGATTCAGCTGCAGAATTTAGAGGCTGGTAGGAATGAACAGCAGATGGTTATTGTTAGGTGCTGTGGTCTGGGTTCCATCTCATAGTTCCAGGCTATGAATCTTTATGGGATCACAAAGTCTCATCTTTCTCCCACAGAGCAGCTGATGGGTTTGAACTGCCAATCTTGTGCTTAGCAATTCAGAGCTTTTCCTACAGTGCCACCAGGGCTTCAGTCAATTAAGTAGGTTAATTCTATCTGACAAGGCCATGAGGATTCACAGAGGAAAGCGCAGAGCGTAGTGTGTTATCAACAGCTTGAGGCTGCAGCTGGTCCACCACTCTAGCAACCAGAGTCGAGCTTTGGGTTTTCCATTCCACTCTGGCCCCCAGTCAAGTTCGCTGATGCCAATTGACCACACCTGGCTGTCTTTGGCCCTTGCTGCCCATGGCTTTCTCTCTGTTTCCCCATTTGTTGCAAGCACTTTCCCGCAGTAGTCCACAGACTTGCTGGCCCAGAGCCCTAACATGCAGGGCGACTTCCACAGCATAAGGTGGTGTGCACAGACTGGGTGAGACCTCAAGGAGGAGCACCCCCAGGGCAACTAACTGTCCTCCAGAACCCCCACATCCTTAATTACACTGCTGCGGGTTACCTGAAAAGTAAGGGAGGGGGGCACCACAGAAGAAGTAGCATTTCTCAGTAATTATGATCATGGAATCTGGGGATGAAAAAGATAATGATGATGGTGATGATAATGCTAGGGCAGCATCAGCTGCAGTGAATTACTATGTAGATCAAAAGAGATGGTTTTTTTTTGTAGCCTACCACCTATTGGTGCTTTGAAATAATGCGTTGCTGGGCTGCATGGTCAGTTTAAATTGCAAGGTCTGTGGTTCAAACTCACCAGCAGCTCCTTGGAAACCCTATACAGGGTCGCTATGAGTCGGAACCAACTCAACGGCACTTAACAACAACAACAACAGCAACACAACAACCTATTAAGCACCACGCAAATGTTTGTAAATAAGAGTAAAATAAGAAGGATGATATGATTTTGATTAGAATACAGATGTACACATTCCTGAGGGGGTGCCCTGAGATAGAAACCAAGTAAACATTATTGATTTAGTTCAAAGAGTATGTTCTTTATTGGAAATCCTAAAATGAAGCTTGTAAGTCAGGACTTTTCTTCTATTTCATGCTCAAAGGAGAAAAGGAGTGCTTTGACTGAAAAGTTAAATATTCTTTATACTGATTTCTGAGACATCCCTTGATTTATTTTATAATAAAAATTCACCTTTTCAAGGGTAATGGGAGAGCTAAATTTTTAGTTAGTTAATGGAAGAAAAACTGTATGAAAGTAGACTGTTTGAAGAAAATGTCAGAATTGTTTAAAAAATACCAAGTCTTTACCACATGATGGCACCAAAGTACTATCCAAAGATTTACCATTTTACCTTTGGACACAGATTGCATTCACTGTTTTCCTTCATCTATTACATAAAAGCTACAGAGCATTCTTCACCCTCTAAGAGAGTACAGGAAACCTGACAGTTAACTTTCTCTTAGTAACAAATCCTGAATGTGACGATGGATGGATTTCAAATTGTTATGAGGTTAACGTAGGGAATGAATATCACTGGAAAACAATCCTATTAAAATGTTCTACAATTTCAGAGCCAATACCCTCTTAAAAAGTATGTGGTAAGTCTTTTTGTATGTGCAGGAAATTTTCAGAGATTCACACTAAAAGAATTTAGGAATACCTGCAGAGAAGTACAGTACACCCTGCTGACAGAAACAGCAAGATATGACAGTTATTTTGGCATTAGGGGTACAGACTGCCTTTCGTATAGAGCACATCAACTTCATATTTTCAGGGAGAACACTCTTGGAGTTACCGTATTACATGTGTTGACATATGCCCTTTATGTAGGTAGTTTGGATTGAAGATAAAAGTGGGGAGATAAACAAAAAAGACAGCCAAAATGGAGATTCCATATTGGCAGACCATAAGCGTCTTGCTTATACAGAATATTTTCCCAAATTTCACAGCTTACAAATAAACCATACCCACTGACACTGAGTCAATACCAATTCATCGAGCAGAATACAACCTCCCCATAGGAATTCCAAAGTTTTGTTTTTTATGAAAGCAGACTGCAACATCTTTCTCCCATGGAATAGCTGGTAAGTTTGAACCACCCATGTTTTGGTTAGCAGCACAGTGCTAATCCACTGTGCCACCAGGTCTCCTATTTCATCGCTTATAACAACCCATGTAAAACATTTGAGTAGGTAGGACATAGAAAATTACTATCGTTAGAGGTTCAAATAGATCAATTTAAAGCAATATTATTAGGAAAAGGACAGTCTTTATACAGAAGGAGAAAGATACCCATCATATATCTAGTTGGTAAGAGAAAAATTTGTGGACCTTATTCAAGTCATCAGTTCCATAAAGGTATTAAGCTTTAGTAACTGTTCTCATAAACAATAAATAAATGAATAATAATGAGAAGTTGGAAAATAAAGGGTCCATACTCAAAGAAGTAAGGCTTTCCTTAAGATGGATCCTGAGCAATGTTCTACATCCTACTTTGGTGAGTAGCGACTGGGATCTTAAAACTCATGAGTGACCACCGAAGGTGCAATAATTGGTCTCTCCCTATGTGGAAGAAGGAAGAGTGATGAAGATTGAAGACTGTTGGAAACCATTAATTCAATGCACTAATGGAACATGTAAATATCAGGCTCACAGCCCTGAGACCAGAAGACCAAGCACCAGTCATGCTTGGCTACCACTATCAACTGTTCTGAAAAGGATCACATGAAACGGCCCTGGATACAGTGTGAAAACACGTGGGGTAAAGCTCCAAATTAGAAAAAGGGGCTGGCTCACTGGTTAGACAGAGACTAGAGGAACTTGAACTGAACTCACCCTCATGGCTGAATTTTCAGCCAAGCAGTAGATAGAGGGACAACAACACTAGTGAAGTATGCACACCGTGGAGATGAACCATTCACGACCAAAAGGGCAGCATTTACCTAAGGGCAAAATTGAGAAGGGCTGGGAATGAAGGGAGGAAATGCGATAACTGATGTTACACTGAATGAGTCACAGTCATTGAAAGAAGGATATGATTTATCAAATGTAAAACTGGTGATCTGCTCTGCAAACCTTCACTCAATTCACAATAAAAAGTTAAAGAAAAGAGATGGACTCTGGGGAAGCATTTCTCAACAGGAAAGCAGAGACATAAGTGAGGCAGCCCAGTGAACTACACAGACATGAGATTTAATCTGACCACCACAACAGAACAACTATGTATCTGTAGCACATAGTGCAAATGCCCATGTATGTATGAGGAAATGTTAGTCATTAGTTAAGTCTATTTGCCAAAATAAGGGTTATATTAGCTTTGCAGCCAGTCAGCCTCGAGGTCATTGCCAATCTCTTTCATTTATTCCATATGCTAATTTAGTTGAGAACTACTTCATTTTACCTCCATTTTTTCATCTGTAAAATCCCTCACCTCATAGCATGAATGGAAGAACTGCAAGAAATTTCAAACTCAGAGTCTTTTCTTCGGCTCCTCTCTCTGGTCTTAATATTTAATCAACAATCACACAGTGACACAATATCATAATTCTTCATTCATTCATCCATTTATCCAACAAGTATTTATTAAATGTTAATTATATGTTAGTTCTGCCCTAGACATTGCTGATATAAAGATGAGTATGTCTTATTAGACATTCTATAAAGAATTTAGTTTATTGGGGGAAACAAACAAGTAAACAGAATGTGATGATTACTAGTAGAGTTATTCACAATGTGAAATGGGAAGATAGGGTAGGGATACCTAATCTCTGTTTCCTAAGAGAATTTGAGAGAAGACTAGAATTTAGCCTAACAATGATAAGGATGTTTTCTATTAGGTAATAATGGTAGCGTAGTGGTTACGAATCGGGCTGCGAACCTTAAGGCCAGCAGTTCGAAACTACCAACTGCTCCGCGGGAGAAAGATGAGGCTTTCTGCTCCCGTAAAGATTTACAGCCTCGGAAACCCTGTACAGGGTCACTATGGGTCGGAACCAACTCCACGGCACATAACAACAACAACAACAACAATAATTAAATATAGTAATAGTCATGATAATGATAGTAGTTATAATAATAATAATAATATAAAGCACACTTAAGAAGGGTCAATGGTAAATATTCTACTATTTGGGGGAAATAGCAAACAGTTCATTTTAATACCTCCCACCACACTGGCCTTCTGACAGTTTCTAAAACCTACCAGACACTTGCCCTATTTAGCACATTTATAATTGGTGTTCTTTTTGCCTTTACCATTCTTTTTGCCTTGATCCCTAGAAACTCTATGTGGCTGACTCCTTCTCATCCTTTAAGCTTTGGTTTAAATGTTATCTTTTCCGAGAGACCTTTCAAGACCATGTAATACACAAAATTACTCTCTCTCCCCATTACCCTATGTTTGGGGTGGGGGACTTTCTGCCAACATTTATAACATCATTTGTGGGCTAAACAAAAGTATCAATTTAAAGATTAGCCTGCTATATACCCCTTGGTTGGTTGATGATGCATGGAGGGGATTGTAACCACGGCAATGAAATGATATACGATAGGATGAATGTAAAACGAATGTTCTCCTATGTAAACTATCACATAATTCACAGTAAAACATTTTTAAAAAATTAGCCTGCTATATTTGATCAAACATTTATGGTGTAGCGCTGCAGCACCAGGACCAGATTGCGAACTACAGAGTTGGCAGCTGAAACCCACCAGCTACTCTTTGGAAACTCTGTACAGGGTCACTATAAGTCAGAAGTGATTTGACAGCACTTAACAAGAGCAATAAATGTGATGACTAGAATTGTGGTTGCCTTGGCAAGGCCAGAACAAATGATTTCACGGACCTTATACGGCTTGCACCCTGATGTTCCCCAATCCAGCCCAATGAGATAAAAATCAATTTTTATTTTATACATCAAAGATTGATCTTGTTGCATTTCTTTACTTATTATGTGTCTTTCCTATTTGTCTCCCTTCCTTGGCTGTTAGCTTGAAGAGGACTAGACAAAATCTTTAAGTCCAGGAGTTGCATATAATGGCTTTCATGCATGATACAAGCCCAATAGCTACTTTTTTGATGGGTAAATGAGGGCAACAGCATAGGACAGCGAGTGAAAAGATTCGATAACTAAGCAAGGTCAGGAAATGCTATGCTAAATGTTTGGACTAAATCCTAAAAGCTCTGGAAAACTCTTGAAGGATATCAGTTTACAAATGGCCCCAATGCATTTCTATTATAGAAAATCACTCTGGTAAGAATGTGGGAACAGATTGCAGTAAGGGCAGCCTAGAGTCAGGGAGATCCATTAAGAGCCTACTATAGTAATTCAGGTAAGAAATGCTATGAAAACTTAGGTTAGTGGCTGTAAGGTTCGAATAAACAGGCAGACACAAGAAGTGAAAAGATATGGAAGGATGAGAAGTAGGTATTGAATATTTTGACTCTGAAGTGATTACTGGATGTTAATATTTATGTCTAGAGATTAGTGGAATATTCCAGAAATATAAGTTGGAGCACTAAAGACAAATGATGCAGTGGTTAGGGCAAAAAGACTGGGCATTTGCCAACAAGGGAGTGGATGAGCTAATTTAAGAGAATGCATGCAATGAAAGAAATTAAGACAACAATGGCATTTTGGAAAACAGGATTATTTAAGGGATGAGACATGAAAGAAGAGTCTACAGAGGAAATAAAAATATTAGTAATCAAACAGTCATTGCAAAACCAAGAATAAAAAGAGACATGTAAACCAACGAAAGCAAACATGTCGAGAAGGAGGAGGTTGACCACAGTGTCAAATGTGGTATAGAAGTTAAGGATATACTGATGAAAAATATCTTGTATATTTGGTAATGCGGAGAGTTTTTTTTAAATTTTTTTGTTTGCTGTTGTTAGGTTCTGTGCTGTCTACTTGGTTCTGACTCATAATAATCATATGTACAACAGAAGGAAACCCTACCCCATCCTTCGCCGTCCTCACAATCATTGTTACGCTTGAGTCCTTTGATGCTGCTACCGTGTCAATCCAACTCATTGGGGTCTTCCTCTTTTTCACTGACCTTCCACTTTATCAAGCATGATGTTCTTTTCCAAGGACAGGTCCCTCCTGGTAATATGTCCAAATTATAAGAGACAAAGTCTGACCATCTTGGCTTCTAAGGAGCATTCTGGCTGTACTTCTTACAACACAGATTTATTTTTGTTCTTCTGGCAGTCTGTGGTACTTTCAAGATTCTTCTCCAGCATCATAACTGAAATGGATCAATTCTTTTAAAGTCTTCTTCTATCAAAATACAACTTTTACATGTACATAAGGCTATTGAAAATACCATGGCTTGGGTCAGGCACACCTTAGTCCTCAAACTGACATTTTTGCTCTTGAACACTTTATAGAGATCTTTTGCAGAAGATCTGCCTAATGAACTATGTTATCTGGTTACTTGACTGCTGCTTCCAAGAGTGTTGATAGTGAATTCAATCAACATGATGTCTTCAACAACTTCAATCTTTTCTCCATTTATCATGACTTTTTTTATTGCTCTAGTGGTGACGATTCTTTTTTCTTTACATTGAAGTGCAACCCATGCTGAAAGCTGTGGTCTTTGATCTTCATCATTAAGTACTGTAAGTTCTTTTTGCTTTCAGTAAGCAAGGTTGTAGT
>NW_006408549.1:22527271-22598613 GCF_000296735.1 Chrysochloris asiatica
TTTGCACATTTCATTATAATACTTCACTTTGTCTTTTCGAACTGCCCTTTGAAATTTTCTGTTTAGCTCTTTTATCTTCTCATTTCTTCTGTTTGCTTTAGCATCACTATGCTTCAAAGCAAGTTTCAGATATTCATGTTGGTCTTTTCATGCTTTCTTGTCTTCTTAATGACCTTTTGCTTTATTCCTGTATGATGTTCTTGATGTCATGTCATAACTCTTCTGTTCTCCAGTCTAATGCATAGAATGTGTTCTTGAGATGATCTCCAAATTTAGGTGGGCTATAAGGAGCTCTGGTAGCGTAGTGGTTACGAATCGAGCTGTGAACCGCAAGGTCAGCAGTTCGAAACTACTAGCTGCTCTGCGGGAGAAAAATGAGGCATTCTGCTCCCATAAAGATTAACAGCCTCGGAAACCCTGTGCAGGGTCACTATGAGTCGGAACCGACTCCACGGCACATAACAACAACAACAATATTCCATATGATATTTTGACTCTTATAGGCTTGTTTTAATTTTCTTCAGCTTCAGCCTAAATTTGCATAAAAGCAATTGATGGTCTGTTCCACAGTCTGCCTTCGGCCTTGTTTTGGCTGATGATACATATGGAACTTTCCCACTATCTCTTTCTACAGTTGTAGTCAATTTGATTTCTGTGTATTCCATCTGGTGAGTTAAAAAAAAAGGTATCTTCAATGAAGAAGTCATTTTTTGAATTTAGAGAAAGTAATTAGAGCGAAACATTGGATACAGGAAGTCATATTGCTGTGAGTTGCAGAATAAATGTGAGATGAAAGAGGGTGGCAAATAAGGATTATTCTTTCATAAACTGTGGCCATGAAGAGTATGAGAGTTACAAATTGGTAAAAATAAACATACACATACACACAGAGGTTTTTAATATGGGAGACACTTGAATGCTGATAGGTAAGCATCAGCACAGAGACTGGAAAATGGGTCTGAAGTGATAAAGAATCCATTAGGGAGGGGATTGAGTACTGAGCACCTGTAGTGATTAACACTGAATAAGAGGTGGAAATACGGTCAGGATATTTACAAACTATGGTATATAAACAATACTTCAGTGATATAAAGTATTGGGGTTTTTTTTTTTGTTTTTGTTTTTTGTGTTTTTTTTAAAGCTGTCAAGTAGGTTCTGATCCATGGCAACCCTGGATAGGGTTTCCAAGGAGCGGCTGATGAGCTTGAACCACCAACCTTGTGGTTCAAACAGCTTTGCAGTCTGGCACATTAACCCACAGCACTACACCAGGAGTCCATAAAGTATTGGGCAGGACATATTAATAGGGAAATAAAAATAAGTATAATTATTTAGTAATTGAGAAAGCAATTGCATTGACACTGGAATGAGAATTGCTTGGGTAAAGCTAATGGGGATGGCACCTGAAGATTTAAAATGGCATCAATTTAGGGTCCAGCGGTTTTCTCCAGTAGTTTAAGGTTCTCACAGAAAAATTGGGTGGGTGGGTATTTGGTTGATTCAATACTGAAGTTTTTCCAGGTAAGCAAGAGAATGTGAGCATTATAGGAGCTCTGGTAGCATAGTGGTTATGAATCAGGCTGTGAACCACAAGTTCAGCAATTTCTCCAGCTGTTCTGAAGGAGAAATATAAGGCTTTCTGCTCCTGTAAAGATTTACAGCCTCAGAAACCCCCGTACAGGGTCGCTGTGAGTCAGAACTGACCCCAAGCCACATAACCACCACCACATTAGGGAAATGGAATACAAAGTTTAGGTTAATGACAGACTTTTGTTGTTATTTAAATTTCTGTTCAGTTGAGAATAACAGAAAATTTGATTTACAATGGTTTAGGCAAACAGTTTCATTTTCTCAGTTAACAAGTCTGAGGAAGACAGCTGCTAATAGCATTCATCAACTCAACAGTGTCAGAGTCAAGAGTTTTTCTCATGTTGTGAGATGGTATCAGCAGCTTTAGTCATTGCCCCTGTGCTTGAGACACAAACACAAAATAGGGTGAAGCAGAGAAGAATCAGCCTCATCTAAATCACTTTAAACCATACAGTTTTTCAAGGCCACTTTTAAAACCATGGAGGCTGAGGAAGAATATTCGGTATTTACATCATCTCTAGTGGACATGTGGTGCTGTAGGATAGCCCTGGACTACAAGGTCAATGGTCAATTTGAACCACAAAGTTGCTCATTCAAACCTATCAGCCACTCCTCTGAAACCAAATACAGGATCACTATGAGTTGGAAACAACTCGATAACATTTAACAACAACAACAAAGGCAACAACAACAACTGTGGATGCAGTCATCTGATATAGAATTGAATACATTTTTTTCTTGTGTATTTTTGTTTTTAGGAGTCCTAGTGTGGTGCTGTAGGATAAGTACTGGACTTCTAGCTGAATAGTTGGGTTTCCATCAACCATTCCTTGGAAACCCCATACAGTATTGCTATGAGTTAGAAACCTGGCCACACTCAGCAATAGCAATAACCACAATATATGCACATATTTAATTTTACTAGATATTGGAAATAGTAATTGGTGATAAGACACAAAGGATTTAAATCCTGGTTCTTACTAACCATGGGACCTTTGACTATGCTTCTGTGCAACTCCACTCTCATCCCTTGGGGGTACTCTAAGAGTAAACTGGGACAATATACAATATACCTTGTTATTATTAGGTGCTATCAAGTCAGTTCGGACTCATAGCAGCCCTATGCACAAACAAAACATTGCTCATCTTGTGTCATTTTCATAATTGTTATTTTGCTTAAGGCCATTATTGCTTGCACTATGTCAACCCATCTCATTGGGGAGTCTTCCTCTTTTTTGCTGACTTTCTAGTTCACCAATAAAGTCCTTCTCTATTGGCTGGTCCCTCTTGATAACATGTCCAAAACATGAGAGATGAAGTCTAGCCATCCTCTCTTCTAAGGGGCATTCTGGTTGTATTTCCAAGAAAGACTTGTTTATTCTTCTGGCAGTCTATGGTACTTTCAATATTCTCCACCAACACCACAGTTCAAAGGCATTGGTCCTTATTCATTGTTCAATTTTCACAAGCTTATGAGGTGCTTATGACTTTGAATACTTTAAAGAGGTCTTTTGCAGCAAATTTGCCAAATGCAATACTTGACTGCTACTTCCATAAGCGTTGATTGTGGAACCAAGCAAAATGAAATCTTTGACAATGTCGATCTTTTCTTTGTTTAATATGATGCTTTTTATTGGTCCAGTTGTGAGGATTTTTGCTTTCTTTATATTGTAGTGCAATCCATGCTGAAGGTTCTGGCTTTTGATCTTCATCAGTACATATTTCAAGTCCTCTTGCTTCCAGAAAACTATGGTATGTCATCTGCATATCTCAGGTTGTTAATGAGTCCCCCTTCAATACTACTGCCTTGTTCTTCATATAATCCAGCATCTCAGATAAATTACTAGGAATACAGATTGAATTCAGTATGGTGAACAAATACAACCCTGCTGTACACCCTTCCTGATTTTAAACATTCATCTTCTCTCTATGTACCCGTTTCTCATGAACACAATTGATTATGTTCTGGAATTCCCATTCTTCACAAAGTTATCCATACTTTTTTTTAATGATCCACACAGTCAATGGCCTTTGTTTTGTCAATAAAGCACAAGCAAACATCGTTTTGGTATTCTCTGCTTTCAGCCAAGATCCATCAGATGCCAGCAATGATATCCCTAATTCTGTGTCCTCTTGACTCCAAGTGTGAATTTCTTGCAGTTCCCTGTCCATGCAACTGTTTATGAATGATGGTAAACAAAATCACACTTGCATGTAATATTAATGCTATTGCTGGATAATTTCTGCATCGTATTGGGTGACTTTTCTTTGGAATGGGCACAAGTATAATCTTTTCCAGTTGGCTGGCCAAGTAGCTGTTTTCCAAATGTCTTTGCATAGACTAGTGGGTGTTTCTAACACTGTATCAATTTGTTGAGACATTTCTATTGGTATTCTGTCAATTTCTGGAGCTGTGTTTTTTACTAATGTTTTCAATGCAGCGTAAACATCTTAGTTCAGTCCATTAGTTCTTGCTCAAATACTGCTTTCTGAAATGGTTGAATGTCGATCAATTGTTTTGGTGCTTAAATGTTCAATATTTTGTTCAGAGAATCTTTCAATTATTGAAAGTTGAGGCTTGAAGTTTTTCTTCAGTTCATTCAGTTTAAGGAATGCTGAGCACCCCCTCTCTTTTGGCTTTCTTACTCCATGTCTTTCCACATTTCATTATAATACTTTACTTTGTCTTGAGGTATACTTAGAAATTTTATGTTATTCTTTTACTTCATTATTTTTTCTATTTGCTTTAGCTACTCTACTTACTCAAGAACAAGTTTTAGAGTCTTTCCTGACACCCACTATGGTGTTTGTTTCTTTTCTGTCTTTTAAATGACCATTTGCTTTCTTCATATATGGTGTTCTTGACGTCATCCCAGAACTCCTCTTATCTTAGATCTTTAGTGTTCAGTGTATCCAATCTGTTCTTGAGATGGTTTCTAAATTTTGTTGGGCTATAATCATGGTCATATTTTGTCTCTTATGAACTTGTTTTAATTTTCTTCAACTTCAGCCTGAACTTGAACATGAGATATTGATGGTCTGTTCCACAGTGAGCTCCTTGCCTTGTTTTAATTGATGATACTGACTTTGTCCATTGTATTTTCCCACAGACACAGTCAATTTGATTCTAGTGTATTCCTCTGGTTAGGTCCATGTGTATAGTTGTTGTTTACATTGTTGAAATAGGTATAATGGTATTTGCAATGGGTAAGTTGTTGGACTTGCAAAATTCTATCATGTGATATACAGCATTGTTTCTTTCACTAAGGCTATATTTTCCAACTACGAATCCCTCTCATTTGTTTCCAATTTTCACATTCCAATCACCAGTAATTATAAATGCATCTTGATTACATATTTCATCAATTTCAGACTGAAGAAGTTGATAGAACTTTTTCTTTGCTGGCTGATGAATACATTTTACTAATAATTGTTTTAATTGATCTTCTTTGTAGGCATATAGATATCCTATCATTGACAGAATTGTATTTTAAGATAGATCTTGAAGAGTTCTTTTTGACATCAAATGGGACACCAATCTTCTTCAGTTTGTCATTCCTAGCATAGCAAACCATATGATTGTCTGATTTAAAATGTCCAATACCTGCCCATTTCAGCTCACTAATGCCTAGGATATTGAACTTTATGCATTCCATCTTATTTTTTACAAGTTCCAAATTTCCTATTTGGTACATTCCATGATCTGATTATTAATGGATGTTTACAATTATTTTTTATTTTGAGTCATGCCCCATCAGTAAATAAAGGACCCCGATGCTTTGCTCCATCCACATCATTAAGGATGTCTCATCTTCCCCAGTAGTATTTTGAGCACATTCCAGTTTGGGTGTGTATCACTGTAGGATAAATCCTGGACAGCAAGGTTGGTTTCAACTGAAAGTTGGCAGTTCAAACTCACCAGCTACTCCTAAGAAGCCCTACACCGGGTTGCTATGAATCAAAACCAATTTTACAGCAATTAACAACAGCAACAACATATAAGACAACATTTTTGCTGCCATTTTTAAGATTTTCAGTTACTAATCTCTCAGAAGTGGACGACCTAGTCCTTCTTTCTTAGACTGGAACCTCTGCTGAAACCTGTCCCCCACGGAGGACCCTGCTGGTATGTGAAATGCAGGTGGTACAGTTTCCAGCATCACAGCAACACAGAAGTCACCACAGTATGACAAACTGACAGTCATGTGGAGCAATTATAGAATGTTGTTGTTGTTAAGTGCCGTCGAGTTGGTTCCGACCCATAGCGATCCCGTACAGGGTTTCCGAGGCTGTAAATCTTAACAAGAGCAGACCGCCTCATCTTTCTCCCGCAGAACCGAGGGTAGTTTCGAACTGCCGACCTTGACGTTCGCAGCCCGATTTGTAACCACTATGCTACCAGAGCTCCTTAGAATAGGAACAAATAAAACATTTTATCGAATACTTTTTCCAATACAAATTTTCTGCACTTGTTGTCAAGTGTCGTTGAGACAGTTATGCCTCATAGTGACCTAATATATAGTTTCCAGAGTGGCTGGTAGGTTTGAGCCACTGGTCTTTCAGTTAGTAGTCCAGTGCTGATCCTACAGTGCCCAATACATATAGAAATGTTTCTTCTTAGAATAATGTTGTCAGCTTATTTAAGATAACAGAATCATGTTCATCCAAACAATGTGGGATAACATTAAAAGAAACAAGTGATTATGAAAATAATTTTTCAAAGTTCCTTCCTCATTCCTCTCAGCCCCATCCAGATCAACTTAGCACAGGTCTGCTCCAACAGATGGGCTGTGCATTGGGCCTCCAAAGACAACAAATTCAGAGAGTGAGATTTGGAATGAAAGCAAATGTCAGCCACGAGCATCCTCCTGGGAAAACATTTTGTCTCAAATACCACCCTCTCCTACCTATTCAGACCTCTCTACACAGTGTGCAAGTGGAAAAGTATACTCTCAGCAGACAAATAACAGTGACAAGAGGGTCATACGTAAACTGAATATCTAAGTCAAGCTGAGAGAAAGAGTCTAATATAAACTAACAATGTAGGAAAGTATCTCACAATCGGTTCATGATGAAAAGTTTTAAATTCTACAAGGTTAAAAATGTTCACATGATTAAAAAGATATATATCACATTTAGTGAACTGAGATGGATTCTACTTTGGGAACAGAGTGTAATTAAAGATTTATTTTTGGAGAAAATTTGTGACTCTTCAAAGTAAAATAATTACAGAAAAATGACAAATTAAAACTTTCAGAAATAAATATGTCAAATGGTGTTAGCAAACACTGCTAAAACCTTGCAAGTTTGTGCTTAGGGTATTACTCATCAATTTGGCAGTAGCTTGCAATGTACAAATTGGATTTGAAAGGGACAGTGGCTCCATCATCAAATTAGACTGGACAATGGGAATTAATGGGGTTTACAAGTGGTGACAAAAGAAAAAACAAGTCAGCGAAACCCTGGAACAATTTATCATGCCATTCTGCAAGAATGAAAATCAAGCGAAAAAAATTATTTTTGAAACAATTAGTTTGAAGAAAAAATTATTTTTTCATATCAGAAACAAAATTTCCTGTGTTTAAGAAACATACACATACCCCCATTCACATAGTATTGAGTCAATCCAAATAGTTTTGGGTAAAAGGAGTAAATGTGAGACATTCAAGACATTAATTTTTTTTTTTTCATAGTTGGAACTGTCAAAGGAACATTATATTTTTATATCTCAAAAATAAAATTTAAACATAGTAAGTTCTATATACATATATATGTTTATAAGTATATATATATGTGTGTGTGTGTGTAAGTGCATATATATCACCTGTTTTTAAAAAAATGAAATTCCAGTTATAATCAATGAAATAATGGAATGTTTACCTGGACCCAAAGCGATAAATTGGCTGTGATTATTTTACTAATTTCTATGTGAGGAGGTTTATTTTTTTCATATTTTTAAAATTTTAAGAGTGTGTATTTCTATATAATTCTAAGTACACTTAAGTAATCTGTAGAATCAACTTGACAAATGGTACTGTATAGTGAAGTAGGCCCTTGACAGGGCTCTCCAGAGTCTGAAGGTCCTGAGGGCTTGGTAACCCCCAGTCTGACTGACTGGGTTCTTGCAGGTTCCCAACTCAATGACATGGACAAACACATGCTCACAGGGAAGAGAAGAAAATGTAGGTAAGTTAGGCTGCTTGTACCTGGATGTGTCTGGATCTTTCACCCATATTTCAGGTACACGGAGTAAAGGATATCAGGGCACCACATAGTGCCTTCTGTAAATGCATCCTGCTGACCTTCATGGGTCTAGGAGGCCAGGGTTTTCTTCTGCACAGGATAAAGTTTAGCAAATTCAGGGACAGTATTCACAAAGAATTCATTATGAATGGAACCCCTTGGATTTCTGTGCATAGCCACTCTACTATTTCTACAAATTAAACCTGACATTGACCAGCATTGTCTAAGGTCTGTATCCCCTAATCAATCTCAGGAGCTTCTGTGAAATAAATATCTGTTACCTGGAAAGATGTTCCCATCTTTCTTGGCTTACACAAACACACATTTTAATACCCTTCTCCTCTTTCACATTCATATTCAGTAGTCGGTAATCCAGTGTTGTTGCATTCGCTAAAGGATAAAAATCATAGGGAAGTAATGTGTCTCATGGGAACTGAATTGCCTTCCTCTCCTTATCCTACCCCTTGACACTTTCACATATCCTTTTTCTCTCTTTTTATGCCATCAGTCTCTGCTCTTATATATAGTCACATTCATTCTGGAGGGAAGCAAGCAACCGTACGTTCAGGATCATCAAGTGCAGGAAATCACCCTTGTGTGGAGTTCCCAGGCAAGAAGCAAGCTTAATTGATCCCCTCTTCCATACGGAGGGTGTTGCCCAGTGATTCTGACTCCTAGCCCAGATCTGTCCTTTGACATCTTCATTTTTAATGATTGATTTTTCTTCTCCATCTGTTGTGATGCTATATTTTCATCCAGTGCAGAGAATTTCTGCTTTCTTTATACTGAGGTGCAACTCATGCTAAGAGTTGTTTCTTTGATCATCATCATTGAATTTTTAAGTTCTCTTCCCTCTCAACAAGCAAGGCTGTATCATCTGCATATCACAGGTTGCTTTTAGTAGACATGAATTATTGTGGCTTGTGTGGCTCTTTGTAAGTCTTTAAAGTCCCGGTCACTACATAAAGAACTATTTTGTTGTTGTTGTTATTTATTTATTCTTGACAGCACCAGCAAGACCAGGACAGGACTCTGCTCTTCCGAGTTGACCAGACTTGCATCCACTCTGTGCGGGGCAGCCTGAGAGCCGAGGAAGAAGCTCTGGAACATCTTCAGGTGGCAGTCTCTTCTTCGTTGGGCCTTTGGGCTGGCCCACCTGCCCAGAGGGAGGCTGGTGAAATTAAGGTAGACTGACATCTCTTTGGGGCCTCCAAAATGTTGCGACAGCATGAGTCAGCAAGGAGGTTTATTTTTTGCAATACAGTTTTTTGACTTAAAAAATAAATGCAAAATATCAACTAGAAATTTAATAATACCATACTAAACCTTTTCCTCTAGCCAAGATTGAACACGTACAATATTTCAGTTACATTAGGCTTTACTTTTCTCTATTTCTATCACAATAGAATTATGAATAACCTTTATTTGAAATTTTAAATGGCCAGGGATACATGATAATAAGCAAAAATGTCAATCTGAGTTGTTTAAATATTTGTTAAGTGTGTCACCTAGCCATACAAGATCTATTGTTTCTTGCATCTAAAGAAATGAAAAAGAAATGTTTCGATGCCTCCAAACTGAAAATCATGTACTTTTACAAAGATGTGCAAAACCTATATATTTGGGGGAAAAATGATCCTAATATATTTTTATTATAGAAAAATAACTTTATGATCATAAGTAAAGTCCTCTTTTAAATCTAGATTATTGTCTTTGAGCTATATGTCAATTATTTAGACTTTATCAACAGATATTTATGAAGCCTCTAATAAGGAGATACTGTGAGATACAGTGGGGCTAGAAAGACAAAGTCCCTTTCTAGGTGTCAGGGGAGCTGAAATTCAGAGCTTGCAATTTAGACACAAGCACAAACCAGTATTAATAAACTATGTGTTCAGAGTTGTCACCTCATTCTGAGTGCAAGTCTAGGGGGACTCCTTAAAGGAGATGAACCTCAGTACTCATTCTGAGGGATGAGAAACAGTTAACTACACAGGCAGGATTAGGTGCAGCAGTTTAGAGAGAAAGAAGTGTTGAACTCTAAGCAAGGAATGCCGCTATAGCAGAAGGTGGAACAAAAAAAAGAAGGGAGAGATAAACAGCCCAGATGGCAGAGGCCATGTATGTTAGGTTCCGCGACCTGGGCTTATCTTGTCGGTGATGAAGTATCAATGGGAGATTTTTAAGCAAAGAGATAATGGGGTCACCTTTATGCTCTTGAGCAGAGGCAAGCCAACTTATTCTGTAAAAGGTCAGATAGTCACTATTTTAGATTTTGTGGGTCATATGGTTGCTGTATCAATTCTGTTACTGTAACATGAAAGCATACATAGATAATAAATAAATGAATGGGTGTTGGTGAATTCCAATAAAGCTTTGTTTATTGAAACTGAAAATCGAACGTCATATCATTTTTATGTGTCATGACATATTATTGATTTTTCAGACATACACAAATGTAAAAATATCCTTTGTTCCTGGCTGGACAAAAATAGACAGCAGGCCAGCTATGGCTCACAAGCCATCATTTGCTGATTCTTACTGTAGATCTATCGCTTTGGCCAAATCTGAGGAGGATGGATTTGAATGTGATAAGATTGGAGTAAGGGTGTCCTAGTAAGCGGCTGCTTTAGTTACTCAGTATAAGAATGTCATGAGAACAAAACAAGCAGAGTGTCAGTAAAGATCGACAGGAGGGGGAAAAAATCAAGAATGTTTGGGCAATCCATCAGCAGAATTTTTTTTATTAGGAAGTGAGAATAAGGGAGGAACCAAGAAAAATACACAGCTTTCTGGAATGAGTGGGTAAATTAGTTCACTGGAGTGAATTGGGGCAGAGGGTTATGTTTAGGGCATATGATGAAAGATTCAGAGACATTTGAGAAGCTGAAATTTTCATATTTCAGATACACTAGTTTTTAAAATGGCTAATTTCTTTTTCACAGCTTATAATCTGTAGACTTGTCTTTTTATTATTTACTTTTTATCACCTTAAGTCATTATCCTCATCCTTAAATTACACAGAAGAATCTACCATTCCCTCCTGCCCTGCTCCATCAATAACAACAAGAATTCCCGTTGTTGGTATGTACAAATCAAGTCCCAGGGAAGAGGGAGAGGAAAGAAACTAAGACAAGGAAAAACTGAAGAAAATCAATGAAAGAAAAAAAAAAATTGCTGTGTACCCAGGGATTCCTTACTTTCAATTCCTTCAATTGGGTGATTAAGAATTATTGAAGGGAGTTGGGACCAGGAAAAAATTTGTAGTTGTCAAATAGCACCTTGGAGAGACTTAGAAACATTGGGGAAAATGACTCACTTCTGAGTTTGTAATTTGCAAAGCGTTGGCTTTAATGTGACTCTTGCTCCCACTAGACTATCTGGTTACATGGACAACCAACCAACAAATAAATAAATCAAGGAGCTCTGGCCAATACATTTAAGGTATTGAAATGAAAATTTCTTCCCAAGAGATACGTTGCTATGTTCTTGTTAGGTACCCTCCAGTCAGTTCTGACTCATAAACCCTGTATCTAAGGTGGTAAATCTTTATGGGAGGAGAAAGTCACATGTTTTTCCCTTAGAAGCAACTAGTGTGTTTGAACTGCTGATCTTTGTAGTTAGCAGTCCAGTGATTATCCTACAGTGTCACAGTTCCCCTGCAAGAGGCAAAGCTTACCTACCCAAAATGGGGGTGGGGGGTGGGGGGAGGGGAGGAGCGGCTACAAAAGCAAGAAGTGACTGGCTTACAAGCTTTCAAGAGGGAACCTAGATCCAGAAAGCATGGAGGAAGGTAGAATCTCCACTGAGTAGTATCCAATCTGTCTAGGTGGTGCTGATGAAATGAAATGCGGATAGGTAACTTGTGATACAATAGTGAATAATTGTTATCAGGACTGATTGTGAAGGTTGGAAATGTAACGGTAGACATTTTGTAGCAAGGAGGGGAGTGATTAACTTTTCAGTCTAAGAGTGGAGGTCCCTGGGACCATCAAGGGAGAGGAGCAGAGAGCAGTACCCTACCCAGAGAAGCAGTGATGCCTGAAATGGAGGCAGAGATGATGACGTGGAGAGATGGAGCTGTTGGGGACTTTAGACACAGAGAGGGAGAGGGGCTGTGTGCTGACGACCTGGGGGCAGGCTTGTAGTGTATACCCTTTGATGCATGGAGGGGATTGTAACCATGGCAATGAAATGATATATGATAGGATGAATGTAAAACGAATGTTCTCCCATGTAAACTATCACATAATGCACAATAAAACATTTAAAAAAAAAAAAAAAGAGGCAAAGCTTAATAAAAACGAGAGAGGAAAGATGTTCCTTGATGTCTCTTAAAACCTGAAAACTGGTGGTTCCTGCCCAGACTCCCTTGAGAATTGAGACCCAGGTGTTAGAATTATGGAATGTAACTTTGACTTAGAGAAGGGAGACATGGTTTTCAAATAAATGTAGTCACTGAGAAACAGTACAAAACTGAAAGAGCTCGTAAATAGATCATAGAATAGTAAATGATATAAATACAAAGTAACACAATACTGCCAACAAGAATAGTTTTGGAAGAATAGACCATTATAGTGTTGGTCTGATTAAAAGTGTCAGTGTATTTGAAATGAACCAAAATACATGGAGTTTTTCTCGATCTGTACTCTGAGACCAAGTAAACAGAATTGTGATTTAGTTGTTAAAATTTATATAACTGATTTCTTGTCCAGTTGATAGTAAGCTATTGTTAGCTGAGTTAATTCTCACATAATGTCTAAGGAATGTGCTCACCTGAAATGTACTCAGAAGGAAAGAATGCGTTGCTTGTGAAGGGGTTTGAGTATCTCCAACCCTACTCCCCGGAAGAGTTCATCTCACCGAGGACTCTGCCTGTTCAGTTTTCATAAGAATTTTTTTTTTTTTTTCCTAATTGGAGACACATGCCTTAAACATTAGACTCATATAGCCAATCACCCTTGGTATGATTTCTTTGGTTGGTTGTTAGGGCAGTTCTAACTCATCGTGACCTGTTGTATAGGCTTACCAAGGAGCGGCTATTAAGTCTGAACCGCTGACCTTGATGCTAGCAGTCCAGTACTTACACTACAGTGCCACACCACAACTCCATTTCTGATTTTAATTTCATTTTCTGAGTATATTTCCTACACAGGGAAAATACTATTGCCAGAAGATGGGATTTTCTATGGCAACTGGGAATTATGTTTCGTATTTTATTGCTACCATTTATTGAGTGGCTCCTTTTAGAAACAGTTACAATAACTTCTAACATTCATATCCCTTAAAAAATGCATCTTATGCCCCTTTTACGTAGAGGGCTTTATTGTTATTGTTAAGTGCTGTGAAATTGGTTCTGATTTATGGCGACCCAGTATAGGATTTCTGAGGAATGGCTGGTAAGTCTGATCAACCAACCTTGTGGTTCAAAGCGATATTGCGGTGTAGTGTTTATCCTACAGTGCTACACCAGCACTCCACATAGAGGACTAGCGGAAGTTAAAAAAAAAACCTAGCCCAGCACACTTAACTGTTAAGTGCTGCTGCCAGAATGCAAACTTAATCTGTTTTTGGCTCCAAACCTGTGTTCTATGTGTACTCCTTCAAGTGGCCTCACTGCAAATCAGTGTTAGTTCTCTAGTAAATATTCCTGCACCTTCTGAGCTGCTCAGATTGATAAGGACACTTCAAATCCAGTTAACTATGAGGAACACATTCTTCAGATCCCCTAAATGCCCTTCTCTTAATGCGTCATCAGGCGACAGAAATAATTGGTTGTCCAAGGACATTTTAAATTCATTCATTATATTCATGGTTCACAAGTTTATTAATTTGAAGATATAATACTTTGCTGAATAAAAGTCATTTGAAATTATTATTTTTGCAGTTTTTTTTTTTCCTTTGAGAGTAATATATTCTTTGTTGTTATTAAGTGCCATCAAGTTAGTTCCTACTCAAAGTGACTATTATAGGATTTCCAAGGATTGGTAGGTGGGTTTGAGCCACTGACCTTGTGGTCAGCAGTCCAGTGATTATCCTACAGTGTCATACCAGGATTCTCTGTTGTTGCTGTAGTAGCTACTTAATGGCACTTATGAGATTAAGTCAAAAAGTATTGTTACTGGAGTTCTAGTTAATACATGCACTAGATTTGTTTCAAACGAAACATATTTAAACATGTCTTTGATTATCTGTGGATGGCTGCAGACAAGTTCTGTCAGTGTTACACTTTTTTTAGATTCATTGGAGCATCTTCAAATTTTTAGGTCGGGGCTAATAGAAAATATTTAACAAAATTCAAGTCAATAGATTCTCACATCATTAAAGCTTTGCAACAAGTTTATGGGAGTATTGTCCCCCATAAAACAAGCATTTTTAGATGGATCAAGCATTTTAAGGAAGGTTGGAAATACCTCAAAGATGAGCCACGAAAGGAAAGATCATCAACCTTGATGAATGAAGGAATTGTGGCTGAAGTCCAGAAACTGGTAAAAGAAGATTGTAGAAATACCATTGATGTAATAGCTTCTGAAGGTGGCTTCTCAAATGGTTCAGCATTTTAAACTTTGAGGAAACATATTAACTGCAGCAAAGATCTTTCATTATACAAAGGTCTTTCCATCAGTCTTTTAAGCAAGATCAAAGCTAATGAAGACAACTTTATGGAATGAATTGTAACTGGGGAGGAATCTTGGATTTATCAATAGAATTCATAGAGCAAAGCCCAATCAAAACAGTGGCTTCCAAGGGGATCTACTGGGCCAGTTACATTCATAGCAGAGAGATCAGCTCAAAGGTTTTGACAATTGTTTTTTGTCGTTCCTAAGGCAATTTTTTTTGCAAAGGACACAGAGCAATCATTGGAGGTTATTATGAGGAAGTTTTAAGAAAATTGAAAGCTACATTGGTGAGAAAAAGACCAGAATAGTTGTGCTGAGGCATTTTTTCCCATCAATGTACCTGTTCATTCTTTGAATTCTCAAAGATGCAAAGCAACGACTGTCCTACAAGAATTTCTTTAGGATAACTTATCCCATCTACCCTACACCCCTGATCTTGTCCCTTCAGGCTATCCCCCACCTCCAGTCCCAAAACTCAAAAAACATTGAGAAGGAACACAATTTGAATCCCTTGAGGATGATTAAGCTGCCATTTTGATGTGGTATAAACTGAAGAAAACAAATTTCTTCAGGGAAAGGTTAGAGAGATGGAAACACTGTCTTCAGAAGTGTTTATACCTAGATAGAGGCTATGTCCAGAAGCATAGCTTCACATTCTAATGTTTTTGTTTAATAAAGGTCTTATGATTCTGCAGCATCACTTCTTAATTTGCCTTCATATTTCCTACAGATTATTCTGCTTGTTATTTAGAGTTTGCATATTTAAGTAAGTGCATTGCCATTTTCCTTATTTATGGGGAAGTTTAACCTCTAGTTTCTTATACCAAAGAGATAGCTTAACGTCCATACTATAACTTGTGAATTATATACAGCACCAGTAGAGACCTATCTCTCTTTCTCTTTAAAAGCAGCCATGCTCTAAAAACTCAAGGTTAATAAAATGTGTGACTGGGAGATCAATTTTCTAAATGGAAGAGGTTCATTCAAGCTGAAAGCACAACTTGATAGACTTCTCTAGTTTAAATATTTCACTTAATGAAATAAATCAGTTATTTTTCTTGAACATTTGGATTTAGAATCAATTTGGAATCATTTAAGCTAAAAAAAACAAAAAGAAGAACACAACAACTCAGGACTAACTGATACCATGAAAAGTCTGGCCCCTGCTCTCAGTCAGAGGCACAGTTAGCCAAAGGTACATCTGGATCTTACTGAAGAAATGTTTGTGGCAGATTTGGAAAATAATGATTCGTGCTCTAATATTAATATTTATTTCTTATGAAAATGACAGATTCATTGTTGTTTGCTCATTTTTAAGGCAAAGTAGAAAAATGCTTAAGCTACTTGCTCTCTGATATTATTAATAACAGAATAAATATTCTCAATATTGAAATTGTTTGCAGTTTAATTATGTTCATTTCTATTTGCATATGGATTCCAGTACAATGGTACTGTCCATAAAATAAATCCTTCAACAGTTTCCACTTAGGACAAAAAAAAAACAACAAAGCAAAACAAAACCAGCAAGATCTTGTTTTTCTTATGATGCATAATTTAATAACTTAGAAGTTGTTTTTAGTGCATCATGAAATGCTAGACAACATGATTATACTGCACAAAATACCTTATTTTATCTAATTTATTATAGATTGCATGGTGACTCTTTCGTCCCTGACAGAAAGTTAAATTATTAAATGATAATTAATATTTCAGAATAGTTCATGCTTTTGGGGTATTAAAGTTGATTTATAAATGCTACTGAAAGTGGCATGAGAAATTAGAAGGCAGATATGTGAAGTGAATGAGAAATGGGGAAGAGCTGCAGCAGTAAAGGGAGCTAGGCGAAAAATAAGGGGTCCCCAAAGACAGATAAAATGGTGGGAGTTAATGTGGAAAGAGCTAGAAGAGGCATTAAAATTGGTATACATACTACCATGAATGAGTCAGTGAGGAAAGGAATTGTGGCCATGAGCCACAGTCACATGGAAAAGGAATTTAATCCAGAAGATGGGAAGTCTGAGGAAGAACGGTAGGGTGACTATAGAAGGCTTAAGTAGCTATGAAGGAAGGTGTTTTATTTTGCAAAGGAGACATTATACCCGAAACCAAGCAAAGATATACACTGTTCCTCTATAAGGTAAGGAGTGAAAAAGCTATTCTAATATCTACTGTAAATGAATCAAATTAGAGACAAAAAAATGCAATCAATGAAATTATAATTGGTCTGTGTACAGAGGTTTATACTGGATATGTAGAGCCACACATTCCCAACATAGCTAAAACTTCCTTTCTGCTCTGTGAGAAGGGACATGGCTACACATTAATTAATATACTAAACTTCCATATTTTGTTTCTGATGATCCCCTAGTAGAGCATAAATGCACAAAGCATGTGCCCCTTACCAGCCAACTGATAAGGTGCTGCAGACTCTTATGAACGCTCTGCCCAAACAGTAATTGGTACCTTAGTGTTAGCCAGATTTTCATTTTTAGGACACTGAATTGGAGATTGGAAATGGCTGGAGAAAGTTTCTCAGTTGAGAGAGCAGAAGCCACAAAGCCTGAAGTGGAACATAGACACATGAAACAATTGAAAACTTTAGTCACAGAAACTGAGTTAACAGAAGTTAGGAAGGAGCACAATTCGTGTGCCACAGAAATGCAGAAGAGAGTCTGAATTTAATGGTCAATAAAACAACAACCGTAATAGCAGAAAGAATGGGTTTGGCCCCTGACCTCATATCACATACTTAAATTAAATAAAAGTGGACCTAAATGTATGAACTGAAGTTATAAAAACTCTTGGAAGAAAACATATGCACAGATCTCTGTGATTTTAGGCAACATTTTCTTAAATATAAACCTAAAGCATAAGCAACTAAAGGCAATACAAATAAACTGAACTTCATTAAAATTAAAATATTTAAGAGATACTATCACTGAGGAATCCCGGTGTGACACTGTAGAACAACCACTTGCCCACAAGGGCGGTCTGAACTACAAGGTTGGCAGTTCAAATTCACCAGCCACTCCTCAGGAATTCTATACAAGTTTGCTATAAGTTGGAACGGACTTAATGGTACTTAAAAACAACAACAGCATCACTAAAGTGGGAGTGCTGGTAGTGTAGTGGATTTTGAGTTGGACTGTTAATTGTAAGGTTAGTAGCTCAAATCTATCAGTCACTCCGTGGAAGAAAGATGAGGCTTTGTACTCGCATAAAGATTTACAGCTTCAGAAACTCTATACAGGGTTGGAACCCACTCGATGGCACACAACAAACACCACCATTATCACCAAAGCAGAGTCCTGGTGTGGTGCTGTAGGATAAGCACTGGATTGCTAATTGCAAGACCGGCAGTTCAAACTGACCAGTTGCTCCTCAGAAATCCTATACAGAGTCACTATGAGTCAACCAACTCTACAGCACTTAACAATACAACAACAATATCACTAAAGTGAAAGTCAATCCACAAAATAAGAGAAAATATTTGTAAATCACATATTTGAGATGGGACTTACATCTAGAACATACAACACTTTTACAATTCCATAATAAAAACACAAATAATGCAATTTAAATGTGGGCAAGGAATCTGAGCAGATTTTTTTCCAAAGAAGAAATACAAATGTCCAGTAAACATTCAAATATGTCCAACATTATTAGCCATCAGGGAGAAGCCAATAAATGTCACAGTGGGTTACCACTCCAACTCACGAGGCTGAGTATAGTGAAAAAAGTCAGATAATTACAAGTGTTGGCAAAGATATGGAGTAAACCCTCATATACTGCCAGTAGTAAGGTAAAATGGTGCAGACACTTTTGGCAGTCATCTTGCAACTCCTAAAATGCGAAACCTAGAATTGCCATCTGGCACAGCAATTCCACTCCTAATTATGTAGCCACAACAAAAGAAAACCTATGTGCACATAAAAAAAAAAAATGTGCCTATGTATATTCAGTGCAGCATTATTAAGAGTAGATAAAATGTGGAAACCACCCAACTGCCCACTAACTAGTGAATCTGTTATGTACCAACGAGTTGGTTCCAATTCATAAAGTATGAGTTTCTAAGGAGCGGTTCAAATCAACTTTGAGGTCGAATGCTTATCCTAAGGTGCCACACCAGGACTAAAATGTGATATTTCCTTAATCCATAGCATATTATTTGTCAATAAAAAGAAATGAAATCGTGTTATATGCTACAACATGGTGGTGGTGATTATGTGCCGTAGATTCGGAACCGACTCACAGAGACTCTGTACAGGGTTTCCGAAGCTGTAAATTTTTACGGGAGCAGAAAGCCTCATCTTTCTCCCACGGAACAGCTGGTAGTTTTGAACTGCTGACCTTGAGGTTCGCAGCCTGATTCGTAACTACTACGCTCTGGTAGTTAGGCATTGTTGTTGTTATGTGCCGTGGAGTCAGTTCCGACTCATAGTGACTCTATACAGGGTTTCCGAGGCTGTAAATCTTTAAGGGAGCAGAAAGCGTCATCTTTCTCCCGTGGAACAGCTAGTAGTTTCGAACTGCTGACGGTGAGGTTTACAGCCCAATTCGTAACCACTACGCTAGGGACCTTGACAATATTATGGTGGGGGAAGAAGCCAGTCACAAAACGCCATGCATTTTATAATTTCATTTATATGAAACACTGCCAATAGTCAAATGCAGAGACAGAAAGTAGACAGGCCTGTCTGCTTCTAAACGGTCACAGCTGTGAAAATCCTATGGCGCAGAGCCACCCTGCACACGTGGGGTTACCACGAGTCACAAATGACTCAAGAGCAATTAACAACAGCTACAGGTTTCTGGAAAGGCATGCAGTGATACCACAGGGTGAAGGGATTTTCATTTGGATGACGCAAATGTTCAAAAATGGATTGTGGTGAATTATACAATCCTATGAATATACTAATATATTAGTATATATATTACTAATACAATATGCCAAAATCCATTTTAGAACATTTGCATCATCCAAATGAAAAGCCCTTCACCCTTTAGTATCAACCCTATGAATATACTAGAGTCCTGGTGTGGCTCTGTGGGTTAATGCGCCAGACTGCAAAGCTATTTGAACTTCAAGGTCGCGGTTCAAGCTCACCAGCTGCTCCTTGGAAACCCTACACAAGGTCACTATGGGTCGGAATCCATTCGACAGAACTTAACAAACAACAAATGAATATACTAAAAACCATTGAATTGAATGCTCTAAATAGGTGAATTGTACCTTGCCCTAGTAGTGTAGTGTGTTATATACATTTAGCTACTAACTACAGGGTCAGCAGTTCAAATACACCAGCCTCTCTGTGTGAAAGATGAATTTTTCTGCTCCCATATAGATTTAAAGGCCCAGAAGCCCTATCCAGGGTGGCTATGACAGCACCTCACCTACCCATCACCACCAAAGCTGTTACACACACAAAAAGCTGATTTCATTAGCTTTAAATTACTTTTCAGAATCAATAAATTCTAATGATATGTCTTTCCCCAGTTCTATGAAGTCTGACAGCATGGCACAGATCCCTGCTTCTTCAGTTCCACATTTTTTTTCGTACAATAAAAATCTATGAGGTAAAAATTTGTCTCTGTTTTTGAGTCCAGAAAAATGTTATGTAATAAATAGTTTTACAACAAGTTGTAATTTCATAGTCTGCACTGTTTTAATGTGTATCATTATGCAGCTAGACCTTTAGAAAGAATTAAAGCTAAAATCCCCAAAATCTAAGATGGAAAAGCCACTCTTCTCTCAAGTGTTAAAAATGTCTAACCAGCAGAAAATCCTAACATGGCTTATAAGGGGCAGAACTTGGGTCAAGTGGAAATTCTTTTATAAAATAAAATTTCAGAATTTCACCTATTCAGAAAGAATTTACCTATTAATATTAACTGTTAGAACATTTCTAGATTTTTTTCTCAGCAAGTGGAAGTTTCAAAATTTATGAAGAGGTTTCAGTGTTCATACTGTTAACAGCAGCCTTTATTGCAAGCAAAATCAAGTGTCTAGACTTAAAAGTTCATTGATATTTCCACAAAACATATTATTTTTTAAAGTTTATAGAGTCCTGATATGCCACTGTAGGATAAGCACTGGAACTCAAGATCAGTTTGAACAACAAGGTCAATAGTTCAAACACTCCAACCACTCCTCAGAAACCCTGTACAGGGTCGCTATGAGTTGGAACCAACTTGGTGGCATTTAGCAAAGTTAACAACAATACTATGTTATATTTTTGCCTAATATAAAATTTATATAGAAATGTATATAACACAGCAGATAACTGCTTGGCTGCTAACTAAAAGGTTGGAGGTTAGAACCCACTTAGTGGTTCCACAGAAAAGAACTTCAAAGAGAGTTGTTGTTGTTAGGTGTCATTGAGTCTGTTCAAATTGAAACACTGCTTGGTCCCTGTGCCATCCTCACAAATTGTTCTGTTTCAGCCCATTGTTGCAGCCACTGTGCCAATCAATCTTACTTCCTCTTTTTCACTCACCCTCTACTTTACCAAACACTATGTCCTCCTTCAGGGGGCTGGTTCCTCCTGATAGCACACCCAAAATATGTAAGAAGAAGTGTTAGGAACCATTCTTGCTTCTGGCTGTACTTCTTCCAAGACAGACTTGTTTAGTCTTTTGGTAGTCCACAGTACTTCCAAAATTCTTTACCAATACTGTAATTCAAATGCATATATTCTTCTTCAGTCTTCCTTATTCATTGTTTAGCTTTCACAAGTATTGAGGCAATTGAATACACCTTGACTTGGGTCAGGCTCACTTACTTTTTAACACTTCAAAAAGTTCTTTTGCAGTCCAATGCAATATGACATTTGATTTCTTGACTGCTGATTTTATTAGTGTTGATTGTAGATTCAAGTAAATTGAAATCCTTGACAATTTCCACCTTTTCTCCATTTATTATGAGGTTATATTGGTCCAGTTGTGCAAAGTTTTGTTTTTTTAACATTGAGGTACAATCCATACTGAGACTGTAGTCTTTTAGCTTAATCAGTAAGTGATTCAAGTCCTCTTAGCTTTCAGCAAACAAGGATGTGCTATCTCATATCACAGACTGTTTATCAGTCTTCTTCCTAGGAAACCATATGGTACATATTCGGATACATGGGGTCTCCATGAATGGAAAATTGGCTTTACATCACACAGCAACACATAATAGTCAAAAGACCCTGAAACACTAGTTAGTACAGTTAAAGCCATGGATTTCAAAGACTTAAGAGTTTGTTTTTTGATTTTTATGTGCTGAAATTACTAATCTTGACTCAAATGTAGACTGATACCTACCGAAAGGTGACATCTATGGCACATAAACTACATGCACTATTACCTCACTTTCTTTCATGGGATTCCCTACATCACCTATGGAACCTTGAATTTTATAGGAACATAGTTTTTTTAAACTATGGCATTAAAGAAAATAGTAGGGAAATTTTTTTGTTTGGTTTTAAATCATATTAATTGTGATTCATGTCAATATTTTGAAAATCACAGAGTAAAAAATAAATCTTTATTATATCTTTGTCATTCTCTGTCCTTAGTATAAAAATAACCTAAGACACAAAGAAACCTTTTTATTTATTTAAAGTGGTAAGGATAAGTATTTTTAGAAGCTGATATATTTTTGCTATCTCACAGTGGTAACAATTAATGACTACCAAAAAGTTCTCAGTATTTCTTTTCCTTAGAAATAACATAGGTAATTAATGTAACACAGAGGAAGGTTAACAGAAGAGTGGATTCCCTGGAAACAACATTTTGTAGGTCATGTTTTTTATACAATTCCATTTGTTTAGTAAAATTTGAGCTGGCTGAAAGTGAGTTATGCATGACCCTGTGGTTCATCTATCTTTGTGCACCAAGTAAAATATGTTCATTGTAAGGGACCCAAGGAAGACAACTTCATTACGGGATCCTGGTTATTTGTTGAACTAATTCATAGTTCAGCAGAAGAGGCACAGATGCAGATAAAAAAACTATATAATACAATTTGATGACTAAAGGCATCTACAAACTTATGTAAGCACAGAAAGGATATTTAAACTAATTATGTTTGGCAGATAACAAGAGAGTCTCAGGGAAAGGCATTGATAAGTGTTTTGAAAGAGGACAGTACATTTCTTCTGTCATAAAAGTTGAAAAGGCGATAAATACATTTCTGTGGGAAGATGGCACAGAACCATGCCATGTTTTGTTGCTGAGTCAGAAATGACTACATAGCAACTAGAAACAACACTGAGCTAGAACATACCCGTGGTATTATGAAAGTCGTCAAGAAGAAGAAGAAATCCCTGATGCTGTTCCAATGAATTCCATAGGCTCCAACTAAGAAGACAACATACCTACTGTCTGAGTCAATTCTGAAACATAGTGACCCTATAGGACTGGGGAGAATTGCTCCATAGGGTTTCCGAGGCTGTAAGCTTTATGAGAGCAGACTGTCTCTTCCATCTCCAACAGAGCCGCTGTTGGGTTCAAAGCATGAATCTTTCCACTAGTAGTCCAACACTTAATGCACTACACTCATGAATTGTCAGCTTTTCTATGAGCAAATGTATTTAAGATTTAGAGAACTATTCTTGCATTTAAGATTTAAGATTGCTGTTGTTCCCTTTAGGTGCCATCGAGTTGGTACTCACTTATTGTGACCTTATGCACAACAGAAGGAAACATTGCCCAGCCCTGTGCCAATCTCAGAATCTTTGCTGTGCTTCAGGCCACTGCTACTCCCCCTGTGACAGTCCATCTTGTTGAGGGCCTTCCATTTTGTTTTTTTTTTACTTACCTTCCACTTTACCAAGCATGATGTCCTTCTCCAGGAAATGTCCCGCCTGATAATATGCCTGAAACATGAGAGATAAAGTCTTGCTATCCTCACTTCTAAGGTGCATTCTGATTGTACTTCTTACAGCAAAGATTTGTTTGCTTTTCTGGTAATACATTTGTGGTGCTGTTGGATAATGCACTGGACCCCAAGGTCAGTTTGAACCACAAGGTCGGAGGTTCAAATTCATCAGCCATTCCTTGAAAACCCTACAGAGAGTCGTTATGAGTCAGAACCAACTCAACAGCACTTAACAGCAACAACGGCAAAATGGTACTTTTTAATATTCTCCTCCAAAACCATGAATCGATTCATCTAGGGTTTTCCTTATTCATTGTCCAACTTTCATATGCATATGAAACTTCTGAAAATACCATGGCTTGAGTCAGGCACACGTTTGTCCTCAAACTGACATCTTTGAAAACTCTAAAGGAGGACTTGTGAAGCAGCTTTGCCTAATGCAATACATTGTTTAATACTTTGACTGCTGCTTCCATAAGTATTGATGGTTGATCTGAGCAAAATGAAGTTTTTGACAACTGCAATCTTTTCTCCATTTATCTTGATGTTATTTATTGGTCCAGTGGTGAAGATTTTTGTTTTCTTTACATTGAGCTCTAAATAATTTAGATCAATAAAGAAAAAGTAAGTATGTAACTTGATTCTGTTTCCACAGACATGTTGACCCATGGGGATTCATGTATTGTAATATTATATCAATGACTAAGACATAGTTCTTGTCTTCAAGTTATTTATAAGCTAGAGAAGAAGAGAGAGAAATTATAAATAAACTAATTCAAGTTCCATATTTTTTGTGGCAATAGAATATGCATTTAATTATTCTTATTTGAAATCAAAGAATAAGACCCAGACACATACGTTTTTAAAAATTACTCCAAGTAGATGAAGTGCAAAAGAAATCACATATTGTAATTACTCTGGAGTGTACTGTTGAAGCTCTAATATAGTTTGGATTTCACCCCTGCTCTACATTTATCCAAGAAAGCATGTTTCAGTGGTTCTCAAACACCTTGTAGGCTAAAATGATGTACATTACATGAGAAAATATTCATAGTGATTGGGCAGTATCCTCTGGCTTTTGTGCCAATCAGATATAACAGTGATGAAGGATGAACTGACTAATTTAATTTAAAAACTCATATCTGTTCTTTTTATGATTATTCAGACATTTCAATGAATTTCTAAGTTTTATTCTTTGTCTTCAGAATTCTAGTCTGCTCAGTTTAATCATAATTTATTGAATAGTTACTTGGCTTCAGGTACTATTGTAGTATAATATATCCTATTATAATCATCTGATTTGGGTAAGCATTAATTAGCTTTGAATACTAATTTAAATAGTATTCACAGGTCCACATGTACTTAATTAAGCACTTCACAAATAGCATTTCAAGACAATAGATTCAGGACAATTAGCATTTAGTGACTATAACAAAAATTCCATGAAGTTTGAAGTTTTAAATATAAAGAAATTTAAACCATACAGCTTGAATATCTTAAGTAGAGACATTATTTATCACTTTGCAATCCATGCCTATGTGCCAAGAGGTTAAAAACAAAAAAAAGCAAGAAAGCAAGAGAGGGAAAGCCTGAGTTATTCCATAACACTGTTATTTTTTAAATTAATCAGCTATTTCTAAGACTTTTGAAGCAAAAAAGGATTATGTTCATGTGTGTTTTAATGATAATATATACTATTATCTTTCTACACCTTTTAAATAAATTGTTGGTCTCTGATGCTTGAAAACCAACCAACCTATGGGAATGTATGGGATGTTTATAGAGGATCTGGCTTTTGGAAATTGTATTTTGTAGATTCCTTTTTCTCTAAGTTTCTCACTCTGGATAGGGTCACTAGTCCCTCCAAAATATACTTGCTAGTTGCTCACATGTGTGGTATAGTGATACCAGCAAAGTATAAAGAGAACAAAGAAGAGAGATGAACAAAGGTACAGATTTATCAACTGGACAAAAAGAAGTGAACCATTGTAAAGATAGAATCAGAGGGGTCCTAACAATAAATGAAGGCATAAATATCACTATGACAATCGACAGTAGCTGCTGGTACTGTTGTTGTTAAGTGCCAGCAAATCACTTCTGACTCACAGTGACTCTGTATAGGGTTTCCAAGGAGGGACTGATGAGTGCTTACTGTGCCACACCAGGACTCTCTGTTGATGCTAGGTAAACATTATTTATCTGAAATCATTCCTCATCTTGAGATCACTTCTGAAGCACGGGATCTGTACATTTCTTTTGAATTTCCATGGTCTCTCTTTTTCTTCATAATTATCAAACAATGTTCAGCCAAAGTTTGGCTCAAATGCTTTCTTTCTTAGTTTACACTGTAAAAGCATTTCATAAGTGATATTTTAAAGGGACACTTTGCTATTGGTTTCTGCATGCCTTGTGAATGAGGCAATCACTGACATTTGTTAGGGAGGGAAAATTAGAAATCGTATACTGTAATCATTCCTTCCAGATTTGATGGTAGAACTGTGTTTTATATCATCAACTTTTCTCATGTATTTATATAGCCTTTGCTTGAAAGTATCCCAGGGCACACTGGAGTGGCTATTCACCACCTCAGCACTCATCTCATTATTTCATAGCTCTTACTTCTTGAATTAAAAACAAAACTGTCTGAAAATAAATTCCATAGCTTCACTTACTTACAGTCTAATCCCCATTCCACATTAGAGTCCTTCAAATGGTATACAATCTTCTTCATATCAGCTGTGCTCTCATTCAGCCATTCATTCCACAGCACAATCACCTTGTGCTATATTTGAACAAATTATTACTTAAACCCAAACACACAAGTCTTTATTTTATCTAGCAAATTTTGACCTTGATCTCCAGCTGTTGAAACAATTTTGAATCTTGGTTCTCTTTATGACTATAGAAAAGTTCTAGCATAATATTATGATCACAAGATAGCCTATAAAAAATACTGAATGCATTTTGAAAATGAATTTTGAATAAATGATTATGCATAAGCTTTATGGGAGTTTAACAAGGACTGAAAAAAAAAAATAAAACTATGCACAAACCGTCTTATCACCATTGCATAGATTTCATCTTTTGATAATATTTCCATTTGCTATTTTTAGGAGGATAATATAATATTTAACTGACCTTTCTTTAAAGAAATGAATTAGGAAGATTTCTCTTCCAAAATGTATAGAGAGGGATAAAAAAGAGGAATTAAGTCACACAAGGTAAAGTTATTCAATAATAATGTATGGTCACTGGAGCTAAAGAGCTTTCATATGCCCTTTGCATTTCTCTAAGTAATTAGGGTCTCTCATTAGCACACAATCAATTTATCATGTTCGATGCGCAGATAATATAATGATTGATGCTTTTGCCATCAGCTACATGATATAAAAATATTACATATGACTTTTTAATAATTTTACAAAACATTGTGTCTGAACTTATTTCATATTCCTCTGTTTCTTTTCCCTTTTAACACTGTTATTTTTCTTCTCCTGAAATATGACACTGTGAGTTAATAATTTAAGTCGCCATTAGCCCTCTGGTTCTGACATTACTGGATAAGATCAGCTATATTCAATTAGTATAATGAGCAAGCTTTTAGCTATGAATTAGTAAACTAATATAATAAGACATTAGCAGTTGAAAAGCATTTTCTTGATACATAATCTGATTTTCTATATCTATGCTTTTTCACAGTAAATTGTAACTTAATACTTTATGTGTAAGTTATGTACTTGTATATGAAATATATGCTACTTTTCAATTTTTGGTAAAATGAACCTCATTTGAAGTTAGCAAATTTGTATTATTGTGATCAATCAATTAATAACATAATTTGGTAATTCAGCATAAAATTAATTACAAGACATTAACCATAATGTCTGCCACTGACTTATTGAGCATACTATATCTAACAGGATACAAGTAGGTGGGAAGAAAGCTTTATTTTTCTTCAATTTGATCTTTTTCTCCTTTTGATATGCTGTTGGGGAGTCTCTTTCAGATCCCTGGAAAGCATCTCCAGGAGACTGTCTACCTTTAAAATAGCTGCGAATGATTAGAACAAATTCTATACTGGGAATAGGAATGGAGGCACAAAACAAATCAGCTCCCTCGCTTCCAGCCCTGAAAAATATAAAATCCACATCTACATTCTGGTTAAATTCTCTTCATGTCCTTTCATTTTACTCTTGAATTGAAGTCCATACAGTAGTTCGGGAACTTTCTGTAGAGAAGGAACTGTGGTTTCTTCTTCAGTTCACCTTCCCCTTTTCCTTGAGCTCCTGGCTTTTCCAGGGTCAGCAGGAAGGGTAGGGGTGTCCAGGAGAGGCACAAGCATATTGTATACGGACATCGCTGCAGTTCTTACTTGGGTAATACTGGTGATCAACATGCCCCCATCCCCATTATGGTACATTTCTAAACACTGACCTTTTCATAGAGCACAATTATAGTGTCTTCAGAATATGTCCAATAACATACCCCAACATACATAAACCAAACCCATTGTTACTGAGTGAATTTTGACTCATACTGACCCTTTAGGGTAGAGTAGGACTGTCCTATGATATTTCCAAGGCTGTAAATCTCTATGGGTACAAATAGCTGCATCTTTCTCCCACTGAGAACCCACTGGTGGATTCAAACAGCTAACCTTTCAGTTAGCAGCCAAGCACTTAACCACTGCACCACCAGGGATCCTTCAACATACTTGGTTGTTATTGTTGTAATTTTCCATGGAGTCGGTTCTGACTCATAGTGACCCTGCACAGGGTTTTCGAGGCTGTAAATCTTTATGGGAGCAGAAAGTGTCATCTTTATCCTGTGGAACAGCTGGTGGTTTCCAACTGCTGACTGTGAGATTAGCTGCCTGATTCATAACCACTACACCACCATAGCTCCTATACATGGTGGTGGTGGTGGTTATGTGCCATGGAGTCAGTTTCAACTCATAGGAATCCTGTATAGGGTTTCCAAGGCTGGAAATCTTTATGGGAGCAGAATGCCTCATCTTTCTCCCACGGAACTTCTGGTAGTTTTGAATGGCTGACTGTGAGATTAACAGCCCGATTCGTAACCAATACGCCACCAGAGCTCCTATACATGGCGGTGGTGGTGCTTATGTGCCATGGAGTTAGTTCCAACTCATAGGAATCCTGCTAGGGTTTCTGAGACTGTAAATCTTTACAAGAGCAGAAAGCCTCATCTTTCTCCTGCAGAATTGTTGGTAGTTTCGAACTGCTGACTTCGAGATTAGTAGCCTGACTCATAACCACTATGCTAACAGAGCTCCTTCAACACACACAGTACTGCACAACCCGCTGAAGCGGCTTAATATACACTCTAGTCATCTCCCAAGTCTCATGACTATCCAGTGACATGATATAAAGCTTCTTGCTATTTTCTCAGGAAGCCCCTATGGGCAAAGCCATCTTGGTAAGTATTTCAACTACTTGGTCCACAACAAACTCATGTATTCAAGATATTCTGGAAGCTCAGAAACAGACCTTTTGACAGTAAAAGTCAATATTTAGCCCAGAAAGATGAGGCACAGGAATCAGGTTCTAGCCTTTATGTTCATTTGCAATACTTAACTTAGTGACTTGGGTCTAGCTCTTCTAAGAATTCTTTGTCTTTCCTTCCCTCAAATGCATATATTGGTCCTACCAACTTTACAGCTCAATATTTCACCAACGAGGAAGATACCCTGACCTTCCATCATGCCTCAATCTTTTCTTAAAAGCTTTACTTTGCTTAAGAATGGGAATAGAAGTTCCCGGTTATGTATTGTTGTGGGGTTATGTCATGTACTTTCTAAGAGGCTGACAACTCTTTATTTCCATGTTGAATTTCTGGTCTTATCTTACCTGGGTTGAAGGAGGATGATAGTGTTAAAACTGCAGGACAGAACTGTTGTCTTAGTATTATCATAAATGTGTCTAGCACTTCTCTTCAGATTATGGACTACTTATGATATGTTATTTTCAATTTTTTAGTTTTACCAAATAGCCTAGAAATCTGGAATGTACCAACAAGCAGTGATTTATGTTTTACAACTTTTTTATATTTGTAAGTAATTGCTTTTTAAATTTTTGTTAATAACTACAGCATAGTATACATACTTTGGAGTCCTGGTGTGGCACTGTGGGTTAATGTCCTGGGCTGCAAAGTTGGTTTGAACTGTAAGGTCAGTGATTCAAGCTCACCAGCCACTCCTTGGAAACCTTATACAGGGTCACTTTGGGTCAGAAATTACTCAAAGGCACATAACAGTGTATATGCTTTATTTTTTTTTCTGATTTATTTACTGGACTGATAAAACAATTTTGATTTTCATGGCTGAACATTTTGATCAAAGATTCTATAGAAGAATTCTCATGGACTCCAGACTTTCTGGAGCAATAAGAGGTTAGATGAAACCCTGAAACTATTACCCTGATAGAATTTTAAAATTTTAAACCAAAAATACCACCTGAAGTCTTCTTAAAACTAAACAACAGTTTAGCTTAAGTAGTAAAAGGTTGTCGATTTGATCATTATGTTGTTTTTAGAACTATCTGCTGGTGGTGGTTGTGTGCTATGGAGTCAGTTCTGATTCATAGAACCCTTCCAGAACTCTCTATATTGTTCAATTGGCATCAAATTGACAATAGCAACTCTAAAGATTAGCTAGGAGCCTCAGGAGAAGTGAGTTTGAATTTAATGGGGAAGTAGAAGTCAGAAAAGGAGTGCGAGAATGGTTGCTAAGTTGAAACAATATAACCAGCATTATTGAGTTGTATATGTAAAAATGGTTGAATTGGTGTATATTTTTCTATGAATATTCTTAAAAACATAAATAAATAAAAACCTTTTAAGTTTCTGTTCAAAAGTTGGAAAATGCTCCATATAGTAACTTTCATGTGATCCCACGCTTTATTTTAGGTGATCAAAGGTTCTAAGCAGTATTATTAGTTTAAAAAACATATTTATTTAATTTCCTTTAATTGATGAAGTCCTGGACACCTAGTGTGGCGCTATAGGGTCAGCATAGGTTGGTCCTTCAAACTCACGAGCTGCTCCTCAGATACACTACAAAGGGTCAATATGAGTCAGAATCCACAGGACAGCACGTAACAACAACAATGGAGTCCTGGTAGTGGAGTGGTTTAGGAACTGGGCTGTAACCGCAAGGTCAGTAGTTAGAATCTATCAGTTGCTCCACAGGAAAAAGAGAAGGCTTTCTGCTCCCATAAAGATTTAAAGTCTTGGAAATCCTATTCAGAGTTGCTATGAGTCAGAACAACTCAGTGGCACAAAGCCACTAACACCACCAATGGAACCCTGGTGTAGTGCTGTAAGATAAGCACTGGACTGCTCCTTGCAAGGTCAGTAGTTCAAACCCACAAGTCACTCCTTGGAAGCCCTAATCGGGTCTTGTGAGTTGGAAAGTATTCCATGGCACTTCAAGGACTAATATTTCCCCAGAATCACTTGACAACATGTTTTTGTTTTGTTTTTTACTTTGTTGTTGTTAAAAAACTGTTGAGTCCATTCTGACTTATAGCGACTGTGTATAGGATTTCTAAGGCTATAAACACTTGCTGGAGAAGAAAATTTGTCTTGAGGAGTGGCTGGTGGGCTCAAACCTCAGACCTGGTGGTTTACAGCCAGCACTTACCATATAAACGACTATTATATTTCTGAGGAGCAGCTGGTGAGCTTGAACTGCCGACCTTTCAGTTCAAATGGCTTTGCAGTCCAGTGCATTAAACCACAGCGCCACACCAGGGTAGGTTAAAATCTAATATCAATTTCCCAAGTCATTCTCATACTATTATATATCAAAGTATCTAACAATCTAAAACGAATTAGAAACGAATACAAAATCTTATCTGATAGTATAAAAAATTACTGAAAATTCTGTATTTTCATTTCACATGCAGAATGATTAAAGAAAAGTACATTCTAATGCATACTTACTTCATGACCCTATGTTATATGAGGAGATAAAATGCAACATCAAGGAAGAACAAATTTGTATTTAACAGGCCTGTATCAGTGCTATTTTTCTTGTCTAACATGAGTACTACTACTATTTCAGCCCATGCTGAAGCTTCAGAATGCTGTGTTTAATGATACGTTCAATAGCAATCAATTTTTCAAGGTTAGACAGCTGAGACACCAATGTTGCTCTTTAACCCAGAGAAAGTGAACCAAAATGAGTCACATAATTTTCTGACAATGATTCAAGGATCACAAAAATATATGGGCCTCTAGCAATCCTTGTGTGGCGCTGTGGGTTAATGCACTGGGCTGCAAAGTCAGTTTGAACTGCAAGGTCGGTGGTTCAAGCTCACCAGACACTCCTTGGAAACCCTATGGGTCAGAACCAACTCAGCAGCACTTAACAACAACAACAATACTTTAGTGTTGCTATGAGTCAGAATCTATTTGAAGGCACCTAAAAACACCAACTACACTATTAAGTCAAAGCAGAAGAAAAAAACATACCTCTCCAATAAGTTCAAAATATTGATAGGTCAAAAGCTATATATTTTTTAAAATGACGATCAATAGGGGATTTGCCAGAGCCTATAGAAACTTCCAGTGCACATATGTTTAAAGAAAGGAAAACATTTCTCAGCATGATTTTCCAGCTCAATGGTAACATATTATCTGTGAGATTTGTTGTTTGTTGTTAAGTGCCGTCGAGTCGGTTCCGACCCATAGTGACCCTGTACAGGGTTAGGCTTTTGAATATTAGTTGCTATTTTTCTCTGGATAAACATCAACAATAATTTAAATAGGTTTCTTACACATCTATTTATAGATCAAATGAAAGTTTTTTTAGTTGTTAGGTGCCATTGAGTTAGTTCCGACTCATACTGACCCTATCATACACAACAGAAGGAACAGTGTCTGGTCCTGTGCCTTCCTCACAATTGTTATGTCTGAGTCCACTGTTGCTGACACTATGTCAATTCACCTTGCTGAGGGTCTTCCCCTTTTTTGTTGACTCTCCACTTTACCAAGTTTTGTCCTTCTCCAAGGACTGGTCTTTCCTCTTGACCTAAGCTATGTTATTTTCGATTGCCTCATATGCACGTGAAAGCTAGACAATGAATAATGAAGACCACAGAAGAATTGGTGCATTCGAATTATGGTGTTGGAGGAGAATACTAACGGTACCATGGATGGCCAGAAGAACAATCAAATCTGTGTTGGAGGAAGTGCAACCACAATGCTCCTTAGAAGACAAGATGGCCAGACTTTGTCTCTCAGACTTCAGAAATGTTATCAGGAAGGACTGTTTCTGGAGAAGGACATCACGCTTGATAAAGTGGAGGGTCAGTGAAAAAGAAGGAGACGCCCTGCCCCTCAATGAGATAGACTGGCATTTGGGCAGCAGCAATGGGCTCAAGTACAGCAGCAATTGTGAGGATGTCACAGGACTGGGTGGTATTTCACTCTGTTATATATGGGATCACTACGGGTCAGAACCTAACCAATGGCCACTAATAATACAACAAATACTATATTGTTGTTACGTGCCATTGAGTCATTTTCTACTCATAGCGATCATAACTCATAGGGTTACTGAGGAGCATCAGGTGGCTTTGAAGCACTAACCTTGTGGTTAGCAGTCCAGTTCTTATCCTATAGTATTACACCAGGAGATCCTTATATATAAGCTTACACAGGATAAGCACTGGACTGCTAACCACAAGATTGGCAGTTCAAATCCACTAGCTGCTCTGTGAGATGAGAAAGTGAGATGTGAGAAAGATGATGCTTTCTGCTCCTGTAAAGAATTACAGTCTTGGAAACCCTATATAGCAGATATGAGTACAAAGGGACTCAAGGGATCTAATAAAAACAATCTAAATTCTAACTGAGTGAATTCTTAAACTTTTATTTAGGAAGGCATTAAGCAAATAGAAAGAGTTTAGAATTTGGAAATGGTAGACCTGGATTCAAAACTCTACTCTGTGATTGTGGACTGTTGTTGTAGCTAAGTTCTGTTGAGTTGGTTCTGACTCATAGTAACTTGTATAGGATTTATGAGGTGTGGCTGGTGAGTTTGAACTGCTGACCTTGACTTATCCTATATTACCACACCAGGAATCTGACTAGTTAATTAAAATCCCTCAAATTTCTAGTTTTCTCACACGAAAATAGAAATCATAACCCTCCTAAGATTCTTTAACATTATAGCAGCTGGTATGCGGTAATACTCAACCATGCTAGTTCCCTTCCAGACTCAGGAGAGTATCCTGAAAATCAAATTTCTTAGATTCAAAGATTCTCCGATGAGCTTACCACATCTAACCCTGTATCAGCACCCAGTCCTCTGGAATGCAAGCACCTGCTCATTTGTGTTGACCTTGCATGATAAGGACCAAGACTGGACTGTATTTTTCTTTTTGACTCCAATATATAATAATGAGCTTGACACACTGGGCATATTTATTACTATATCAATTAAAGTTATTTATTGAGACAGAAAAAATTTTTAGGCAAACAAAATTTAATTTTTTTCCTGTTTTTATTAATAAGTTAGATTGAAGCATATTTAAATGAAGTGCAAAATGGTTATAGAATTATTGTCTGTTATAATTTGGGCCAGAAAAATGGCAACTACTATGGGTGAGAAAAGTCAAAGGTGCACTGAAGGAATTGGCAAGGATCAAGACCCCAGGAATTGATGGAATTTAAATTAACTCTTTCAAGAAAGTGAGGCGGCACAGGAGGCATTCACTCATCTCTGCCAAGAAATTTGGAAAACAACTATCTTGCCAACTGATTGGAAGAAATCCATATTTTTGCCCATTCCAAAGAGAGGTGACCCAATGGAATGTAGAAATCATTGGACAATATCTTTTATATCTCATGCAAGTAAAGTTTATTACAGAAATGGCTGCAAGCATACATTGACAGAGAACTTCGAGAAGTTCAAGCAGGATTCAGAAGAGGCCATGGAATGAGGGATATCATTGCTGATGTCCGATAGACCCTGGCTGAAATCAGAGAATACCAGAAAGATGTTTACCTGTACTTTATTGACTATGCAAAGGCTTTTGATTGTGTGGATCATAACAAGCTATGTACAACATTGCAAAGTATGAGTATTTCGGAACACTTAATTGTGCTCATGAGGAATCTGTACCTGGACCAAGAGGCCGTTGTTTGAACAGAACAAGGGAACACTGCATGGTTTAAAATTAAGAAAGGTATGAGACCGGGTTGTATTCTTTCACCATACTGATTCAACCTGTATGCTGAGCAAATAATCTGAGAATCTGGCTTATAAAAAGAAAAACATGGCATCAGGATTGGAGGAAGACTCAGTAACAACCTGTGATATGCAGATGATACAGCCTTGCTTCCTGAAAGTGAAGAGGACTTAAAATATTTACTGATGAAGATCAAAGACCATAGACTTCAGTATGGATTACATCTCAATCTAAAGAAAACACAAATCCTCACCACTGGACCAATAAACAGCATTCTTATCAATGGGGAAAAGACTGAAGTTGTCAAGGACTTCAGTCTTCTTGGATCAACTATCAACATCCATGGAAGCAGCAGTCAAGAAATCAAATGACGTATTGCATTTGGCAAATCTGCTGCACAAGACCTTTTAAAAGTGTTGAAGAGCAAGGATATCAGCTTGAGGACTAAGGTGCCCCTGACCCAAGCCATGGTATTTTCAATAACCTCATATACATGCAAAAGCTGGACAGTGAAAGAACTGATGCATTTGAGTTATGGTGTTGTAGGAGAATATTGAGAGTGCCATGGGCTGCCAAAAGAACCAACAGATCTGTGTTGGAAGAAGTGCAGCCAGAGTTCTCCTTGGAGGCCAGGATGGCCAAATTTTGTGTCTCATACTTCAGACTTATTGTCAGGAGGGACCAGTCACTGTAGAAGGATACCATGTCTAGTAAGGTGGAGGGTCAGAGAAAAAGAGGAAGACGCCTATCGAGATAAATTGGCAAAGTGGCAGCATCAATGGGCTCAAGCGTGGCAACAATTGTGAGGTTGGCCCAGGACCAGGCAAGTTGTTTCATTCTGTTGTGCATGGGGTCTCAATGAGTTGGTGCCGATTCGATGGCACCTAACAACAACATTGTGTGTGTGCGTGTGTATGTATGGGCATACATGTGTATATATATGTATGGTGTCCTGGTGTGATGCTTTAGTGTATGTACTAATGACAAAGTTGGTTTGAACCACAAGGTGGGTGGTTCATACCCATCAACTGCTCCTCAGAATCATGAAACAGGGTTGCTATGAGTTGGAATCCATTTAACAGCACATAACAACAATATATAAAAGATAAATTTAAATAGCTGCATTAGTATATTAACATGAACCTGGAAGCAGCCCTTTGAGGATGAAGATTCACATCTGATGAAGAAGTGAAGACAGTAGGGTATCCGTGACTCACAGCTCAGCTGAAAACATTTCTTAAATATGTTGACAAATGGACAAAGTGTATTGAAAAGCAAGGAGGTTATGTTGAAAAATGATGTATTTGTCTTGTCTAAAATTTGATTGAAATAAGTTCTACAACCAGATTGTGGATAATTTTTGATTCACCCTAGTAATATATATGTGTGTGTGTACATGTACATATGTGTATCCATACATATGCACACACATATTGGCCTTACTTCCCTCATTAAGAAAAATAAAACAGGTGTAGTTACTTTCCTTCAGTAACAATCAATATTATTATCATTGTTATGAATTGATAATGTTGTTGTTTTTAAGTGCCATTGAGTTGGTTCTGAACCATAGTGCCCTTGTATAGGGTTTCCAAGGAGCAGCAGGTGAGTTTGAACCATCGACCTTGTGGTTCAAAACAACTTTGGAGTCCCATACATTAGCCCACAGCACCACAACAGGATGCATAAATTGATAATTTCCACCAATAATGTTGAAAATTACAGTCATTAATAAAAATTTACTGAGTTCATGCAATGACTTTAGAATGTACACAGCACCAAATTAGCCTTTTCCCAGAGGATTTTTATTCCAAATTAGGCAGGCAGACCAGACATAAACATAGAGAAAGAAGGTTAATGCATTCAGGAAAAGAATGAGTGACATCACGGGAAGTTCATCAATACCTGAGACTAAAGAGGAATGCAAGAGATTCTGAATTCCTAACTGCAATTCATCAGTAACATATATAAAAAATTACCTGTAACAAACCCAAGGACTCAAGCACACAGTCTAAGGAAAGATTAACACAAATGTCTCAAGTGAAATAAAACCCCCAAGTATTATTAATCACTGAGAAATCAGAAAAGCAAGAACAAGGTTTGGCCTTATGCTGGATGCTGAGTAGTATGGCATAGAACAAGGCTGCTTTAGGGCAAACTATTCATACAAAGATTTTGTGGAAATGAAAAATCAACTGTCTAGAAGCCTCTAAGAAGGTAAAACGAGATGGAAGGAAATAGACTTTTAACTGATCTATTCTCTCTATGTGATCTTTATTTTCATTTCATTTTATAATTTAATACATGGATCTCAGTTTTTAATGTAAGCTTTACCTAAGGGTCTATTGCTTCTTATAGGTATCTCAGGTAATGACAAAATAAACTTATTTCAGTGAAAAACAAACTTGAAGAAAATAAACCTAAATATTCAAACTATTCTAAAAAATAAGAACAAATAATTAAAAAATGATATAATTGTATAATTCCGAATGATATTTGAAACAGGTTAGAAATTAAGTGAACATTAAAACATTTACTTCCATAGGTTTATTTGCATGCTCCTGTTGCTAGGTGTTGTTGAGTTGGTTCTCACTCACAGTGATCCTATAACAACAAGAAACACTCATGTTCCTGCGCCATCTTCACAATTGTTACATTTGAGCCCATTGTTGCTTCCACTGTGTCATCCATATCACTGAGAATCTTCCTCTTTTTTTCAGACCCTCCACTTTACAAAGTACCTGTATATGTGCTGTTATATAATCTATTCTAGTATTATCCAGATTTTTGTTTTTTGTTTTTTTTACAATTTCAATATATATTCTCTATAATCAAGTATGGGGCTACCTTAAATTTTGTAACCATGGATTATAGTTCAGGTTCTAAACCTTTCCAGTTGAATAACTGTGGTTAATAACTTCGCCATTCCCAAACCTCTGTTTTCTTGACTATTCAATAATTTACATCACAAAATTGTTGCAAGGATTTAATGAGGCAATACATTTAAGCCTCCTAGCTCACTGCCAGACATATACTAGGTATTCAAAAAAAATGTTAGTTTCTTTCTAATACAGGAAGAAAGGAATATGGCTTATAGTAATACAGGGATGTTTTCTTGAGTCATCCAGAAATATAAAACAGTGCAGAGACCACTATAAGTTCTGAGAAGTAGAGACAGTTTTTCCAGAGCAATTATTGCAGTATTCTATAATTCTTCATTACTGCAACGTAAAATTAGTTTTTGGAAGAAAATCCATAAGTCTCAGTAATCCATAAAATTCAGGGAATGGAAATGTTCTTGCATTATTTAAAAATTAATTGCATTCTACTAGGGAGCATTATCCAGGGTCTCTGTGAGTTGGGACCAACTCACAGCACACAATAATAACACAGATTAGGGCACACAATCTCTGACGTTTATTGAGTTGATTTGGCAGCCTTAAAAAAATTTACAAATGGACTAAAGCTATGGCAATTGAGAGTGCATGAACTTATTTGAGTTTATGATATCTGGCTTACTTTCTATCAATCAAAGTGAATCAATACTATACAAAGGTACCACTTCCATAAATTCATTTTATTACCCATATTCAAGAATTAAATAATTTGGAAACTATTCCAACTCAACAATCTGCAAGCATTCTTAGCCAAGCCAATCATGATCTTGATTTCAGTAAGTTTATATGTGAGCCAAATTGCAGAAAATCTTCTATTCCTTGAAAAGAGCACTGCTTGATCAGAAGATTGAGAGTATGGTTTGTCAGTCCTTACCAGGAAAATAGAACATAAAGCCAAAAAATCAAAGACCCAAATGACTCAAGGTATCACAACATGTTGGTTGGTTAGTTGTGTGCTATTGAGTGAGTCTCAACTCATAGTGACCCTGTATAGAGTTTCGAGGAGTCCTGGTGTGGCCCTGTGGAGTAATGCGTTACACTGCAAGGTTGTTTGGACTGCAAAGTCATTTGAACAGCAAGGTTGATGGTTCAAGCTCATCCCCACTCCTCGGAAACCCTATACAACATCGCTATGAGTTGGAACTGACTCGACAGCAATTAACAACAACAATAGTGCTTCTGAGCCTGTAAATCTTTATGGGAACAAAAAGCCTCATCTTTCTCCCTCAGTAGATTCCACTAGTAGACTCAAACAAATGAGTTGCCCAGCTCATAATCCACTGTGCTACCAAGGCTCCTTATTATAACATGTAGCAAGACAAAATGAGAAAAGAGTAAAAAAAAAATCATTAGTTATTTAGGAATGATGGGTGGGAGAACCTTCAACAAGGATTTTGTTGTTGGTAGGTGGCATCGAGCAGGTATCGACACATAGCTATCCTATGCACAATACAACAAAAAACTGCCTGGTTCTGGGTCAACCTCATATGGTATGTATGGAGTCCTGGTATGGTGCTGTAGGATAAGCACTTGACTATAAGGTCTGTTTGAACTGCAAGGTCAGCAGTTCAAACTCACCAGTTGCTCCTCAGAAACCCTCTACAGGGGCACTAGGAGTTGGAACTGACTCGACGGCACTTAACAACAACAACTATATCTCAATATATATCCTAAAAGGCAATGCAACTTCAGTCTTATTTTCTGGGACATTTATTTTCTTTTACCTAGAATATTCAGCCATATGTAAGAAGTCTAATAATCTTCAGGCATCATACCATTTTCTATCTAATGTGTATGGGGAGACCACAAGTAGACATGATGGTTAGCAATTCTTGTCATTGAGTACTCCCAAACAGTTGTTGTTAGGTATCATTGAGTTGGCTCTGACTCATAGTCACTCTATGCACAACAAAACACTGCACTATGTTCTAGTCCTGCACTATGCAGCCATTGTGGGTCTTCCTCTGTTTTGCTGACCCTTTCCCAAACATGTTCTTCTTCAGGAATTGGTCCCGCCTGACAACATGTCCAAAGTACATGAGAGGACGATTTACCATCCTTGTTTCTAAGGAGCATTCTGGCTGCACATCCTCTGAGACAGGTGTGTATGCTTTTCTGACAGCCCATTCAATAGTCTTCACCAGCCATATATTAAATGCCTCAATCATTTTGTTTTGGTCTTCCTTTTTCACTGGACAGTTGTCACTACTGAAAATACCATGGGTTGGGTCAGGTGCACCCTAGTTCTCAAAGAGACATCTTTAAAACTTTAAGGACGTCCTTTGCAACAGATCTTCCCAAAACATTATTTGATTTCTTAACTGTTGCTTACAGGAGCATTAAACTCCTAGTGTGGCCCTGTAGAGTCAGTACTGAACTGTGAACCACAAGGCTGGAAGTTCAAACCCACCAGCTGCTCCGTCGAAACCATATACAGAGTCGCTGTGTGTCAAAACAGACTTGACAGCACATAACAACAGCAACAATATAGGAGCATTGACTGCATATCCAAATAAAAAAATCTTTGAAGGTTTCCATTTTTTTTCTCCATTTATCAAGATGTTATTTCTTGGTGAAGTTGTGAAGATTTTTGTCTCTTTATGTTGAGGTGTTATCCATACTAGACTCCCAGACTAGACACCTGATAGGACAGAGAACAAGATTCCAGATGATTCCAACTTCCATCCTCATTCTTTACAGTTCACATTTGTGCACCCCGATCTTGTAGAGCTGAGACATACCTCCTGCTGTGGAATTAAGTGCTTTCAAGTTCTGACCACAGAACCTGTGAGCATACTAAAATGGTTTCAGTTAGGCAGCAATAGTAATTAGAACAATATTTATGATCATTTTCAGAGTATTCCTATATTATATTCTTCATCTGTGGACATTATTTAGAGAATACTGGTAAAAAAAATAACAAAAATATAAAGTTAGGCATTGGACTGCTAAGTACAAGGTCAATAGTTCAAGCCACCACTCTCTCTGGGGGAGACAAATTAGGCTGTCTTCTTCCATGAAGATTTCCAATCTTAGAAACCCTATGAGTAGGAATTAACTCATTGGCAGTGTGTTCCTTTGTTTTGGTAGACTATAAAAAGATAACTGTCATTAACAGTTTATTTGCTGACTTCAAGCACAGAATGAATAAATAAATGAAATGATGGTAAAATCATATATGTCTGCGGTGTCTCTGGTAGCGTTGTGGTTATGAATCGGGCTGTGAAACTTAAGGTCAGCAGTTCGAAACTACCAGCTGTTCCGCGGAAGAAAGATGAGGCTTTCTGCTCCCATATAGATTTACAGCCTTGGAAACCCTGTACAGGGTCACTATGGGTCGGAACTGACTCAACAGCACTTAAAAACAACAACAGTCACCTGTGACTACTGAGAAAAAATTGAGATGTGCTATAAGTATAAAATGTATACTAGCATTTGAAGACTTAGTATGAAAAAGATGTAAACTAAATATCATTAATAATTTTATGTTGATTCCATTGTCAAATGATATTTTCAGTAATCATTTTCACATTGAGTCCAAACTGAAATAATAGTTTGAGTAGTGGGTACCTAAAATACATTGTTAAGATTCATTTTACACATTTCTTGACATGTTTAATAATTATAGAGTAGGGAAGACACAAACTTTTATCTGCAGCTTACATCTGTGGCTCACATATATCTATTGGACAGCACTAGAGTAAATCATACACTTTCTTGGAAAATTACTAGATAATTACTAATAAAAAAAATAACACATAGAAGAACAGAACTAATTAACAGTTCTCACCTTGCCATAATTTTCTCAAATTCTGAGAAGTGAGAAGACTGATTTTAGTTTATCCAATGATTTTTATAACCTTGGCTGTTAACATGAGACTTTTCACTGCTTCTTTTCCCAATATAAGAATTAAACACCAACCAAAAGATTTGGTGTTAAAAAACAACACATAATAAAGTTGGCAGTAAATGTCATAGTTTAGGTGCTGAATTTAAAAAAGTAAGGAAGTTCTATTTACCATATTTTGAAGTATTATGCAAAATCCTGATTAGATTATTTTCTGTATTTCTACAATAAAATATTATGAATCAAACCTTCTCATAGCTTTTCTTGCTGTTATTATTAATTAAAATTTTTTTCTGTTTTTCTTATTAATGTAAATGATTTATATTTTCTGAATGTGGCACTGTAAGATAAACATTGGACGGGTTTAACCACAAGGTCAACAGTTGAAGCCCACCAGCCACTCTTGGAGATCGATACAGGGTCACTATGAGTCGAAATGACTAGTGGCATACAACAACAAGTTTCCATACCATATAAAGCAAAGCTGAGAGTGAAAAAAATGTAGTAAGTAATCTCTATACAGAATATCAACATAATGGGAACTATTATAAGAAGGGAAAAAAAAGAATGTATATTAACATTTTGGAGTCCCGGTGTAGCACTGCGTGTTAATGCACTGGACTGCAAAGTTGCTTTGAACCACAACATCAGCGTTTCAAGCGTATCAGCAGCTCCTCAGAAACCCTATAGAGGGTTGCTATGGATTGGAGCTGACACGATGGCACTGAACATCAACAACAAATGAACAAATTAAATGAAAGAAAACTAAAAGTTATTTTAAATAAAATTGTGGAAGTTTCCCTTTTGAATGTTCAGAAAATTTAGCAAACTTGAATCAGATATTTTAGTCTTTCTGTCAAAGCCCACACAAACCCTAACCACAAGCTGATTTATTATTTCTTTGCCAACTAACACAGTCCTCTCTTTTCTGCCTGCCATTCCTCTGTCACTCTTAATGCTAGACTTCACTCTACCTGCCAGGCTGTTACACAGCTGCCACCAGTTTCATCTTAAAAGCCTGACATTTAGCCTTTCCCCCTCAGCTTCAGTCAATCAACTATTTGAACTTTGTGAATGTACCTTGCAAAATAGGTGAAAAGTGTCAGCTTGACTAAAAACTGTGAGATTGACTGTTTTCTTCCCTTGAGGAAGTGTGTAATTATGCCAAATGCAACTGTTGGCCTGCTTGTCTGATGGCCTTTCTGTCATGTGCTCTCCTCAGAAAGATCTGGAAGCTGTCAGATAACAGCTGTGTGACGCAGTTGGTGTCACCTCTGGGAAAACACCTGTCAGCTTCTATGTACAGTCAAAAGTTCAGTGAACAAGAAAACAGTCAAGGCAGATGAACTGCATAAGAGAAATATTATAGACTAGAAAGCAAATTGGTCTGGAATTCTGCCAGTATACAACCAGTGATTATGTTCTTAAACAGTGCTAGGTTCTGAATCACAAATAGAGAGTTAGAGTCAAGGATTCAAATGTCTTTAGGAGCAAGGCAGGGATTTGTGAAAAGACTAGCTATTATTATTACTGCTACTACTATTATTAAGGAACCTTGATTATAAGTCTGGCTGCTTATGCCAAGATCAGCAGTTTGAAACTACCAGCTGTTTCATGGGAGAAAGATGAGGCTTTCTGCTCCCGTAAATATTTACAGCCTCAGAAACCCTATACATGGTCACTATGAGTTGGAACCAACTCCACCACCACTATTATCACATAGGTTGTTGGTAAGTACCATGGAGTCAGTTCTGACTCATAGTAACCCTGCACAGGTTTCCGAGGCTGTAAATCTTTACAGGAGCAGAACGCCTCATCTTTCTCCCGCGAAACCACTGGTAGTTTTGAACTGCTGACCTTGAGGTTGGCAGCCTGACTCGTAACCACTAAGCTACCAGAGCTCCTTATTATCACATTTATCAAGGGCTTATTATATGCAGATACTGCAAGCAATTTAACCTTTACAAAAATGCTACAATGTAGATACTGTTATTCTCTTATTTTATGGATAAGTATATTGATGCATAGTGTAACATGACCAAAGTCACACACCAAGAAAAGTTGGGATTCAAATTCACCTTGTAGACCTTAATCCATACTGCTACAGGCAGTAGTGAAGATGGTTCAACCTGAAGTGCAAATGCATTGCCTAAAGGTATTCAATTCTGGCCAAGAGAAAACAAATGCATCTGCCATCCTGATTCAGCCACTGATTTGCCTACAACCTTAGCAAACTAAGAGTTGGCACATTAAAAAAAAAAAAAATTCAACCATGTGTTCTCATGTAGTCTAAAATTGAAAACAAATATCTAACTATACAATAGAATTTTGTTTGTAGTAATCAAAGCACAAGCTTTAAAAATATATATTTTTGTATTTATTTGCCACATCCCTCAACCCTAATCACTGTTAGCATTGTTTGCATTTCTAGGGTAATGCAGAAACTAATGTAAAATTTTAGAGTATGCATAAATGAGAGGTGCTCATTTATACAGTTTTAAATTGGGAATACTAATGAATTTTTATTTTTGAGCCAGCCAGTAAGTCACTGAAGAAAAAACAATACACTCTGTGTTCTTTATAGATTATTTTATGATAAAATATTCGTTGTGAAGTGACATCAAGCCATTCTGACTCATAGCGACCCTGAACAGAGTTTCTGAGGAGCAGCTGGTGAATTTGAACCACCGACCTTGCAGTTCAGATAGACAGCTCATGATCACACAGCGTCACACCAGGACTTCATGATCAAACATAGGACTGTTGAAACTTCCATTTTTAATATTGTTAGAAGCCATGGAGTTGATTCATAGACTCCAATGTGACCAAGTAGAACTTCCCCAAACAGTTTCCTAGGCAGTAATCTTTTAGAAACTTGTCCCAGGTCCATTCTCTTTTGGAGTGACTGCAGCTGGTTGTTTTGAACTGTTGACCTTTTGGTTACCATCTGAATGCTTACTAGATGTGCAACCCATTATAAAAATTTTTCTTTTATAATTTTTTACAAAGGATGTGATGGAATAACTATTGGTTCCACAGGCAGTGTTCCCATTTGTAAATATTTTAGGTTTACCAAAGCTGGAATTGCTCTAATTCCAAGCTCTTGCAGAAGCAGCCATCAGATTTTTGTTGCTGTCATGCCTCTTCTGCATTTTCTGATATAGATTCATGGATATGCCAATCACAGATTTTCCTCATATAGCATAGTGGTTATGAATCAGACTGCTAATCTCAAGGTCAACAGTTCGAAACTATCAGCAGTTCCACTGGAGAAAGAAAGATGAGGCTTTCTGTTCCCGTAAGGATTTACAGCCTTGGAAACCCTATGCAGGGTCCCTGTGGGTCAGAACTGACTCAACAACGGCACTTAACAACAACAACAACAACCTTGACCTGATTAATCCAAAGCCCTGATTAATCCAAAGGAGTGAGCGTCCATGTCTGCAACCATCACATCACATGGCTCTCGTTGATGCATGCAGGCTTAAAGGACAAGCCTTTGCTGTCTCAGCAAGACAAGAACCCAAAAGAATGATCCTTTATTGACTGAACTGTCCACCTTCATCTTTGTGAAGGAGAACACTTTCCATGCTGCAGTAGACAATTATTGACCAGCAGTAGAGCCTAAAAATATAAAGTAAATTACTTCATGGAAAAATTTATTCTCACACTAAACTAAAGCAAAACAATTGTATTTCTTCTGGGATTCTACACAAGAAGTAAGTCTTTTAAATGATATTTAGTTATACTTGAATGAAATTAAAAAACAAAAACAAAACCTCTCATTAATGCACATAAAACAATGTATTTCAAATCCAGTAATTTATATTCATGTAAAGAAGCAACAGGTAAACATGTTCATGTTTTATTTATAAACAAGCAGGAGCCATACATGTGTTTTTAATGGGAGATAAGAGCTCTGAAGTCAACAGAAAAGACTTACTTTTAATTCCTAAAAATGTAATGTTATAAGCCCTAATCATTTTTTTCCTTTTTCAGTTTATAAATCTGAAGGTTCAAGACCTCTGTTGCAACCACGTGAGTAAAATGGAAGCAAAATCTCGGCTTATTATGAAAATGGTTGAAAATAGCCAGGACTTTATGCTTTCTAGGGATTTTACTTTATATATGCCCATTCAAAAGAAAAGGTGATCCAACAGAATGTGGAAATCATGGAACAATGTCATTAATTTCACAGGCAAGTAAAATTTTGTGGAAGATAATTTAAAAATGGGTACAACAGTGCATTTACTGAGAACTGCCAAAAATCTAAGCGGGATTCAGAAGAGGAACTAGAAGTAGGGATAGCATTGCTGACATCAGATGGATCTTGGCTGAAAGCAGGAATATCAGAAAGATGGCTACTTGTGCCGTATTAACTATGCAAAGGCTTTTCATTGTGTCTTGTTGTTGTTAAATGACTTCATAGGATTTCCAAGGAGCAGCTGGTGGAATTGAACTGCTGACCTTGTGGTTTGCAGTCCAGTGCTCATTCTATAGTTCACACCAGGAGTTTTGTGTAGACCGTGACAAACTATGGCTAACGTTGCAAAGAATGGTTATTCCAGAGCACTTAATTGTGCTTATGAAGAGCCTGTACATAGAAAAAGAGGCATGCAAGGGGATATTGTTGTTGTTAAATATCACTGAGTTGGTTCTGACTTCTAGCAACACTTTATAGGGTTTCCGAAGAGCAGCTAGGAAATTTGAACTACCGACCTTGTGGTTCAAACCGACCTTGCTGTCCAGTGCTCTTCCTATAATGCCATAAAAGTGGATTTTTGATGGTTTAAAATCAGGAAATATGTGTGCCAGAGTGGCTTTCTGAGTGTGTGCCATACAGGTTTTCTGAGAAGCAACTTGTGGGTTTGAACAATTGACCTTGAGGTTAGCAGTATGGTGTTTATCCTACATTGCCTAACCAGGACTCCTAACCATGCATTTGTTGTGATTGTTAAGTGCTGTCCAGTGGGTTCTGAAGAAACATAAACAATTAGCCCTGTGGAATATATGGCACCATGTGAACATTAGTCTTCATGACATCAAGACGAAAAGAACTAGGTGGTGCCCAGTTACCAACACCAATTGCTCTGTAAAGGATCATATTAGAAGATCCTGCATAGAAGAAGAGCAAATGAAACAAAATTCAAAACTTTAAAAGGGACCAAACTCATTGGTTGGCTAGAGACTGGTGGAGCCCCTGATGCTATGGTCCTTCGGGTCTGGAATTGAGCTCACCCCCATGGATCAACTTTCAGCCCAAAAATAGACAGTTCTGTCTTTAAAGATAACAATTACAGTAGTGAGGTCTTCACAGCTTAGAAGAATCAACCATTTGAGATCATAAGGGCAGCATTTACCCAAGGATGACGTTTACAATGGTTAGGGAAAGAGGACGGAACAGAAACAAGAAACACAAGGAGGAAGTGTGACAAGAGAAGTTATACTGAAGGGATTGTAATCAATGAGATGAAACAAAATGTGTATGATTTGTTGAATGCAAAACTGATGCTCTGCTCTGTAGCATTCACCCAACTCATAATAAAAAGTTACAAAAAAAAAAAAATGATTTGAAGGAAAACATGAGCATAATAAAAAGAAAAATGAAAGATACGAAAGGGTTTCAAAAAGTTCATAAAAATGGAATTAAAAGGTACTGGAATTATTCACAAACTTTTGAAGTCCACTCATATGTAGAAGTACCAAATGGAAATTTTAGGCATGAAAAACACTGTCAGGAAAAGATCATCAAAGACATAGTAATCACTAAATATCCAAACTAAAGCACAAAGAAAAATAAATGGGGGAAAAAAATGGACAAATACTTTACTTACCTGTTAGTATCAAGAGATCCAATGCATATGGATTGGAGTTCAAGGAGGGACAAGCAGAAAATATATTTGAAGAATTAAGGTCATGAATAATCTCAATTTCATTTAGTTACCAAACCTACAGATTTAACATGGTCAACAAATCCTAAATAGGATAAACTGAAAGACAATTACAAAAACTAACTCCAAACCATCCCTTCCCCAGCACTCTCTACTCAATTGGGTTTGAAAATACATTGCAATGGCCACACAGAACTCAGATACAATACTCACAATTATGGGGTTTATTAGGGAAGTTACAGGCTACATTTCAGGGTCAGAAATGTTCAGGCACACTTCTTCAAGTCAGGACATCCTCACCTCAGCTGTGTCCATATGTAGGCCTCTCAGTCCAAGTAATGTTATAAAGTTCTTTCAGGGCTGCTGATAAATTTCCACAAGATCCACTACTCCACCATAAGCCTCAGCCTGAAGGCACCTGACTCTAACTCAGTGTGCTAGCCAACCTAGCTCCTCCAGTTAAGCAGTTGGAGTCACCCCGCTTTACTAGTAAGGCTCCTGTTGAAAGCCACTCAGCTGTATTTGCTCTGTCTCATGCTGTGATTCTTGGTTCTGCTGCAGTTGCTCCTCTGTCACCCCTCCAGTGTCACAGCTTTCTATCCCTGGGTGGAGGAGGTTCAATGTTGTAGAGATCTAAGGTCCAAAAATGTGCTCTCCACTCCCAGCTCTTCTTCTTTGATGGTCGTTTGATCGTTCCCCTCTTGTTGCTGAGGTAACTAATTTTATACCCATGTTAGAGTTCCAAGTTTTTACAATTAAATCTGTTTAACAATAACTCATAACTAATCACATAATCCATCAGCACTTTCCCCCACCTCCTCTAACCCAGGCCCATCAGGAAACAGCTGTTTGATGTGAGTTTACAAAGACTATGGCTAGAAGGGACATTAAAAAATCATTTTTATTATTTAAAAAAATTTTTTTTAGTATGCAACAACGAAACTAAAACATATCCTAATGAAACTGCTGATAACCATCTTAAAAGTAGCCTAAGAATTAAAGACACGTTTTGTATATAGACACATACATAGACCCCAAGGGTTGTGTACATAGACAGTCTTCTGAACAGTTGAATGGCATGTTGTTGACAGAAAAAAAAAACAATAATAGAAAGACAACAAACTGTCAAGCTAAAATTCTATGTCCAGTGAGACTGTCCTTCAAAACCGAGGACAAGCATCCCAACAATCAGAACCTCTGTAAATGTGTCATTATTATAGCCATAGGATTTTTAGGAGGTTTTTTTTTTTTTTTTTTTTTTTTTTCCCAGATGAAAGGAAAAGAACCTCAGAAGGAAAGCTGGTTCTATAAGGAATGTAGACCACCAGAAATGGTAAATAATGGTGCTGTTATTGTTCAGTGCTGTCGAGTCAGTTCCGACTCATAGCAATCTTGTATTGGGTTTCCAAGAAGTAGCTGGTGAGTTTGAACTACTGACCTTGCAGTTCAAACTGACCTTGCAGTCAAGTGCTTACCCTACAGTGCCACAACACGACTCCAAATAATGTTGATACATACAAAATGTTTCTCTATTAAAAAGAACATGTCTTCAAAAGATAATAGACTTTTTAAAGGAAAAATATTTGTAATGTACTATAACTTAATAACATGTAAAAGTATGTGTGAAAATAGTAGGCAAGGAACTATGGGGGTAATCAAAGCACAGTACACTGTTATAAGTTTCTTATACATGAATTGATATAATGAAATTTGAAGACAATGGAAAATTTGAACTGTAAATCACCATTATAAACTAAAGTAAAAAGGAGTTCTGTCTGGTGTGGTGCTGTAGGATAAGCACTAGATTGATAACCACAAGATCAGTAGTTCAAACCCACCAGCGACTCCTCATAAACCTGAAACAGAGTCGCTATGAGTCGTAAATGACTTGACAACACTTAACAACAGCAACAACATATTGACAACTACATTGAATGTATTTACCACCCTAATTAAAATGAAGTTTTTAGACTGAATAATTTTCTTATATACTGCTGCATCGTCAACTTTTCTTTTGCTCTTTCCTTTAATTTAAAGGGCACCAAAATCAGAGTTTCCTTTGGTATTGTTATATTAATCAGTCTTAAAGTTTATTTATTATTGGAAATAAGATGGGGGAGTAATAAGAAATGAGTTGAAATGGTGAGGCTGATGCCAGCATCCTCAATGTGCCAACACCAGGAGCCTATGTTGTTGTTGTTGTTATGTGCCATGGAGTTGGTTCTGACTCATAGCAACCCTGTACAGGGTTTCCAAATCTTTATGGGAACAGAAAATCTCATCTTTCTCCAGTGGAACAGCTGGTACTTTTGAACTGCTGACTATGAGATTAGCAGCCTGATTCGTAACCACTACGCTATTAGAGATCCTTAGATGACATTTACTAGTTTGGTGACATCCTTTCTTTCTTTCTTTTTTCTGCTCCCGTAAAGGTTTACAGCCTCGGAAACCCTGTACATGGTCACTATGAGTCAGAACCAACTCCATGTCACATAACAACAACAACTTTTAAAAAATATCTCCTTCCTCTCTGATTTAATTCCAAAACTCTTTTTATTTTTCCTAAGTGTTTATTAAAACACCACTCTCCTAAGTAAATCCACTCAAAACTGATTTTTCCTTAAAACGCCTATTTCTACAAAATGCACTTAATATTCATACTGTTCTTAACATCAACCCATTACATTTTAAAAGACATGTACATTCTAATTTCATTCAACCTAACTTCCCAGAACAAACAACGGACTGCTAACGACAAGGTAAGAGGTTCAAACCCCACTTGTGGCTCCAAAGAGAAAGATGAGACTGACTGTCCCCATAAAGATTTACAGTCTCAGAAACACTATATAGCATTACTATGAATTGGGGTCAATTTGGTGCAGTGGGTTTGGTTAATTTAATTGAAAGATTAAAAAACACGTCAGCGTATGACCTACTATTCATATCCTGTTTTTCAGAAACTCTCCTTATCTTCAACAAACTTTAGATCTGTACCCTACACACAAATAATATGAATGGAAGGAAGGGGAGGTTCTTGATGAAAATATCATACGTTTTAAGAAACTCATGAAAATAAATCCAAACAGAGTTATTTCATTTTTTACACAAGAGTAAAGTGTTCTTGATAACTCTCATCTAAAGATGTTTTACTATTTGAATTTTGAGAGGTCCTATAAAAAATGGTTGGACATTAAATATTAGGTAACTGAATACTTGTATAGGTCCTAGATTTGCCCAGAAAACCCTGCTTGCACCTTTTCAGATAGGCACAATTATTAAAGCTACCAGTTAACCTACAATTTGACACACTGCAGTGACTTGCTTGTTGCTTTGATGCTGGAGGCAATGCCACCGGTATTTCAAACACCTGCAGTATCTCTCACGGTGGACAGGTTTCAGTGGAGCTTTCAAACAAAAGCAGACTAGGATAAAGGTCAGGTGATGTACTTCTGAAAGATGACCAATGAAAACCCGACGATTTACAACAGAATACTTTCTGACAGAGTATCTAAAGATGAGCACCCTAGGTTGGAAAACACTCAAAAGTGGTCACAACAATGGACTCAAGCTCACCTACAATCATGAAGATGGTGCAGAACCAGAGAATGTTATCTTGTACGTAAGGTTGCCACAAATCAGAACTGACTTGAAGACAACTAATAACAGAAGTAAAAATTAAAAAAGAATTATTTTTCACTCTGAAAATAAAAAGAATGTTTTAGAATGTTACCAATTAGTAGAAGGAAGTGCTGGCGTTTTGGTTGTAAACATTGGTTTAAGGCGATGGTTAAATTGTGACAATCAGATCTTCTAATGCTCACTGAAAACAAAAATTAAAACAAAACAGCTGTCTGCCCTCCTGTCCCCAACCACCACTAAATCTGGGGCAGATCTGAGCTTTTATAAATTAAACTGACTCTTTGATGCCCGCCAAAATTTCAGATCCACCAATCTCTAGATTATAATAAACTCTTATTATTACAACTGCCAACCTTGTGGTAAGCAATCCAGGGTTTATTCTACAGCTCCCTACCAGGGCTCCTTTTGACTCTGTAACAACCTAGAAAGACCTTGGAGAGACCTTTGCAACTAATCTTTTAACAGGCTATTAGTCCTATGGAAGTCCTGAGAAAAAATAATAACAAATTTTGATGTGATCATTTCTTAGTGTAGTAATCGGAATCATCTAAGATACGATTCTGTCCATAGTCAGTGAAAACAAGGAATGGGAAGAAGTTGTTTGGGGAGATCAAATATGTAAGTAGAGAAGTTTGGGGGAAAAAAACCCCACAAATGTATGTATATGCATGAAGACACTTCAAAAAACCTAATATAACCACAGACTCAAGAGTATATTAATTTTATAAAATGGTGTAACTTGTTGTATTTTAAAGAGTTGGAAAATTTGAGATCCAGTGAGTTTAAATAATTTAAATAAATTATCTACAAGTAATTCTGGTCTCAAAAAGATAGGTCTATGTTGCCTTGCTGTTTCCTTTTTTTTTTAAACAGTAAATTGTCCAGTAAATTTTGGATTATAATTATAAGCTGCCTGATCCCATTCCTTCATTAACTTGGATAATTGAACCATAAAGGTCTGTAACCATATTTTAAAAAAAAACATGGTTACGTTGTCTCATTTAGTTATAGTATTTATGAGCAGGAATCTCAAGGGTCAGTATACATTTGGAGTACATGAATAAAACAGCTAAAAACAACCCACAAATAATCAACTGTTATGTAATATGCATAATGTTAATCAAACAGAAAATCAATGGCTCTGGCTGTGGAAAGAAGGAAAAGAAATCCTTGGTTTTGCCATAGAATTCTAAAATCTTAAGAGTTTCAGTATTTACATTTGTTTCTAATTTAGGAACATATACCATTTTTCCTCTTCTTTCTACTTCCCCCAACTTTTTCATAATGTGAATTTATTTGGGCATTTGACTGTTTTGGTTTTTTCATTCAAATATAGCATAATATCATTAGAGATATAATTCAGAAATTCTCTTACTGCAGAAAAAGTTCTATCTCTTAAAAATGATATAAAGAAAAGAGCATAGCATGAGAAAGCACGAAATGTTCTATGCAATTCAAGATCATCATTCTTTCCTCTAAAGACATCCAAATGGCCTACAGTCTAATGGCCCCTTTGAAAAAATATACATACCATAATACTTCCATTATCAATAAATACTAGTAGCCAAATGACTGAACTTTTGCCTGACCTAATTCAAATGAATTGGCTTTGTGTTTAATGTACTAAAACAGAGATCAATTAATCCTTTTCATCTTTAGTTACTGGGGGGAGGAATGGGATATGGAAGGAAGGGAAGAAAGCTAACAATTTCATTTGGTTCCATTTATTTTATATAATTTTTTTTTAATCTTCACAATCCTATGAAATATTTATTATTAATCACATTTTAAAGATAAGGAAATTGAGGTGGTTCAGAAAGGTTATTTAAATTGTCTAAGCTTGACAGTGTGAGTAAATAGCAAAGTTAAAATATGAATCTAAATGATCAGGATTCTAAAATTGCCTCACTGCTTTAGGCTGGAAACAAAGGCATACCTTACAGCAACTTCAGGAAAATTCTCTGTCGTTTGAAATTCTTTGTCTTATTAGGCTGCCTTCAAGTCAGTTCCAACTCACCGTTACCCTGTGCACCAGAGAATGAAACACTGCCCAGTCCTGTGCTTTCCTTGCAATTGTTATATTTGAGTCCATTATTGTTGAGGATCCTCCTCCTTTTTCTGATCCTTCACTTTGTCAAGCATGATGTTCTTCTCCAGAGACTGGTCCCCACAGATAACATGAGAGACTAAGTCTCACCATCCTCACTTTTAAGGAACATTCTGGTTGTACTGCTTACAACACAGATTTGCTTTTTTTTCCGGGGAAGCCAAGAAAACCAAAAAAATCCGCCCCCAAAACAAAAATCAAAAGCCATCGATTTTTCTACAGTCTTCCTTACTCATCGTCCAAGGTCTTAGAAATAGTTATACTTAAAATATCCATTAAAGTATCTGACTACATGGTTCATTCCAAAGAAGACTGGCACAATTGTTGATGCAAATTACTTTACCTTCCAGAACTTCCTGAATCTGACCAAATTCAACCCTTTATATACCATTTGCACTTGGAGACAGATTACTCCTTCACATATTCAGTTCATGTTGGGAGGCTCAGGATACATAATCACCTGATGTCTCATCGTTAGATGTTCATTCTCTATCAATTCTCAGTAGCAAAACAAACAATTTCTGAAAAGGAAAGTAGTATTGGCTCAAAATTCTAGAGGTCTATTGTGTAGTGGTTTCGCAGAACAATCCTATTTTTTTAATCTTAGACACTGAGTATCATTGGATCTGTTGGATCATGAAGCCTTTATGGTAGAGGAGTTTGTACTTTAGGCTGAGATCACTTCAGAACCTTCTCTTCTTTTAGTCCCTACTCAGACAGGAAACACGATAGGTGACTTTATAAATGAATTGAAATTTCACAGCCAAATGTGGTATATGCTACTTTCAAAATGCAAAAATATCTACCAAACATTACGCCTCTTTTTTCATCATAGATTGTGTAAGGTACAGCAACTTATCTTTTACTTTGGAAGATTATCTCAATATGCTCCATCCCATTGAATACTTGGAAAAATTCCTGAGGTGATAGGACAGGGAAATTTTGTGGGGTTTCGTTTCTACCATCTTATTTGCATAAATCTTACTACAATCAATCGTAGTAGCAGCAGCAGCAGTAGCAGCTACTTCCTACTCACCAGATTCAATCAGCATAATCTCATCGATGTAGTGAACCACTGTAATATTGCATGGACTGTCAAGAAGATCAAGATCTCTTCTGACAATATCATATCAGAAAAACTAACAAAGAAGATGATGGAATATACTTGTATCCGTTCAGTAAAATCAAGCCTTCCACACTGGTACTATGGGGTGAGGACTGTTATAATAGGAAGGCCAATGTGGAATTCCCTGGAACTTCTACTCCCTTTCAAGATAAAAACCAGAAATACATAATACCATATCATTGGGGAATTTCTGGGATTAATGTCAATATATAAGTATTGAAAATGGAGGGGACCCCCCCCAACCCATGGCTCAATTTTCAATTAAGCAATAGGTAGGTATAAAGGGGAGACACTAACTCTAGTGCAGTACACACACCACAGAATGGTCAACTATTCTAGATCTAAAGGCCAGCATTTACCCAAGGACAGAATCCAGAAGGGTGGGGAAAGAAAGAAGAATGAGGACTAAGGTGTGCCAGACCCAAATCATGGTATGTTCAGTAACCTCATATGCATGTGAAAGTTGGACAATGAATAAGATAGATCATAGAAGAATTGATGTACTTGAGTTATGATGAACAAGAAGATTACTGAAAGTACCATGGACTGATAAAAGTACAAAAACATCTGTATTGGAAGAATTACAGCCAGAGTGCTCCTTAGAAGACAGGATGGCCAGACTTCATCTTTCATACTTTTGATATAATATCAGGAAGGACCAGTCCTTGGAGAAGGACATCATGCTTGGCAAAGTGGAGGATATGTGGGGAGGAGGAAGATCTCTCTAATGAGATGGATTGGCACAGTGACAGCAGCAATGGGCTCAAGTGCAGCAATGATTGTGAGACTGACACAGGATCTGGCAGTGTTTCATTCTCATGTGCACAAGGTAGCTATGAGTTGGCCCCGACTCAGTGGCATTTAACAACAACACACTGGTGTTAATTTGTTGTAGCCAAAATGCGGAAGTGATAGAGAGCCCTCCAGAGCAGTGCTTCTCAATCAGGGGTAATTTGTCTCTCTCTATCTGGGTAAATTTGGCAATACCTGGACACATTTTTTATTTTCATGACTGGGGAGAAGGTAGCGCTCGCATCTAGAGGGTAGAGGCTGAGGATGCTACTAAGTATTCTATAATGCAATGCACAGGGCAGTCCTACACAACAAAGAATAATCAAGTCTAAAAGGTCAATAGTGCCTACGTTGAAAAGTCCTGACTTATTGCCACACCTGACCATCAAAGGAAAGTAACCAGAGCACTTAAAAAACTGAATGCAGGTTCCTCACATGGATTTCTCAAGTCTTTAGTGAGGGGTGTGTCTTCTAGAGCTTCTCACAGAACATAATTGTACATGATAACTCCTGTCCAAAATTCCTACTGCCTTAACTCTTTGGATTTTCTCTTTCACATTATGGTAGGGCAATTCTGTTATCTCAATCCAATTAGCTATCGGCTACTATCATTGTGTTCAACACTCTGTGATTCAACTAAATTGACTGTTAAAGCCATATCCTGCTGCACAAGCTAATACATTAAAAACAGACTTTCCAGTATCGATGAGTTTGGCCAGATCTGGGGTTTAATTCTTCTCTCCTTGAATTAACACCCTTTGGACCCACTCTCAATATGTTCCTCACATTCCTGTTTATATACATGAACAAAAACTTGTAATTCTTTTGGTGTGTAACTTATTTTCTTTGGGGTCATATTATATATCTTATCCTTCCTGGAACTTTCTGAGATTTGCCCCTAGCTATAGGTCTAATGTTGTCCTGGTGTGATGCTGTTGTTGTTGTTGTTGTTAAGTGCCGTCGAGTCGGTTCCGACCCATAGCGACCCTGTACAGGGTTTCCGAGGGTGTGATGCTGTAGGATAATGCAAAAACCACATGGGGACCATGTCTGACTTCCCTTGACTTCACAAGGGGGAAAGATAATCAAACTCAACATCAGCCCAAGGCTGAATTCTATGAAGTGGAGGTCAGACATGCTTCCACCCTACAACCTTCTTTATCATATTCTAACACCAACCATCACTCCCACAGCACTCTCTGCTTCACATCTGGGCTTGATAATCCATTGCAATGGCCCCACAGAACTCCTAACAATAATCACAATTATGGGTTTTTTCAGGGAAGTGAACAGGGTACAATTCAGGATCAAAACCAACAATTTAGGATCAAAACCAACTCAGGACGTAGCAGTTCTTCAGTCAGGAAGCCTCTTGTCTGCCATAATGTCGACGTACCTTACTTTTGTTTTCAGCTTCTCAGCCTTGTGGTCCCTTGACTTCTGCCTTGCTCGTGTAAAAGAACCTGTTACAAAGTTCTTTTAGCCAGTCTGTGAATGCCCAAAGAGCACTTTCTGCAAGCCAATCTCCTGCTTATAGGCATTCAGCTTTACTCAGTCCATGTCACCACCTTTGCTGCCACCTCTGTCTTCATCGCTTCTTGCCACCTCTGCAGTCACTGTTTCTCTAGGTAGGGATCTCATGTGTCACTCATGCTCTTCCTTTTTGATGGTCCTGGGATCTTAGTCTTTGCTTCTGAGATGGCTCCTTTTAAACCTAGCTGGAGGACAGAACTAACCAATTCCAGCTTTAGATTCCTGTATGCCTTATTTGCATGGTCTTACCCAATCACTTGGTGGAGATTAAGATGACGCTGGATAGAAAACCCATATCAAGTAAATTAAAGGCACCACAAGACTGGAGGTTGAAACCCACTAGCTTCTCCCTGATGACCTTTCACAGGTTAGCTATGAGTTGGAACTGACTTGACAGCACTGAACAACAACAACAACAACAACAACAACAACAATAGGTCTAATAGGAGCACAAGGACTCTGTAGCATAAGTTGCTGTTGTAGTTAAGTGCCTGTCCAGTTGATTCTGACCACAGCGATCCTCTATAGCGTTTCCAAGGAGGAGCTGATAAGCTTGAACCACTGACCTTGAAGTTCAAACTTTGCAGTCTGGCATATTAACCCACAGCGCCACACCAGGACTGAACTGCTAATCATAAAGATGGTGTTTTGAGTCCAACAGCTCCTCTGTGGAAGAACGATGAGGCTTTCTTCTCTGGTAAAGATTTATAGCTTCAGAAATCCTATATAGGGTTGCTATGACTCAGAACTAACTCGATGGCACTTAACAGCCACAATGGGACTAGTAGCAAAAGGAGGTGGTAGGTTGTGAGAATGGACATTCCCTTTCAAGAGGTCTGTCCACATGAGACTATCACAGTGTTTTTAAGCAGAGAAGGATAAGGTCCCTAGTTACTGAGGAACAAACTTCTTTAACTGGTATGGGAAACACCAAGTGAGTTGGAGGCCCAATATTGCCAATTTCATCTACAGTGGATTTCATATATTCCGCATTCCAAGTTTCAGGTTTCATTATCTATCCATCAGCGCCTTAACTTTTACTAGAGAAATCTGTTGAGACTATGAATTCAAGTCATTATAATACAGCATTATATTATAGCACAAACATAGTTACATTTTGTGTTTTATTTTCAGCAATATCAACCCTGTGGGTAAAAGATGTAAGAGCTTTTGGGGCTGTTATGGAAGTTCTAGTCTCACAAGGCAATTTTAGCAGAGAGTTACCAGATCTGAACGTGTCTTTTTCTCTTTGTTAGCACTCAAGCATATCGGACTCAAATGCCACACCAGGCCTTCTTATACGTAGTTGTAGGAGATTTATGCTGAGGGATTATAAAGAAAGGCAGAACTACTTAACTTATGTTTTTGTACTCACCTACCCCCCATCAATTGCAATGATCTTGAGGCTGGAATTGATCAAATTAACTCTGTTAGAATAAATGAAATCTAAGGAGTCCTGGTGTGGCATTGTAAAATAAGCACTGGACTGGTAACTGCAAAGTTGATGGTTCAAACCCACCAACTTCTCCTTGGAAACCCTACACAGGGTCACTATGAGTCGGAACCAGCTCAGAGGTACTTAACACCACCAACAACAGCAGGAAAGGTAAGATTTTAAGAAAGTATCAACCACATGACAATAGTTTATGTGAAGACATTATTTCTTTTGCTATTGCAGAGACATGTACTCATTTTTTCTAAGCAACTTTTCAAATACATTTTAAAATAAATGCCAAAATCTAGGAACTTCTGAATTCTGACTGAAATATTTTACCCTGTTAGAATCATGATCTTCAAATAACAAAACAAATAAAAACACAAAACAAAAAACCAAAGCAATTAGAGTATAATCAGTTTTATAAAATCTATGATAAAGTACAGGTCCTTAATACATAAGGAGTTCTAGCAGCAGAGTGGTTACAAATTGAACTGCTAATCTCACAGTCAGCAGCTTGAAACTACGAGCTGTTGTTCTGCAGGAGAAAGATGAGGCTTTCTACCCATGTAAGGATTTACAGCCTCAGAAACCCTCATAGAAACTCAGGGTTGCTATGAGTCAGAACAGACTCCATGGCACATAACCAACTCCACCACCTCAATACATGCAGAATCATGTAATTAAGATAAACAAGATATTCAGATTAAAATATGAGCTTTACAAGTAAAATAAAAGGAAACATCCCTTTAAAACATCTTTAGCCACAGTTTAAGGGAAATAGAGTTTATTTCTTTAAGGCAATTTCTTGCTAATAAAATAACAAAGAAAAAAATCTTAGTTCACCACAGCATATCCACTTATTGGAAATATAAAAGCAAAAAAAAAATGTTTTCCAATTTAATCACTCAGGTTTTACTTACACTGTTGTTATTGTTAAGTTCTGTCGAGTCAGTTCTGACTCATAGCAACCCTGTATAGGGTTCCTGAGACGCAGCTGGTGAGCTTGAACTGCCGACCTTGTGATTCAAACGACATTGCAGTCCAGCACATTAACCTTCAGCTCCACACCAGGACTACAGGCTGTAAATCTGTCCCAAACTACTGGTATTTCTAAAATAAAGCACAGAATTTTCCCTTAGGTTCACTTGGAACCTTAATTTATATTTCTGCACAAAATTGTTCCAAAAAAGTCAGATTAAACACAGAAAAAGTACTGTTTACTGTTATTGTTGTTGTTAAGTGCCTTTGAGTCAGATCTGACTCACGGCGACTCTGTATAGGGTTTCTGAGGAGTGGTGGGTGAATTTGAACCGCCTACCTTGTGGTTCAAACTGAACTTGTGGTCCAGTGCTTATCCTACAGTGCTGTACCAGGATTCCAGAAAGAGTAAATCTATGCATATGCCAAATAATTCTTCAACAGGTAATATGATTCATATGTGCAATCCTGGAACAACAGTGTTCTGTGGGCAGATGCATGGACAGATAGATACACAGGCTGTGTGGGTGTGGGAGGGAGAGCGGGAGTATTCCCTCAAATATATGAGTTGGAAAGAAGATATTTGGACATAGGCATTTCCTTTTGTTGTAAACACCCCAATGAACATGGTAGAGAATACAGGGGACAAAATAATTTGAACATCTTAAGGCAATAATGGACCACAGTCTTAGGGACACCATGGTCAACTGGCATAACATGGTCCACAAAGACAATGTTCTATATCCTACTTTGATGAGTAGGGGTTGGGATCTTAATAGCTCATAAGCGGCTATCTAAGTTGCAACTATTGGTCTCTCAATATGCAGAAGAATAAAGAGTGATTACAAAAGAAGATGCTTAGAATCCAATGAAGCATTGACCATCAGTCACAACTCTGAAGCCAGAAGAACTACAGTTGTAATTATCAACTGCTCTGAAAGGGATCACGTTAGAATGTCCTGGATAGAGTGGGATAAAATGTGGAACAAAACTCAAGATTTTATATATATATATATATAAATGGCCAGAAAGAGACTGTAGAAACCCAAGACTATGGCCCTCAACTACCCTTCAGGTCTGGGACAGAACTCATCCTTGTGACCCAATTTTAAGCCAAGCAATAGATAAGTATATAGGGGAAGAATAGCACAAGTAAGACATGCTGACCATGGAATGATGAATCATTAAAAACCAAAAGGCAACATTTACCTAAGGATAAAGTTGAGAAGGACAGGAAGAAAGGTGGAATGGAAATAAGAACCACAGGTAGGAAGTGGGTAAACTGTTGTTACGTGGATGGGATTACAATCATTGAGATGAAACAAAGTGAATGATTTGTTAAATGTAAAATTGATTATCTTCTCTGTAAACCTTCACTCAGTTCACAATAAGAAAAAGCAATATAATCGAATAACACAAAATCATATTGATGCATACATACTTCCCATTTGTAGCATCAGCTTCCATGATACATACTTGAATATTACAGTTTAAGACACTCACTTTTTAAACAACTATGTGGAGAGACTGATGAAATTGCTGCCGTAATTGCATGACTATGGAGTATGTGAAGAAGCTATGGTGGCTAAATGTTTGGTTGCTAAACCAACATCAATGGTTCAGCAGTTAGAACCCATCAACCACTCCTTCAGTGATGTGCTTCCATAAAAATCACAGCCTAGGAAGCCCCATGGGACAGTTCTACTCTGAATTGACTCAATGGCACGTAACAACACAGAATAAGGAAATGACTTAACTTTTTTTTTTTTTAACCAACCCCTGTTCCCAACTCCTTATATTAAGTTGCGTGATTTATGATTAATTAAATACAACAACAACATGTAATTCACTGCTTTTAGGTTTTCCCCATCAGGGAATCTCTTCTTGTCCCTCTTTCGAAGATAAACATCTCCTGGAGTATACTAGAGCTAAGATTTGATGCAGCCAATTAGAAAATTCTAGCCCACCACCCACTCCATGGAAGAAAGATGAGGCTTTCTGATTCCTCAAAGATCTAAAGCCTCAGAACTCCACACAGGGTCGCTACAAGTTGGAACCGACTCGATGGCACTTAACAACAACAAAATTGGCAATGGAAGCCTAATAACATTACTAATGCTGTGTTCAGTGCTGTTTACTCTTTTGTGATTCCAAAGTTACTTTATAATTTATGAACTATGAATTCATCACTGTGAATACCGTTTGTTATGCTTGCAGCTTTCCAGTAATATCTGGTAATTTGAACACTCTAAATGTTTAGATTCTGAATAAGGAGAAATAATCTCATATATTCATTATTGATCATTTGTTTCAAAAAAAATTTTAAATAGCTTTTTTTTTTTTTTTAAGAAGTGAAAGCTAACAGAAGACTTATCTTTAGAGATAACTGCTGATGTTTATAACTGGAATATGTATAACCTCTGAAATAATTGCAAACTTTTAATGAATATGCTGTTTCAAGGTTTTTTTTTTTTGTTTTGTTTTGTTTTTTTTTTATAATCATTACATGTTTTGTTGTTACTAAGGGCCTTCAAAATGTTTCTTAATTTCTAACAATTATTAGATTTTTTTCCTTATATGCATTTATAATACAAGAATCTTTAACAGTTTTATTACAAGTCTCCAGATACTCTAACATTATCCATTTAAATTCACATGCACATATGTACACATGCATACAAACTGACTTTGCAAGTTGCATTGCTTACTACTGTTGCCTTAGTGCTTCACCTTACCCTTTCTTAATGTCTCTGTCCTAATTCTTTGAGAGTTCTTTTAACATTCTGAGAATTTTTGACAAATGGAGCACATGACAGAGATATTTCTTGAGACTTTGCATTGTTCAAAGTTGCTTTTTTCTTTTGTTTTGGTCCTGATTACTGTCATTGTTAAGTGCCATTGAGTGGGTTTCAACATATAGCAAGCCTATCTAGGGTTTCCCAGGCTGTAAATCTTTTCAGAAGCAGAGACACTCATCTTCTCCAGCAGAGTGGCTGGTGGGCTCTAACCATTAACCTTGTGGTTCCCAGTACAATGCTTATCCTCTAGAGCCACTGCATTCCCTCTGCTCCTGATGTTAAGCTACGAGTCAGTTTTGACTCATAGCAAACTTGTAAAGGATTTTCAAGGAATGGCTGGTGGGTATGAACCACCAACCTTGCCATTAGAGGGCCAGTGATTGTCCTACAATGTCACACCAGTTCCTGATCGATGAATATTTTGGCTGAGTCTATACTTCTGGTAGCATAGTGAGTTATGATTAGGGTTGTTTCACCAGGTCAGTAGTTCAAATCTATCAGCTGCTCTGTGAGAAAAAGGTGAGGTTTCTGCTCCCATAAAGATTTATAGTCTTGGAAACCCAACAAAGAATCGCTATGAGTCAGAATCAACTCCATGGCACATTATCACCACCATATTTCTTGGAGAAGTCCTGATGTGCTGTAGGATAAACATTGGACTACTAACCAGAAGGTTGGCAATTCAAATCTACCAGTTGCTCCCTGGAAATCATATACAGGGTGGTTATGAGTCGGAACGGACTTGATGGCACTAAACAATAAAAACAACATACTTCTTAGAATCTCTGGTTGATGTAAAGATTAATTTGCTTGGCTGCTAACCAAAATTTTGGAAATTTGACCCCACCCCAATGTACCACTGAAGAAAGGATTGTCCATCTACCTTCAAAAAATCATCCACTGAAAATCCTATGGAGCACAGTGTTTCCCTGACACAAATAGGGTCATGATGTATCAGAATCAACTGAATAGCAATTGATGGCTGCTTCTTAGGCCATAAAGTTTTCTTCTCAATTAGTTGTTCTAATTGTTAAGTGCCGTCGAGTCGATTCCAACCCATAGTGACCCTGTATAGTGTTTCCAAGGAGCAGCTGGTGAGCTTGAACCACCCACCTTGCAGTTCAAACAACTTTGCAGACTGATGCCTTAGCCCACAGTGCCACACCAAAACTCCTCTCATTAGTTGTTGTTGTTGTTGTTGTTGGGTGCCATCATGTTGGTACTGACCCATAGAGACCTTATGCACAACAGAATGAAACACTGCCTGATCCTGGGCCAACCTCACAATTGTTGCCACACTTGAGCCCATTGACGCTACCACTTGGCCAATCCATCTTGCTGGGTGTCTTCCTCTTTTTTCTCTGACCCTTCTAATAAGCAGTACTTCTATAAAAGAACTCTAAAGTTTTAAAAGCTATGATGCTAGTTTTAAGACTCAGGTGAGCCTGATACAAGCCATGGTATTTTCATTTGCCTTTTGTCATAGGGAAACTGGATAAACAAGAAAGACAAAGAAGAATTGATATCTTTTAATTATGGTTATTGTTGTTGGTGTTGTTAGGTGCTGTTAAGTTAGTACTCACTCATAGCGACCTCTTATTCTTGGAATGTAACTCTGCATAAATCTTCACCCTACCACCTGACCTGCAGATTTGGGATTCACCAATTCTAACAACCCCATGACCCAACAGAGACCTCTAGACTTCTGTTTAACCTGCAGATTTGGGGTTCATCAGGATCTGCACATATGTGAGCCAGAAGAGGTCTTCAGTCTGCTACCTGACCCATAGATGGGGACTTCCTAGCCCACAATTGCATGAGGAATTTCCTGGAAGTAAATACACACACACATTTGTTGTCATTGTTAAGTACCATCGAGTCAGTTCTTACTCATAGAGGCTCTGTATAGGGTTTCCAAGAAGCAACTGGTGAGATTGAATCACTGACATTGCAGTTCCAACTGACCTTGCAGTCCAGTGCATAAACCCACAATGCCACACCAGGACTATATGCTTTACTGGTTTTGCTCCTATAGAGAACTCACACTCAGGAAGGTGGTTATTATAGATCCTAGCAGAGTCTTGAGGGACAGGCTTAGATTAGCCCAAGGTGCTGCAAAAGGTAAGGAGCTGGAGATCATCCTTAGCACTGGTTGTGTCTGCCATGTCTTGAGAAGGCAGAGTAACTTTGTCAGAATTCACATGGTTTCTGTGGTTGTAACATCTGAACTGCTTCAATATTGAACTCCATAGCTAGGAGATGTTGCAGTTAACAGCCCTGGTGGCTTTTCTAAGTTGATATGAATGACAAGCAATTTTGATGGACTGTAATTTCTGCTGCTTTTCCTAGCCTTTGCCTTTGAATATCAAACCCTCAGTGGTGGTGATGGGAGACATAAGGTTCAGAAGAATTAGTACATGCCCCTGTAGAATTTGGAGTCCTTGTGTGGCTCTCTGGGTTAATGTGCCAGACTGCAAAGCTGTTTGAACTGCAAGGTCAGCTCACCAGCTGCTCCTAGGGAACCCTGTACAGGGTCACTATGGGTCAGAACTGACTCGACGGCACTTAACAACAACAACTGTAGAATTTACAATTTAAGAATTATATAATTCCTTTAGATATCTATATTGTTAACATTTTGGTCTAAAGGATTTGTATACAGATCTGTGCCAAGACAACTTTATGTTTACATTAGGCACAACCACTTGTATGTCAGTTTGTCATACCATATTGGCTTGAGTATTGCTGTGATGCTGGAAGCCATGCCCCTGATATTTTAAATACCAGCAGGGTCACCCAAGGTGGACAGGTTTTAGCAAAGCTTCCAGACTAAGACAGAGGAAGAAGAAGAGGCAGAACCTTATGAATAGCGGCAAAGCACTGTCAGATATAGTGACGGAAAAAGATAACATTAGGAACAGTAGCAGAACATCATCAGATAATGAGGCAGAAAGTGTGCTCCTCAGGTTGGAAGGCACTCAAATGAGGACTATGGAAGAGCTGTCTCTTCAAGGTGTAGTAGACCATAATGATGTGACCTCTGAGTGAAGCTTTCAGGACCTTCATTTGAGGAAGTGGCACAACTCAAACTGAGGAGAAACATCTGTAAACACATCCATTAATAAACAGAACATGTAATGTATGAAGTATGAATTTAGGAAAATTGGAACGATAAAACGAAATGGAATGCATAAAGATCAATATCCTAGGCATTACTGAGATTAAATGGACTGGTATTGGCCATTTTGAATGACAGTAATATGGTTTAGTATGCTGGGAATGTCAAATTGAAGAAGAATGGCATCACATTAATCATTTAAAAGATTATGTCAAGATCTATCTTGAAGTACAATCCACTTTGTGTACTATAGGATAAGCACTGGACTGCCAACTACAAAGTTGGTGGTTCAAGCCCATCAGCTGCTCCTTTGATCCTTATTCTGAGCCACTATGAGTCAGAACCAACTTGATGGCACTTAACAACAACAAGAAAGACCAGTTATAACTGTTAAATGCCTCTGAGTTGAATGCAACTCATGAGGACCCTGTATAAGGTTTCTGAGGAGCAACTGGTAGGTTTGAACCACCGACCTTGCAATTCAAATAGACCTTGTTTGTGGTCCAGTGCATTATCCTGCAGCACCACACCAGGACACCAACTATTATTCAGATTTACATACCAAACACTAAAGTCAGTGATGATGAAACTGAAGAATTCTACCAACTTCTTCAGCCTGAAATTAATCAAACACACAATTAAGAGGCATTGATAAATACTGCTGATTGGAATGGGAAAGTTGGAAACAAAGAGGAACGATCAATAGGTGGAAAAAATGGTCTTGGTGATGGAAATGATGCTGTAGATCCCATGAAAGAATTTTGTAAGACCAGTGACTTATTAATTGCAAATACCTTTATTCAACAACATAAAAGATGACTATACACATGCACACCACCTCTTCCCGTACATGTAATATCAAATTGACTAAAGATGTCTTGGTGTGGCTTCTAACCACAAAGTCCAGTTCAAACCCACCAGCTGCTCCTTGGAAACCCTATACAGGGTAGATATGAGTCGGGACCAGCTTTATGGCAATAACAACAATAAAAACAATGGGAGAAGATGGTATAGGAGCTTGATATCAGTCAAAACAAGGCCAGGAGCTGACTGTGGAATAGATCACCAATTGCTCATATGCAAGTTCAGGCTGAAGCTGAAGAAAATTAAGACAAGTCAATTAAAACCAAAATATGACCTAGAAATTTAGAGACCATGTCAAGAACAGATTTGATGCATTAGACACTAATGACAAAAGGCCAGAAGAACTGTGAGATAATATCAAGAACATCATACATGAAGAAAGCAAAAGGTCACAGAAAAGAAACAAAAGACCAAGATGGATGTTAGAAGAGACTTTGAAACTTGCTCTTGAGCATAGAGAAACTGAAGAAACAGAAGAACTGATTAAGTAAAAGAGCTGAACAGAAAATTTCAAAGGATAGCTCAAGAAGTAACGCATTATAATGAAATATGCAAAGACCTGGAGTCAGCAAATCAAATGGGAAATAAATGGGGGAAAATTCAAGCCTGGACTTGAAATATTGAAGGATTCTATGGGAAAGATATTGAATGATGCATAAAGCATAATATGATGGAAGGCACAGAAACCTGTCCACCATGGGTGCCTCTGCTTGTATTTAAAATACTGCTGGCATGCCTTCCAGCATTACAACAACACGCAAGTTACCACAGTATGAAAACCTGACAGACGAGGGTGGCCTTAACATTACATTACCATTATTCTTTTTAAAAATAATCTAAATTGACCTAGATATTTATAATAGATAAGCCATAATAATAATGATGATGATAAAAATGGTATGATGATGAGATTTGCTATAACACAGTCACCTGTATGATGAGATCATCTATGATCATCCACTCAATTGAAAGGCTTTTCCTGGGGGTGTGGCCTGCTTCCATTATATAAAGAGATTATTTCAAAGCTCTTCATCAATCTTTGCTCTGGATGCTATTTTTTGCCTGCCATCATAGATCTCTGGATCTTCAGAATTAAGGAAGCTAAATGCCATCAAAGCATATGGCTGACCTAAACAACTAACGACCAGAACAAACTGCAATTGATGTGCTGTTCAAACAGTTCATTAGCATTCATCAGCTCCTAGAGAAATCTCCAATCTGCCAACTGACTTGGGACGCCACACCCTCTACAACAGCAAGTTGAAAATGGAAGGACTTTGACCCATCAGGTCTATAAAGATTCCTGAGGAGATAAACAGGGACCCAGAACCTGGGGAGGTTCTTTGAAGTCTGTGCAGACCCACCCAGATTAACAGATTGGAGTTCCTTTTGGAACATCTTCATCAGCATAAACAGATTCAACCCACCTAGCCTCTTGGACTTTGTCAGCCAGAGCCTACTGCAAGATGAGTTTGAGGTCATCACTGTTTTGGATTGGCTGCCCAAGCAACTTTTCCCACCTCTGTTGAGGGCAGCTGTCAAAGGAAGATATAACCAGACAGTTAAGGCAATGGTGGGAGCCTGGTCCTTCACCCACTGCCCCCTGGGGGCTCTGAAAGCAATTCAGAAGGCAGACCAGGATATCTTCAATTCTGCAGTAGATGAATTGGATGCTTCATTTGCCTATGAAGATCTCACCAGGAGATGCAAATTGAAGGTGCTGGATTTACGGGCTAATGCTCAAACCAACTTAGATGAATTGTGTGGAACCCAGGATAATGCCTCTGTGTGCTCTCTAGAGGAGCCAGAGGCCATCCAGTCAAGGATTAAGAGGTGAAATATGAATGTTTCAAGCTCTGAGGAGAAGCAGTTCTTTGCCCCTGTGGAGGTGCTCACAAACGTTTAATTCCAGAAACTGGTCTAGATGAATTCCTGGACCAGATGAATTTCTCATTGATAGGGTCAAGCAGAGAGAAGGCCAACTGAATCTATGTTGTGAGAAGCTGGAGGATTTTGATATGCTGCCCAGAATTTGGATTATTAAGGAGACCCTCAAAACCACGTGGCTGGACCAGATCAAAGAGTTGGCATTGTATTGCAGATGGATGTGTCTACCCAGTCAGATTTGCTCCTCACTTGGGCCAGATGGTTAATCTGAGACGACTCCATATCTGCGGAATCATCAGGAATTCCACCACTGACCCGGAAGCAGAGGAGGTAGACAAGCTGATTACCCAACTGAGCTCTCAGTTCCTCAATCTGCTCCAGTTCCAGGAGTTCCACCTGGGCTCTGTCCTCTTTCTAGAAGGCCATGTGGACCAATTGTTCAGTAGCTCTAAGAACCCTTTGGAGGTCCTCTGGATAAATAATTGCCTATTCTTGGAGTCTGACTTTGCATACCTCTTCTCATGCCACAGCACCAGCCACCTAAGGGACCTGGATTTGAGTGATGTTATCCTGACCAATTTAAATCTTGAGTACCTCTAAGTTCTGCTTCAGAGAACCCTAGCTATCCTCTGCTTCCTGGACTTAAAGAGGTGTGGGTTCACAGCACAGACTCACAGCTCACCTTTGTCCTGCCAGCCCTGGGCAACTGCTCCCAGTTCAACACCTTGAGTATCTGTGGAAATCCAGTCTCCATTGATGTCTTGGAGAATTTGCTGAGATATACCATCCCACTGTGCAAGTTCAGACTTCTGGAGTGCCTAATACCCTGCAATATTATGTAGGTAGCAAGGCTTGCTCCAGGCAGTGACACTTCGTGTGTATATGGCCAAAATGAGGCTGATACTGCAACAGTTAAGATGTAGGCACAACTTAACAGAAGGTTACCGTGACCCCAATAGACAATATGTCTTAATTGTCCTCCATTTTGAGATGTGAAGTAGTCATCTACTTTGTGATGTATTTCCAAGCCCAACCTCTGCCTGTGATTAAAATCCCATTGTGGAAAACTTGTATATGTTTCTTAATGAGGATTAGATTATATTGGTTCTTTTAGTTATGTATATACAACTAAACAGAACTAAATTTGAAGTAAAAGTTTTAATAAATTAAAAATTAACTACTTCTTACAAAGACCAAACAAAAAAGAGTGAGAGATGGAAGGAATACATACATTCATTATACCAAAAAGAAATGGTCAATGTTCAACCATTTCAAGAGGTAGCATGTAATCAAGAACCGATAGTACCAAAGGAATAAGCCCAACCTGCACTGAAGGCATTGGCAAAAAGCAAGGCTTCAGGAATTTATGAAATAGAAATGGAAATATTTCAGCTAACTGATGCAGCATTAGAGTCACATAGTCATTTATGCCATGAAAAATGGAAGACAGGTACCTGGCCAACTGACTGAAAGAAATCCATATTTGTGTCCATTCCTAAGAGAGATGACCCAACAGAATGTGAAATCATTGAAAAATATCATTAATAGGGCATGCAAGTAAAATTTGGTGAAGATAATTTAAAAACGGTTACAACAGCACATCAACATGGAGCTGCCAGAAATTCAAACTGGATTCAGAAGACGACGTGAAACAAGGGATATCAATGGTGATATCAGTTGATTCTTAGCTGAAAGAAGAGAGTACCAAAAGGATGTCTACTTGCGTTTTATCGAATATGCAAAGACTTTTGACTGTGTGGATCATGATGAACTATGGATAACATTGCAAAGAACTTGTACTCCGTAATGCTTAATTGTGCTCATGGGCCAGTCTTCAGAATAGAACGAGAGGATATTAAATGGTTTAAAATAAGGAAAGATGTGCACCAGGGTTGTATCTTTCATACTTACTCAATCTGTATACTAAGAAAATAATCAGAGAATCTGGATTAAAAAAAGAGTCTTTAGACCTCATAAGAATTAATTCACTTGAATTAGGATGTTGGAAAAAAGAAAAATTGAAAGTATCATGGACTGATCAGAAGAACAAACAAATCTGTTTCAGAAGATATATAGCCAGAATGCTCCTTAGAGGTCAATGGCGAGACTTTGTCTCTAATACTTTGGACATATTATCAGGAGAGATCAGTTGCCAGATAAGGATATCTTGCGTGGAAAAGCAGAAGGTAAGGGAAAAAAGAGGAAGACCCCCCCCCACCAACAACACAGTGGATTATCAGAGTGGTAACAGCAATGATTTCAAATGTAACAACAATTGTAAAAATGGCCCAGGACCTGGCAGTGTTTCATTCTGTTGTGCATAGGGTTGCTGAGAGTCGTAATCCATTTACTAGCTCCAAATGTCATCAACAACAACCACAAAACATTAGGCACTTCAGGAATAGAATTTCACATACTTCCAGAAGTGCATAAAATCTGCCACACATGGGGTTGTCATAAATTCGGATCAATCTGATGGCAACCAATTGTTTGTTTATTCTTTTTGTACTGCACTTTTGACTCCTAATAATAAAAAAGAGGAGGTAATATAAAAGTAGGACTACTGGTTCAAAAGGAGCTCTGGTAGCGTAGTGGTTACGAATCGAGCTGTGAACTACAAGGTCATCAGTTCAAAACTACCAGCTGTTCTGCGGGAGAAAGATGAGGCATTCTGCTCCTGTAAAGATTTACAGCCTCGGAAACCATGTACAGGATCGCTATGAGTTGGAACTGACTCCACGGCACATCACCACCACCACTGGTTCAAAGGAGTCCTGGTGTGATGCTGTGGGCTAATGGTGCTGGACTACAAAGTCGGTTTGAACCACAAGGTTGGTGGTTCAAGCTCACCAGCTGCTCCTTGGAAACCCTATACAGGGTCACTGTGGGTCAGAACCAACTCAATGCCACTTAACGACAACAACAACTGGTTAAAAATGTAAATAAAACTAAAGAAATGACTAAAACTAGTCTTCTGGGGGACTTTATTGAAATTAAATGATAAGAAAATATCCATTTTATTTAGTCATCTGATTAAAACAAAACAAAACGGTGGTCATTCAAATGAAATCCTTCTAGAATAACTCAGAAGAGAAGACACTTGAATGGAATAATGATGTAAAATAGCTAACATATTTTGTGCATTTTTATTATTTGTCAAAACTCAGCTAACTTCGTTACATGTATGTAGCTAGCACTTTTTTTGATTTAAGGAAAGATAAAAGGAAAAAACCAAACAAACTTGAAGCTATGTTTGCCAAAGTACCATTACTAGCAAAGGGTAAGATTTGATTTCAATAACATCAGACTATTAAATTGCACATTTAATCACTAATAAAAGCAGAGAAAATAAACAACAGAAAGGTAAATTTGAAGTACAGCTTCTGAAGGTTAACATGGCTCATAACTTTCATAAAATGAAATGACAGCAGACAAAACCATCTTACATTCTGAAATCGGAGAATGGCAGCATGGAGGCAATCTAAAAGGTGTAGTTGAACATAGTCCCTAAATACAGGCTGTAGTAATACTTCAAACTATCTGCATGATGTTCTAATGACCTTAACTAAGGTAGTTACTGTAGTCATCAGTTTTGAAAGGAAAATAGGAAATGAAATAGAATTTGCATGTTTGCTAATATTCTTTTCCTTTTCTTTATTTTTCCATCTAACAGAACCATTAACTAGAAATTCTTCTTTAGGTAGAATATTTACATGGCGTTGTTGTTGTTAGGTGCCATCGAGTCGGTATTGACCCATAGTGACCTTATGCACAGCAGAATGAAACACTGCCTGATCCCAGGTCAACCTCACTACTGTTGCCACACTTGAGTCCATTGATGCTGCCACTTGGACAATCCATCTCATTGGGGGTCTTCCTCTTTTTCTCTGACCCTCCA
>NW_006408549.1:22599628-22602157 GCF_000296735.1 Chrysochloris asiatica
ACAAATATGGGTCTCTTCCAATCAGTTGATTAGGCAGTTATCTTCCAACTTTCCTGACATAGATGAGTTGAGTGGCTCCAGTGCTGCACCAGTTTGTTGAAATATTTCAATTTTTATTCCGTCAACTCCTGGAGCCTTGGTTTTCACTAATGCCTTCAGTGGAGCTTAGATTTCTAATTATTTATCATCAAAAATTAGATTACCTGGTAATTTATTAAATTTGTATTTTCAATGAGAGGTTTTCTGGTCTCTTTTTATGACATTGCTATTTATGGGAGAAAAGTGAATAGGCAGCATATGCAATACTAAATATGATGGATTTATAGAGGCTGGCATTAACTCACATAACAGTTGACCTATTGTAAGAATTTAATGAAAGAAGAAAGGAAGAATTTTCTGGAAAATATAATAAATCTTATAATCTACTAGAAGATTACACTTAACTCAAAATAAGATTACTTTGCTGCATATTTATAAAATATGAAATAAATCAGGGAAACATTTATTTAGTAATTGGAATGATCCAGAAAAACAGAAAGCCACTAATGGACAAAACCAAGAGCATTGAATCTGGCTTGAAACTCTTTGTTAAAATATTTGCTTCAAACACCTAAGCAGAATAATGTAATGGTTGACCAGAGCCTCTGTGTCTTGATTTGAAATTACTTCAAGTTTCAGTTGCCACTGACGAATTATTTACCTTAATCTGTATTATCCTGAACCAAAATCTTTTCTAAAGCAGAACAAAAGGAAAGTCTGTGGAAAGAATAATCCTCTGGAAGAAAACAACAAGGTATTAGAGGGGCAGACATTGTTACAGATAGTAATCACAATGGAGATGTTGAAATAGTCTAGGATAAACCAATACATGCTCATAATGCTCATGGTGTATTTATTTAAAAAAAAAAAAAAAAAGATTTTATCCCGTGCTCTTGTGTCTCTATTGCTGTTGTATTGTTCTTTCATGAGCTCTTAGTTATCTGTAGAATTGTCCATAGACTGTTTCTCCTTTTTGGTTATTGATATATCATTACTGTTGTTGTTCAGTTGTTTAGCATCCATTTCACCTTCTTTGGATGTCTCTACTCTCATTGTTGATAGCTAGTGAGGTACTTAGTCAAGTTGCATTGTTTTTCCCTAGGCAACAGGCAGATAGAGTAACTCTAGCCAGCTAGCCAACTGGACATTCTCACCCCGCAATCTGAATCAAGCATAAGAAAAAACTGAAAATATTTAGAGATTTCTTATCCCAGCTGTGCCTCCAGGAGCATGGGGAAGCAGTTATGCATGTTGATTTGGAGTACTTTGGGTTATTATTATTTATTTTTTTTCTCCATGTTTGGTTCTTTAATCTTATCATGGGTGCTATAAGTTTTTACAAAGTCTTCCAATATATATACATTAGCCAATGTCTGTAATGTTGCAAGCTACTGTTCAAAACCCTATGATACTATCTCCACCTGGATGTATGTAGACATTCAGAGATATTCTTTCTTACTATATTTGTATCTTCCTTGAGCTTAGTGGTGGTGGTGGTGGTGGTGGTGTTTATGTGCTGTGGAGTCGGTTTCAACTCACAGCGACCCTGTACAGGGTTTCTGAGGCTGTAAATCTTTACAGGAACAGAAAGCCTCATCTTTCTCCTGCGGAATAGGTGGTAGTTTCGAACTACTGACCTTAAGGCTTGCAGCCCAATTCAGAACGACTATATTACCAGAGCTCCTTCCCTTGAAGCTTATCACCTAATAATTAGTGTCTTCTAGAAGTCTTTCTTTACCCTCTCTTCTGATCCTTCATAGCTCTTCTGTGTTAGCTCACTGCCCTGACATTATTGTATCTATTGTACATACTTGACAACTCTCTGTCTCTGTCCACATTCTGAGATATCTAACTTTTCCCCATCTGCATCCCCTAAATGCTGAAATAGTTGTCATAGTCATTAACAGTATTTTTATTTTCCAGATTTTTGCCATGTTATATTTAACTTGGAGTCCTGGTGTGGCACTGTAGGATAATGCATTAGACCACAAGGTCACTTTGAACTGAAAAGCTGGTAGTTCAAACCCACCAGCCACTCCTCAGAAACCCTATACAGGACTGCTATGACTCAGAACCAACAGGACAGCACTTAACAGCAACAGCACATTTAGCTTATCAATTACACCAATTTTTTCACTTTAATGTGTCCACTATTAAACAAAAATAAGAGTCTAATAAGTTCCTTTGAATGCCTCAAAGGAAGATGGAAGGAATACCCAGAGTTACTGGACCAAAAATAAATGGCCAATATCCAACCACTTTAAGAAGCAGCATATGATCAAGAATTGATGATACAGAAGGAAGAAGTGCAAACTGCACTGAAGGCACTGGTGAACAACCAGACTCCAGGAACTAAATATATATATCACAATCTTTCAAAGAAATGGATGAAGAGCTGGAGGCACTCATTCATCTATGCCAAAAAAACATGGATAGCTACTGGTCAACCAATTGGAAGATATCCATGTTAGGTACCTATTCCAAAGGGAG
>NW_006408549.1:22602900-22604346 GCF_000296735.1 Chrysochloris asiatica
AATCTGGTGCACAAGATACCTTAAAAGTATTCAAGAGCAAAGATGTCAGTTTGAGAACTAAGGTGTGCCTGACCCAAGCCATGATATTTCCAACTGCCTCATATGCATGTGAAAGTTGAGCAACGAACAAGGAAAACCTTAAAATAATTGATGCATTTGAGTTATGCTGTTGGAGAAGAATATTACAAGTATCATGAACTGTTGGAAGAACAAATAAATCTGTCTAGGAAGAAGTGCAGCCAGAATGCTCCTTAGAAGTCAGGATAACAAGACTTCATCTCTCATACTTTGGACATGTATCAGGAGGGACTAGTTCTTGGACTCTCAACAAGTGGGCTTGATACAGTGCCAGCAGCAATGAGCTCAAATGTAATGATTGTGAGGATGACTCAAGATTGGGCAGTGTTTTGTTTGTTTACATAGTGTCCATATGAGTCAGAACCAACTATATGGCACCTAACACAACCAACCAATGATCTCAAGCCAAAATTATTTTAAATGCAAAATGAATTTACATGAAATATAAATTTAATTTCATGAAAAATAAAAATTTTCTAAACTATTGAACATTAAAACCAAGCCCAACTCACTTCATCAAGTAGATTCAGACTCATAATCACCCTACATAGGGTCATAACAAAGGCTATATTAACTGCATCAAAACTGTTTTTAAAGAATAAAAAGGGCATTTGGTAGTACCCTTAGATATATTTTGTGGTTGCATAACATGTCACATGGAATTTCTTTTGACTTCTAGGAAAATTCTACCCTTATTTCCATAAGTGTAATCATTTTATATATCTTCACACTTACTGTGAATTTCCATTATGTGAAAAAAGTTCTTATGTTAAAGAGTTGAAAACACACTACAAAGATCATTTCATTAACTGAACTATATGAAGAGAAAAATCAGTATTTTATCAGATCATGTTTTCCTCATATAAAGATTTTTCAACTATTTCAACAATAATTTTAGATGAAGAACCACAGAAATGAAGGAAAATGCTATTTTGGGTCGCTGTTACCAAACATTTAATTATCTTTTTAAAAATCTGATGATAATAACGACATGAAAATGTGATTCATGCTTAATGTGATTGTATTATTTTATTTATAGCTTAATGCTATTGTTGATTGCTATTGTGTCCTTTTGCAATCTCAGTACAGTACAGAGGGCAAAGGCAAGTGACCTTCTTCAGAAGGAAGGGGATGATGTGTTTCAGGTGCTGCTGAACTCACAGCATGGTGCCAAGGACAAAATCAGAAAGTGCTAAAAGCAATTATACAGGACAATCCTCACTGAAATTTACAGCACATGTTGAAAAACTACAGCCTCACAGCCTAATTATCTCTGTAGGAGAACTTTCATCTCCAGCGACCAGAAATTTTAAATTCAAATTTTAGTGTATATAGGTCAACATAAACCCAGGAAAAAAAAAAAAAAAA
>NW_006408549.1:22609146-22610323 GCF_000296735.1 Chrysochloris asiatica
AATTACTTTCAGGAAACGTTTCTTGAATACAATAATAATTATATTGTTTGGTAATTTCCACATTCTATTAGATTGACTTTCTTTGGACTGGGCACAAATATGAATCTTTTCAAATCGGTTGTCCAAATTTCTAGCATTGACTAGTGTTGAATTTGTTTGTAGAAGCATCTCAATTGGTATTCCTTCAATTCCTGTAGCCCTCTTTTTTTTCAATGCCTTTAGTTCACCTTGGACGTCTTCCTTTAGTACCATCAATTTTTTATTCAGTCTCCTAGAATAGTTCAATAGTGACCAATTCTTTTTGGTACAGTGACTCTGTGTATTCCTTCCATTCTCCCTTGATATTTCTTTTGTCTTTCATTATCTTGCCCATAGAATAATTTAGTATTGCAATGTGTGGCTTACTTTTTCTTTAAATCTTTCAACTTGCATATATCATTATAGTACTTTGCTTTATCTTCTTGAACTGCCTTTTCTAATCTTCTATTCAACTCTTTCATTCACTTTAGCTACTCTACGTTCAAGAGCAAGTTTCAGTCTTTTCTGACATTCACTTTTTCTTTTTCCTGTCTTTTTTAATGACCTTTTTCTTGTTTCATGTATGATGTCCCTGTTGTCATTAAACAACTCTTCTGATCTTTGGTCATTAGCGTTCAATATGTCAAATATATTCTTAAAATGGTCTCTAAATTCATGTGGGATACACTCAAGGTTGCATTTTGTCTCTCATGGACATGCTTAAATTTTCTTCAGTACCAATTTGAATTTGCATTATGACAGTTTTGATCTTCAGCTTCAGCTTCAACTGGAACTTACAATTGATGGTCTGGTCTGCAGTCAGCCTCTGGCGTTGTTCTGACTGATGATATTAAATTTCTCCATTGTATTTTTCCTCAGTGATGCAAATGATTTGATTCCTGTGTATTCCATCAAGTGAGGTCTACATGCATAGTTGTCCACACATTGTGGCAAAAAGGTATTTAAAATGTATAGTTGCTGATCTTGCAAAATTCTACTATGCGATCCCCAGAAAAGAGCAACTCGAAAAGTTAAAGCCAAGTATTATAATGAAATATGCAAAGACCTGGAGTTAGAAAGCCAAAAGGGGGGTAAAAAAAACACGCGCTCAGCCTTTCTCAAACTGAGAAAACTGAAGAAAAACAACCAAGCCTTGACA
>NW_006408549.1:22611573-22619467 GCF_000296735.1 Chrysochloris asiatica
CTGCTCCTTAGAAGCCAGGATGGCAAGACTTTGTCTTTTATATTCTGGACATGTTATCAGGAGGGACCAGTCTCTGGAGAAAGACATCAAGCTTGGTAAAGTGGAGGGTCAGCAAAAAAGAGGAAGTCTCCCAATGAGATGGATTGACAACAGTGGACTAAAACATAGCAATAATTGTGAGGATGGCACAGGACTGGGCAGTGTTTTGTTCTTTGTGGATAAGGTTACTATGAGTTGAAACAGACTCAACGGCACCTGATGAAACAGCAGCAAGCATGTTTCTATCACCAAAGGTATGTATTTCAACTGCTCATCTTTCTGTTTTGTTTCCAGCTATTACATTCCAATTATGAGTAATTATCAATTCATCTAAATTGTATATCTGAACAGTTCCAAACTGCAGAGGTTGACAAAGATGCTCAATTTCCTCATCTTTGACATTTGTGTTTCATGTGTCAATTTGAGACACAGTTGAATTAACTGGTTGTTCTGGTAGACTCATGAATATTATCCTATCACTGAGAGCACTTTACTTCAGTATAGATATTGAAATGTTCTTGGATGCTCAATGTAACGCTGTCTTTCTTAAATTTATCATGCCCGGCATAGTAGATCACATGAATGCCCTAGTTAAAAAGGCCAGTGTCAGTCCATTTCAGCTCACTAATGCCTAGGATATCAATCTTTATATTTTCTCTTTCATTTATGATAACATTCAATTTTTCTAGATTTCTATTTTGTACATTCCATGTCCCAATTAATAATGAATGGTTGTAGCTGCTTTTCCTCATTTTGAGTCATCCCATACCAGCAAATGAAGTTCCAAAAGCTTTACTCCATGATTCTTCCTTAAGGAGGAGTCCTGGTGGTGTAATGGTTAATGCACTCAGCTGTTTGAATTCACTAGCCGCTTCATGTGAGAAAGACGTGGCATTCTGCTCCCTTAAAGATTAAAGCCTAGGAAACTCTAGCTGGCAGTTCTACTCTGTCCTGTAGGATTTCAGTAAGTGGGAATCATCTTGATGGCAACAGGCTTTTATTTTGAAGAGGCAATTCTTCCCAGTCACATTTTGAGTATCTTCACATCTGAAGGGTTCATCTTCCAGCATTGTCTCAGACAATCTTCTGTTGATATCTATGATTTTCCACTGACCTTTTTTTTTGTATTTGTAATACTAATGTCATGGCTTTTCTAATTAAATTGTGGTGAAATCTTCCTTTGAACACTGTTATTTGAAGTCTTGTGGCTTTACTTCACTCATATGCACCATTTCGGCATTTGTTCTTTTGTCATGAGTGACTGCATACAATTAGAACAATGACACTTAATGCCAACCCACTGTAAACACAAACATTTACAAACACCAGCACTGAAATTGTGTGATATACTGAATTAAAAGGTGGTCATTCATACAATTCATACATATATATAACATTTATGCACATGTATTAATATTTATATTAAATGTTCATACAGATTGGAATCCTGGTGTGGCACTGGGGGCTAATGTATCAGACTGCAAAGTCGTTTGAACCGCAAGGTCGGCGGTTCAAGCTCACCAGCTGCTCCTTGGAAACCCTATACAGGGTCACTATGGGTCAGAACTGACTCCTCGGCACTTAACAACAACAACAACATGTAACTACAGATTACTCTGGATCCACCCTGTTGTTGTTGTTGTTATGTGCTGTGGAGTCGGTGCTGACTCATAACGACCCTGTACAGGGTTTCCGAGGTTGTAAATCTTTACGGGAGCAGAAAGCCTCATCTTTCTCCTGTGGAACAGCTGGTAGTTTCAAACTGCTAACCATGAGATTAGCATCCTGATTCGTAACCACTACGCCTAGTCCTTTTCAATCATGGAAAATTACTTTTGATAAAATAATGTACAATAAGGCAGAAAGCTTACATCATGAGTAACTACTCAGGATTATTTATACAAATAATCTTTGGTGACAAAGTGATGCTTAAACCAAATGAGTGAATTTCTAACACCTTGGTATCATAGTTGTTGTTGTTGTTATTGTTGTTAAATGCCATCCAGTCAATTCTGACTTATAGCGACCATGTATAGGGTTTCCAAAGAGTGGCTAGTGAGTTTGAACCACTAATCTTGCTGTTCAGACAGACCTTGGGGTCTAGTGCTTATCCTATGGTGCCATACCAGGATATATATATATATATATTTGCACAAGAGTATTTACATGAACTCCGAACAATAAAAATGCAGAAAAGCAGTATTCTGATTATGTTTGAAAACATATATATTTCTAGAAGAGCTTTCTGCATTCTACACACATTAAAACAGAAGTGTGACAAGTGTTCTTATTTTCCAATTCAAAAACGAGTCCCAATTATCCATTAGAACTCAAGACTATGTCCTAGATGATGGGAAAATGTATTAGCTTTATCGAAGTCATGCTGTTTGTCAACTAAACCCAACATATTATTCCTGGTGTAGTGATGTAGGGTAAGCACTGACCACTAAGCAGAAGGTTAGTGGTTCAAACACATCAGGCATTCTTTGGAAACCCTATACAGAGTCGCTATGAGTTGGAACTGACTTGACAGTTAACAACAACAGCAACAACAACGATATTTACTAATCATTCAAATTATATGCTGCTGGCGTCTCTTTCACACTGCAGTTGGTGTTTAGATGTACTCCACGTGTTCTAACCTGCGGGAGCAGCTCTACCTAGATGTGCTGTTACCATCACAAAAGGGAGGAGCAAAAGAGGCAAAACCAAACCAGGTGAGCGTGTTTAAAGTCCTGACCAAAAGTGGTATACACCATGTTCACTCACATTCTAGTTTTGGAAGCTCTGCTTAAATTTTTTCAGCATCATCACAACACACAAGCATCCACTGAGGATGGCAGCTGCATATGAAGAGCATTGCCTGGGAACTAAACCTGGTTCTACTGCCTGAAAGGTAAGAATTCTACCACTGAACCACCACTGCTTTCCAAGTTTGTTGTTCTTGGTGTTAGGTGCTGTCAAGTCACTTCCGACTCACAGTGACCTTATGCACAGGAGAACAAAACACTGCCTGGTCCTGTGCCATGCTCACAATAGTTACAATTGAGCCCATTGTGTCACTGCTCCTGTGTCAATTCATTTTGTTGAAGTTCTTCCTCTTTTTCGCTGACCTTCCACTTTACCAAGCATGATGTCCGTCTCTAGAGACTGGTCCTTCCTGACAACATGTCCAAAGCACATGAGATGCAGTTTAGCCATCCTGGCTTCTAAGGAGCATTCCGGCTGTACTTCTTCCAACACAGATTTGTTTGTTTTTCTAGCAATCAATGTTACTTTCAATATTCTTCACCAATGCCATAATTCAAATTCATGGATTTTTCTCCTTTCTCCCTTATTTATTGTTCAGCTTTCATATGCATGTGAAACAACTGAAAATACCATTACTTGGGTCAGGTGCACTTGAGTTCTAGAAGTGACATCTTTAAAGAGGACTTTTGCAGCAGATTTGCCTAATGCAATAAAATGGGTAAATACTTCCCAGGCTGAAGCCGAGGTGCCAAAAATGATCACAAAAGTACAATAGTAAATAATGTGTTAGACATGTGATTAAATAGCAAAGATACTCTTTTGTCTTAAATTTTGAAAGACTTGCCCTGGCAGGCCTGCAGGGTATGCCCTTTGGGTGTTTGAATGATTGCATATTCCTGAGTGATTTGGTATATATCCAAAAAGAAGAAGAAAAACCCCCCACAAAAAACAGAAGAAATAGAAGCAAATAACATTGAATGATGATCCATGGAGGAGATTGTAATCATTGCAATGAAACGAAATACAATAGGATGAGTGTAAAGCTGGTGTTCTCCCATATAAACTATCACTCAGTTCACAATAAAAACTTAAATTTTTTTTTTTAAAGAAATAAGCAAAAAACCTGCCCTGGTAGCTGTGGCATCATAGGATGATAAGCACTGGATCTCCAGGTCAGTTTTTACCACAAGGTCAGTGGTTCACACTCATCAACCGTTCCTCGGAAACCCTGAGTTGGAATCAACTAGACGGCACTCGACAACAACAGCCGCGTTACTTAGCAGTACATTGTTTTAAGTCAAGCAGCCTTGGTAATAGCTTTCAACCCTGACAGGTACTAGCTACTTAGTCTTGAGCAAACCAACTGTGTCTGTTTTCTCACATGAAAAAATAAATTATTACCTGACTCAGAGATTTATTTTAGGTATTGAACAAGATACATTAATGTGTAAATCTTAAGTATCTTTTTCAAAGTTTCAAACTACTTAATTTATTAATATGCTCTACATTACTCCCTCATCCATCATTCCCACATATCATAACACTTTAAAAAAAAAAAAAAAAGTCTGAAACATATAGTCTATGTTCTATTTCAATAGTCATTTTAATAATATATTGCGTTAATCATTCGTGTCCTTAATCTAATGAAATGACCTTATTTTGTTTTAATATTTGTCATATTATTCCTGCAAATGTCTGATATGAAAGCAATTAATCTGGGTAGGGAGTGCAGAAATCCCATTAAAAAAAACAAAAAAAAAAAAACAAGATGTATAGGCAAGATCAAGTGAGCAGATCATTCTAAATCTTATGTTCTTTCTAATGTTTATGACTTCATTACAAAAGCAAATTATCCAAAACTGTGAAGATTTTACACACTAACTTGACTGCTTTTTTCCAATGCAAGTCTCTATACGTTGCTGTTTGTTTTAATCAAAATTGTTCATCAGTAGCTTCACTGTTACTGTAAAAAATTTTTTGAGATTTTTTTCAGTGGATTTACATACCTAAATGAAGAAAATTATGTAATAGGCTATACAATGAAGGTTATATATTCAGGATTGGTGTATATGTTGAGTCTGGGACTGTTTGTAGGAGTGTTGACAAGCCAAACTTTATAAACTATATTTTCAAAAATTAAAAGACACCTTGTAATATAATTATTAACATTTCTTAACCAAAATTTGGTTTTTGTTGTTAGATACCACTGAATCAGCACTGACTCATGTTAACCCCAAGCACAATGGTACCAAGTCCAGAGATATTCCCATGATCGGTTGTGGATATGACTGTTGCTATTCATTGGGTTTTCATTGACTAGTTTTTATAGTAAATTACCACACATTTCTTCCTATCTTAGTCTAGATCTGCTCAAACCTGCTCAGCATTATACAACATGCAAGCCTCCACAGACAGATGACTTGCCTTAGTCTGAAATCAAATATTTTAAACCATTTTTATTCATTTAAATATTCATTGCTTAGAAAACAACTTCTAGAATGAAGTTTCACCAGTTAAAGAATAGGGAGAGACTTCATTATATGCGTCTGTAGAATAGAAAAACCTAACAGGGTCCTAGAGGGCCCATCAACAGCCCAGTGAGTGAAAATGTTTTCAGAGCTTGATATTTGCATTCATCAGGATCATGATGGTGGTTAACACTGTGTCTGAGAGAGAAGACTTAAATAAGGAATTGCAGGGGAGTAAATCTTCATATTTATTATACAGGATGTTTTACAGTGTTAGGATCCAGAGACAATCAGGTGGTAAAGAGTCAAAATTATTCTAGAAAATTCTTTAATAAAAGAGAAAAAGAGGAAGACTCCCATTGAGATGGATTGGCCAAGTGGCAGCATCAATGGGCTCAAGCATGGCAACGATAGTGAGGTTGGCCCAGGATCGGGCAGTGTTTCGTTCTTCTGTGCATAAGGTCTCTATGAGTTGGCACCAACTTGATGGTACCTGACAACAACAATAGGTAGATGAATGGAGAGACATGCCAACTGAACATCCAGAGTGAGTGTGAGAGTATATCACCAAATATACAAAGGTTTGACCGAGGGCATTGGTACATGGGTATTTACCCTTGCTGAAATATATCCATGAATGTGGTTTACCTACAGAGGGTAAAGTTATGATAAAAACTTCTTAAACATAACCAAACACCTTGAGGGAATGCATTGCTGGACTGTGGACTGAGGACCATAGTTTCAGGGAACACCAAGGTCAATTGGCATAACATTTTCTACAAAGGCAATGTTCTATATTTTACTGTGATAAATAGTGACTGAGGTCTTAAAAACACATGAGTGGCCATCTAAGGCACAACTATTGGTCTTACCCTGTGCAGAGAAAAGACGAGTATGAAAATCAAAGCATCATAAGAACGACGATTTCAGTGCATTAACAGACACACAAATATCAGTATCTACATCACTGAGATCAGGTCTAGATGAAATAACCACTGTCAACTGCTCTGCAAATGATCACATTAGAAGGTCCTGCATAGAGTGGGAGAAAAATGTGAAAAAACCCTCAAAATCACCAAACAGACATGCGTACTAGTTGGACAGAGACTGGTGGAACCCCTCAGAATATGTCCCTTCAGGTCTGGAACTGAACTCAATTTTCAGTCAAACACTACATAGGTCTACAAGGAGAATAATAACATTAGAAAAGTATGTACACATTAGAAGAATCAACCATTTGAAATTTTTTTTAAAAAAGCAGCATTTACCCAAGGACAAAATTTAGAAAGTTTATGAGAAAAGGAATGGAAACAGGAAACAGAGGGAGGAAATGGGATAAGGTGATGTTATCTTGAAGGGATTGCAATCAATGAGCTAAAACAAAATATGTATGAATTGTTTAATGTAAAACTGATGATCTGCTTTGTAAACCTTCACCCTACTCACAACACATATATATTTTTTAATTCCATAGCAAGCCCAGGGAATATTTTAAGATTTTGAAGTTTCCTATAGTTGGGTTTGCCACAACTCTAAAGTCAGTTTGTTGTACTGTGGTGGCTTGTGAGTTGCTGTGATTCTGGAAACTATGCCACGGATATTTTAAATATCAGCAGGGTCACCCATGGTGGACAGGTTTCAGATGAGCTTCCAGACAAAGACAGACTAAGAAGAAGGAGTGATTAACTATTTCTGAACATTTAGCCACTAAAAACCTTATGAATAGCAAAGAAACACTGTCAGATATAGTGCTGGAAAATGAACCCCTAAGGTAGGAAGGCACTCAAAGTGCGACTGGGGAAGAGCTGCCTCTTCAAAGTAGAGTTGATCGTGATGATGCAAATGGAGTAAAACCTGTGGGAGTAAAAAAAATGGGACCTTTATATGCTGATGGGGTACAACTCAAAATGAAGAGAAACAGCTGGAAAAATCCATTGAAAATCGGAACATGGAATGTATGAAGTATGAGTCTGGGAAAATTGGAAGTTGTCAAAAATGAAATGGAATGCACACACATAGATATCTTAGGCATTAGTGAGCTGAAATGGACTGGTATTGGCCATTTTGAATCTAACAACCACATGGTTTACTATGCAGGGAATGACAAATTGAAGATGAATGGTGTTACATTCATTGCCACAAAGAACATATCCAGATCAGTCATGAGGTATAACACTGTCTGTGATAGGATAATATCCATGTGCCTACAGGGAAGATCAGTTAATACCACTATTATTAAAATTTACGCACCAACCACTAAAGCCAGTGAGGATGAAATAGAAGAATTCTACCAGCTTCTTCAACCTGAAATTGATCAAACATGCAAACAATATGTATTGCTCTTTCGAATGCAAAGGTTGGGAGCAAAGAGGAAGGATTAGTAGTTGGAAAATATGGCCTTGGTGATGAAATTATGCTGGAGATCACATGATAGAATTCTGCAAAATCAATGATTTATTCATTTCAAATACCTTCTTTAGACAGCATAAGAGATGACTATACACACGGACCTCATCAGATGGAGTACACAGAAATCGAATTGACTACATCTGTGGAAAGAGATGATGGAAAAGCTCCATATCATCAGCCAAAACAAGGCCAGGGGCAGATTGTGGAACAGACCATCAATTGCTCAT
>NW_006408549.1:22625787-22628292 GCF_000296735.1 Chrysochloris asiatica
AAGTTCTTTGCATAGATGAATGAGTACCTTGAGCACTGCATCAATTTGTTGAAACATTTTACTTTGTATTACGTCAATCCCTGGTGCCTTGTTTTTCTCCAGCGCTTTCAGTGTAGCTTGGACTTTTCCTTCAATACCATAGGTTACTGATCATATTCTACTACTCGAAATGTTTGAACATCAAATAATTCTTTTTGGTATAGTAATTCTGTATATTCTTTACATCTTGTGATGTTTGCTGCGTCATTCAATATTTTTCCTGTAGAATCCTTTAATATTGCAACCTGAGTCTGAACCATAATTTAAAGATAGATGATCTTGTTAATCAACAACAACCCCAATTTCACATAGCTGTCATCACTGCATCTCCTGTTCCCAAGCAAATTTATATCGCATTATACTTTGGAGTCCTGGTGTGACACAGTAGGACTGCAAGGTCAGTTTGAACCGTAAGGTTAGCAGTTCAAACTCACCAGCCACTCCTCAGGAACACTTAACAGGGTCGCTATGGGTTGGAACACACTCCATGGCATGTAACAACAACAACATATTTTGGATAACAAGTAAGCACACACACACATACACATACACATAAACTGTGTTCTAAATTTAATTGGAAGTTCGGCCATTGTAGAGTTGACCAGCATTTTTTTTTTTTTTTTTTTTTTGACACCACACTGCTCATAACACTGCTTAACTTTGGAGCAACTTTTAAACTTCTCTTTCACTTTCTTTGTCATATTCTACATCCAATTCTATAACCAAGTAATAAAATTTCTTCTCCTAAAAGTTTCTGACAGAGTTACTTCTTTCACCTTATTCATCATTCTACTTTTGAACTTATGAAAATACACTGAAATTATATATATTCCTGTCATTCTGTAGCCTCCAGAAAAATGTGAACATCTGTAGAACCAGGGCAATGTTTTATTCTCTTTGTGGTAGGAATTCAAAGCAGAATTGAAGATAAATGAATGATTAAATGACTCCTTTTCATTTACACAGTTACTATCTTTGTCTAAACCACAGAAGAAATGGACTGGTTTTATATCAATAAACATTTGTTCTGCACCATGTACTAGCCTCCAAGATGGAGCTGTGACCATGAACTAATTAAATGTGGCTCTAACCCCTGGTGCATTCCCATGATCTTTGCTATCCAATGGAATCACTCTTACCAAAAAGCACATCTGTGTATTAGTATCCATTTCTGACTTTTATTTTCTCACAGCACATTCTTGCTCCTACTATTCCTCTAAACTAGAATGAGCTTATCTGCCATCACTACCAAGTCATTAATTGCCTACTATTTCAAACTAAAAAGTCAATTTTTAGAAAGAAACAGTCTTTCTTAATAACATCTCAGTCTCTTCTTTATGCCATACACATTATGTTTGTTGTTGTTGTTGTCAGGTGCCATCGAGTCGGAACCGACTCATAGCGACCCCACGCACAGCAGAATGAAACAATACACATTATACACACACACAATTTCATCATCCCATAGCTATAGCTAGAACTGGACATAAGGTAGAAATTATTCCCATCTTCAAACCTGTAACAACTATGCAAATACATACTTCAGTTACTTCAAACAAAACAAAACACTTTTTCACTGTAACAGTGAAACCTTATGCCCTTAGAAAAATGTTTGATATATCCTCTGTAATTATTTTTAAAGGTTGGTTTTATGTACTACTTTCACTCTTCTCTAGAAGCTGCAAGCCGCAAGGTCATCAGTTTGAAACTACCAGTGGTTCCGCGGGAGAAAGGTGAGGCAGGCTGCTCCCGTAAATATTTACAGCCTCGGAAACCCTGTGTAGGGTCGCTATGAGTCGGAACCAACTCCACGGCACATAACAACAACAACAAGAACATTATCTGATAAAAGCTTAAATTTCAATAAGAAAACAAATAAAGTGGGAAATTGCAATAAAATAAAATAATTCAGTGGGAACCCTAGGAAAATGACCATATTGAAGAATCTTCATGATTTGCATTTATGTGTTAGTATATTTCAATAAAAAATCTTATCTATTATTTCACTTTCTTTGTTTTTCTATTAAGCACTAGTTTGTACTTTTAACCTGAGTAATAGTTACTGGGAGCTGGTGAGGCCATGTAGGATAAGCACTGGGCTGCTAACTTCAAGGCTGGTGGTTCAAATCTACCAGCTGCTCCACAGAAACACTATACAGGTATGAGTTGGAAAGAACTCAATGGTACCTAACAAATATAGTTATTGACCTAGTATTTAATTTCATTAAGAAAAGTATTTTTTTACTTTGAAATAGCAATTGTATTTTTATGGTACTTGTTTTATCAGAAGTCGAAAGATTAAAAGAATCCCTCCCATTTTAGTGTGCAGAGAGTGCTACTGACTTGGTGTGTTGTTCTTGGGCTGCTAACCCCAGGGTCAGCACTTGGAGCCTACCAACTTGTTCCTGATGAGGAAATGTTGCTGTCTGTTCCCACGGACATTTTCAGTCTCTGATATCCTAAAAA
>NW_006408549.1:22628780-22634429 GCF_000296735.1 Chrysochloris asiatica
CTATGGGTCAAAACTGACCAGACAGCACTTAACAGCAACAACAACATACAATAAGTACTGGACTGAAACCATGAGGTCCGCAGTTTGAGTCCACCAGCTAATTCATAAGAGAAAGATGAGGTTTTCTGTTCCCTCGAAGATTTACAGCCTCAGAAACCCTACACAGGGTCTCGATAAGTCAGAGCCAACTCGACAGCACTTGAAAATGAGCCAGAATTATTCCACAACAGCAAATCGAGGAGGAAAAAAAAAAAAAAAAGGAGTTAAGAAATTTCAACAGAAACCTTTAAGGCTTTAATTGACATTATTTTAAATATTGTTAGAAAACTTTCAGGATAATAATATTTCTAGAAAATCTGTTTGCAATTTTTATATTCTGAAATAATGACTGTTTCTAAATAACAATATTTCTGTTCTAATATAAATCCATGTGTACTTTTGCAAAATCAGAGAGAAATGTGAATAAGAAATCCGATCTCGGATATTTTCAGATAAGAGTAAAAACAGTTTAACTAAATCTATTGTGTCACCTAGTTATTTGACTAATAGCGAACCTCCAGCCTTGTGGTTAGCAATTCAGTGCTTACCCTACAGTACCACACCAGGGCTGTTCACTTTAAATTGTTAAATTTAATAATTTAAACCAGTTTTTATCAGCATTTGAAATCTAGAACCTATATTCACAATATCATGAAGGTAAAAGCCTAATTATATTAATCTATTTTAATTAAATTTTAATTACCATGTTATCTAGACTTCAAATTTTAGAAGCATCTTACCATTTTTTATAATAACTTTTTAAGCATCTTTAAAGTGTTGAAAAAGTTATAGTTTAATATAATTTGTGAAAATAACCTTCAAAAAGTAAAGGGAAAAAGAAGAGGAAGAGAAACATTTGATGATAAACAAACACTGAGATAACTTTTCCCCAGAAAACCAATACTCATAAAATACTAAAAGGGTTTTTTCAGAAGGAAAAATGAATAAAAAGAAAGAAAAATTAATAACAAAATGTAAATATTTGGGGTTTTGTTGTTGTTCTGACTCATAGAAACCTGTATAGGGTTTCCAAAAAGTAGTTGTTGAATTTGAACCACTGACCTTGCAGTTCAAACTGATCTTGCGGTCCACCACACCAGGACACCAATATTCAGGTTGTTGTTATGTGCCGGGGAGTTGGTTCTGACTCATATCGACTCTCTTCAGGGATTCTGAGGCTGTAAATCTTTACAGGAGCAGAAAGCCCCATCTTTCTCCCATGGAACAGCTGGTACTTTTGAACTGCTGACCATGAGAGTAGCAGCCTGATTTGTAACCACTACACTACCAGAGCTCCTTGATAATCATACATATTGGTTGTTGTTGTTGTTGTTGTTGTTGTTGTTGTTGTTAAATGTCATCGAGGTGCTGTAACCAAAATAATGTCTCATGTGATTGAAAATCAATGTAGGGAATGGCTTGGGACCAGTTGGTAGTTTATTTATTGTACATAGGTTTGCTATGGGTCAGAACAGACTGACTGGAAGATAACTAACAGTAACAATCCCTGCCTGGTGTGGCACTGTAGGATAAGCCCTGGACTGCAAACCTCAAGGTTGGTGGTTCAAACCTGCTAGCCACTCCTTGAAAACCCTATACAGGGTAGCTATGAACCCAAACTCACTCCACAGCACTTGGCAATAACCACCCCTCTCCTAAAGAGTCTGGGCTCTTAGATTCATATCACATCAAAGCGTCCGTTTGGGTATGCTCCAGGGACTCAAATCATGTTTCTTTTAAATGTTCTTGAAGTTTAGAGAACAAAAAGAAGTCTAAAGGAGTCACATCAGGACTGTAGAATACACAGGTAAGGTTTCCTAAGGAAATTCTCAATTGGCAGCCCTAACTACTCTTGAAGAATCTGCCTTGTCATGAGGGAAAAAAATTCCTTGGTGTGTCTTTTCTGGCCTTTTTTCTCATCAGAGCTGTTTTCAATTTCCTTAAAACTTTTTCATAAGAAGTGCCCATGATCATCCTGTGCCCTTAAAGAAAATCTATCAAGATTACCTCTTTGAATTAAGATTTTCTACTGACCTCTCTGTCTGGAATTTAACTGACTCAGCAGATTCCTCAGGAAGATACTGTTTGATTGGACCTGTATTTTGTTTGAAAGCACTCTAAGGAGACGAAGACAAATATATTACTGATAGAATTTGTCTACTGGTCTGCAGTCATCCAGTGATCACAGAGACATGTTTAAACATATTTATTGGAAGTTAACTCATGCATGTATGAACTGGAATCCAAGTAACAATACTTAAAAAAAAAAAAAAAAAGTTTCATTAGCAATACTTTTTGACTTGCCCTTGTATTTCACACATTGGATATTTTCAATTTCCGTATTTTAATTTAAATTCAAATAACTTACAAATAGAAGTAGCTAAGAATTTTCTTGAGGGGTATTATTCTAATTGCTTGCCATCAATTTTAAGTTGATTATTCTTGAATTCTTTTTATTCAAATCTGCATTTCCCTAAAGACTTTCCCCAAATAGCTTTACAATGCTGAATTTTAAAAAATTCCTTCAGCACTTAATGCTATATACTAAATAATGTTTTAATTTGCATTTTCACTTCTTTGTAAGTTATTTTAAACGTGCATACTTTATTCTACAATTTCCCAATAAGTTTTCCTTGCTGTTGTTAAGTATCATTGTTAGCTCTGACACATAGCAACCCTGTGTAGGGTTTTTGAGGAGTGGCTGGTGAGTTTGAACCACCTACCTTACAGTTTCAACTGACCTAGCAGTCCAGCATCATACCAGGACTCCTGAAATAGACTTAAATAATATTTTATCATTTCTTCTTATAGTAGTTTAGCTGCATTAAATAATGATTTATCTTATATTTGTCATCTTCCTGTGCATGCTATTTTGTGTATACATATTTTACTTCAAAGTTAGAATCTTTTTCAGGAACAACCCTCAATTTTATTTTATTTTGGTGAGGCACTGTTCTTTCTACACTCCCTTTCAAGCTATTATTATATTGTATTGGCAAGCATCTAGCAAAACTCCATACATGCTGGGAAAGAACAAATGTGCGTAGCAGTACAGTATTCAGAAATATATTCACAAGTGACTTTCATACTTTTCATTTCTAGGATTAAAGGAAAATTGTAGCACTGCATTTTATATGTGATGATGTCCAGCACTGTACTGGGGAATAAGTTACAAGTTAAGTTAGGACTACTAAAAATGCTTCTAAATGTTGCTCAGGAGTTTTCTAGAGATAGCTTTAGTGAAGTATTTACCCATGGACAATATCTACTCCTGCTTTCACAAATTTAGGTTCAGTGATTGAGTCAAATAACCAATTTCAGAAGCATAAAGCAAATTCCCCAGGCTTTCTATCATATGTGGGGCCACGTATCTCTCTGGCTGACAGACTTAGTTCTATAATTCAGTCTATCATGAAGCAGTTTGCTAATTAGCATTTGTTTACAGCATTTTAAATAGCTCTGTTTAATTACTGAAAACTTGAAATGTATGTTGTGCTTTAACAGCCCACAGAGTGTGGTTTTCAATACATAATAACTGATGACAGTGTTGATGAGGAGGAAGAGGATGAAGACCTCTCAAACAATTACCAGATATGATACTACATGTATCCTTTGGTGAATAAAGAAATCATACAGAAATTTTGTAAATTTTAGGAGGCAGTTCAAAAGGCTTTTGACTCCAGGAAAACATAGTCTCTTTAACACTCAGTACATAGTAGGATTTCCTTAATTCCAAAATAAAATAAATGAAGTCTATTATCTAGCTTCAGTGAAGGATGCTGAAAAGGTAATTTTTAAATGTAATGCAATACATTTTGAACTTCTTTGATATGATGATGGAAAATGAAATATACATAATAAAGTTTTTACAACAAGATAATGTTTGGGAATGACAGCATATTTCTATGACAAGAAATAGGGAATAAAAAATATCATATGAAATACAATCACTTACGTAATATTTCCAACTTATTCATGTATCAAACAAGAGCCTCAACAGCTTTGGAATAGATTTTTGAAAGTCATATGATAAAAAACAGTTTATATAGTTCTTTCATTAAAGATAATTTTGAATAACTACAGTATAAAATCTACCGAAAATTTAGATGCTTAAAGTATAGATTAAAAACATTGAGCATCCTTTAGTAGAGAGAGAAAGATGGAATGTGGAGCAGTTTCAAACTTTATTAAGAACATTTCTAATATTTATTAATTCAAAACATTGAGCATCCTTTAGTAGAGAGAGAAAGATGGAATGTGGAGCAGTTTCAAACTTTATTAAGAAAATTTCTAATATTTATTAATTCAAATATTTTCATATGCCCATTGCAGCTAATGTTCACCTTAGTTTAAGGATTAAATTATGGTTTACATTTTAGGAACTGGAAGCTGTGGTGGACAATCAAGTTGAAAAAGTGTGATGTTCTTTTATGTTCCTTAGATATTAAGGCAAACAATGAACATTTTTCTTCATTTTTTTTTTATCAGTCCGATGGTAATAGAGTTATGTAATGATGCCTTTCTAAAAGTGTTTTTTTTTTTTTTTTTTTTACTTACAGTCTTCATTAGATGTTTCCTACGAGATTTTCATGATTTAGAAACCCCCATGAAGTTCATGCACTGCTCAAAGGGCTCTACAATAGACTACATTGTCTGAAATGATCTTCCATAGCCATTATTTCCCCTCAGGCTTTCTGTCAATCTGTCCTTACTAGATGCTCAGACACTGTATCTAATTTGTACCTGGAGGCAGATGCAAGAGAATAGTATTTCCCATAATCAGCTAAGACAGAAGGAAGGGCAGAACTAATGTATTTGTCAGAGAGGACAACAACAAAGAATGCTACAGTTTGTACTTTCTTTGTTCTAACTAGCTTTTAGTGTTCTGCTGAATAATATATGCTTGACGATCATCTCAAGCATCGGAGTTGTCTCAGAACACAGCATTTTTCATTTCACACTTTTTAAAGGCTTTCTTTGTCTTCAGGAGTACTACTAGTGATCTGACATACTGGGATGGAGAGATTTAATGAAAACAGATCTCAAATATCTAAGGGCAATATATTAAAGATATTAAGGAAGGAGGATTTTGCTTAGTTTTTAAAATTAGTGAACAAATTCACCATATAGACAGATCAATTTATTTCTTGCATGTGTGGTTTTAGGGATTAAAACAAACTGGTCATACAAGTGGTTAAGTTATGGTCAAAAAGCATTCTTTTAGTTGCTTTGAACTTCACATACTCAGTTTTGTTTTCTAGACAACTATACAGCGTTCTGGTGAAGCTGTGGAATAAGCACTGACTGATAACCACAAGGTCAGTGGTTCAAAATTCACCAGCCACGCCTTAGAAACCCTACATAGGGTTGCTCTGTGTCAGAATTGACTCGATAGCACCTAACAATGGACAACTGAACAAAAACTATCTTTAATATAAATTGTAAGTGATTGTCAGAATAACTCAAATCATTGTTTTCATAAAACTTATACCTTGATTTAATCTCTTAGGACACATTTGAAAATCAGTACAGTATATGTTGGCATGAGGTCCTGGATAAGCACTGGACTGTTTACTACAAGATAGGTGGCTTGAACCCACCAGCTGCTCC
>NW_006408549.1:22634529-22640818 GCF_000296735.1 Chrysochloris asiatica
ATTCTGCTGTGCATAAGGTTGCTATGAGTCGGCACTGACTCGAAGACACCTAACAACAACACCAACAATATAGTTGGGTTTTATCAAAAGTTATTTGATTGAGTTATTCTGAATTCATAACAAAGGAGGCACTTTTTTTCCCAAGGAGACAATTGGCCACATATTTCATTTCCTCCTCCTATTCCTAACTCTCTTTCTCCTTCTGCTACTCCAGCCATATAGAAATCAATTGTTGAAACTTGGATAGCTGCTTACAATCTTTTAAGATTGTATCCACACGCTATACAATAAACTAGCAAGTAGAATGTTGTTGTTGTTAAGTGCCATTGAGTCAGTGCTGACACATAGCGACCCTGTATAGGAGTGGCTGGTGGGTTTGAAGCACTGACCTAGTGGTTAGTAGTCCAGTGCTTATCCTACAGTGTTACACCAGGAATCCATTTTTGGTACTATGTGTCTAAGCTATGCATCTAGAATTTCTTTGATATTTGCTGATTGACACCAAGAGTATTTTGAGGATAAATGGATTTGTTTGATACTTTGGGCTACTTCAGCTGTGCTTATTTATTCCTTGCCCTGATAATGCCACATAGCCCCAGGATTTCAAATATTTAACTTTACTTATAATAGAAGTAGAGTTGCTATAGGATTAGCACTAAGGAGATCTGGTAGCATAGTGGTTACGAATCAGGCTGCGAACCGCAAGGTCAGTAGTTCGAAACTACCAGCTGTTCTGTGTTAGAAAGATGAGGCTTTCTGCTCCCATAAAGATTTACAGCCTTGGAAACCCTGTACAGGGTCGCTATGGGTCAGAATCGACTCAACAGCACTTAACAACAACAGGATCAGCACTGGACTGTTCACCTCAAGGTTGGTAGTTCAAACCCACTAGTCACTAATTTGAAATCCTGTACAGGGTCGCTATGAGTTGGAACTGAGTTTATGGCACTTAACAACAACAACAGTAATAGAAATACTGGACAAAATTGACAGGGTCACCCTAATATATTTTTTTTTCCCCTAAGAAAACACACTCTCACATTTAAGAGAACACATTCTGACTGAAAAACAGCTGAAAACCAAAGCAATGAATAGCCATGAAATTACAATAAATTGTTACATTTCTACTTTCTCAAATGTGATAGTCTAATTAACTTAAAGTGAAAAATTCTGTGATGATTTGAGCTAATGATAAAACATTGTTGTCTATAAACATGAATAAATGTCTTCCAGCCATGATTATCTAATTTTGCAAGGAATTTTGTTATTACAAATCTACTATTACATCATGATAATCAGTTCTAAAAGAAACCTATTAAGTTTTAATTCAGTAAGAGAATTAAAGAAATTTGAGAAAACAAAACTCTATTAAGGATGTGATTATGTCACATTAATTCTTTGTTGTAAAGGCACTTTTTTAGAGTTTAATTTTGCATTCTCAAGCATTTTGAAATAGTTGTAAAGAAAGATGATTCATTTCACAGCAAACATTTGTATGATGACTACATTTTCCACCTTCACCCCTTTATGTCACTAGGCTAACAGTAAGTATATAAATACCTACCAACATAGACACATGCGTAAAAAAGGAAATAGACAGTAGGGTCAGGGACATTAATTTTGTAAAAGGTCCACTGTCTCCTGTAGCTAGATTTTACCTGGGTCTATGACCTTATTTTCATTAAATTCTCATTCTTTTTTTTCCCCTTAGGCACAAAGGCCAGAAAACTACAAATATTCATGGTTGTTCTAAATATCTCAAGAAAAGGTTACTCCAGCTCCTTTCACAGGTTACTAAATAATTTATTAGATACACTTTTAGGAATACTTGTAAATTTGCTTTGTTATTTTTGCCTTCATATGATTTGAGATATGTAGCTCACTCCCCCAAATAAATCTCACATGATTGTTACAGATGAGAACCACAAGAGATCATTTTATCAGCATCAGTGTGTGGCAGGGGCTGTTCCTCCAACCTTAACAACTAGTCTTTTCATTAGCAAATTATTTAAGATTTGATCATTTTCCTTAGTGTGAATTTAAAACTGTTTAAACTCTGCAAACTTTAATAACATTGCTATTGAAATCTGTTCTAATATACGTTGGATACCTCTTCATAGTACCCCTATGTTGTTGGTGTTGTTAAGTACTGTCCAGTTTGTTCCCACTTAGAGTGACCCACTATAGGCTTTCCGAGGCTGTAAATCTTTGCATGAGCAGAAAGCCTCATATTTCTCCTGCAGAGTGACAGGTAGGCTTAAACAGCCAACCTTGTGATTTGTAGTCTAGTGCTTATCATACAGAGCCACCACACTCCCAATATATTCTGGTGGGTGCTATAGGATTAGTACTGGGCTGTGAACCATAAAGTCAGCAGTTCAAATTCAACAGCTGCACCTCAGGAACCCAATACAGGGTTGCTATGAGTCAGAACTGACTCGAAGGCACTTAACCCAATACAGGGCTGCTATGAGTCAGAACTGACTTGATTGCACTGTTCAAATATATGCATGGTATGGCACTGTGGGATAAGCACTGGACTCCTAACTGCAAGGTTGGTGGTTCAAACCGAGCCAACAAAAACCCCATGAATCACAGTGATCTGATCTGCAATCTGGCACACACACACACAGCTGCACACAGACACCTACTGGGTTTCTTTCATATTCTTTGATCTTATATTCACACATGGATCTTCACCGACTTTATCCACTGTTCAAGTCTCTGCTATCATTCTTATTTTAATGATACTTCAAATATAATAACTAGCTTATAATACAACATTGTTTAATGAATTGATGACTTTATTTCAAATATGAGGCTACTGAATTGCATTGTTTCCAACATAAGCACTCCACTACAATTGGAATGTGAAAAGCAATGTGGGTCTAAGTAGGAGGCCAAAGTCAAAACAAAGAACTAAAAATAAGAGTTTTGAGTCAGATCAATGGTCAAGATTATGACACAAAGTAGTCAAGTCAACAAAAGAGGGAGAGATACTAATGAGAGTCAGGATTATTGGCTTTTACTTATAAACAGTACTATTCTCATCTGCAAGTTATATAACTTGTAGGTATACTTTAATTCATAAGCACCAGGTGTGTATCTGAGAGGTGTTGCTAGGTGCCACTGAAGTGGTTCTAAGTGATAGGGATCCTACTCACAACAGAACCAAACACTGCCTGGTCCTGTCATACTAAAAATTGTTATTATGTTTCAGCCCATAGTTACTGCCACTGTATTAATCCAGCTCATGGGGGGTGAGGGGTGTCTTCCTCTCTTTTGCTGACCCTTCACTTTACCAAGCACGATGTTCTTCTCCAGGGACTGGTCTTTCTTAACAATATGTCCAAAGTCTGAAAGGACAACTTTCACCATCCAGATGTCTAAGGAACATTTTGGCTACACTTTTTTCAAAAATAGGTTTGTTCTCTTGGTCATCCATGGTACTTTGAATATTCTTCATCAACACCATAATTCAAATGCAATGATTAATCTATGGTCTTCCTTATTCAACATTCACATGCTTATAAGGCTATTTAAAATACCATAGCTTAGGAGAGGTGCATCAATTGTTCTTAAAATGATACCTTTGTTCTCTAACACTTTAAATAATTCTTTTGCAGCAGATTTGCCTAATGCAACATATCATTTGATTTCTCAAGTACTGTCTCCATGAACATTGATTGTGGATCCAAGCTAAACAAAGTCTTTGACAACTTCAATCTTTTAACTGTTTAACATGTTGCCATTTATTGGTTCAGTTGTGAGGATTTTTGTTTTCTTTACATTGAGTTGCAATCCATACTGATGGGTGTGTGATTTTCATCATTTTTTCTTCATTAGTAAGTATTTTAAGTCATCTTGATTTGCAGTGAACAAAGTTGTGTCATCTGTATATTGCAGGTTGTTGATGAGTCTTGCTCTAAACCTGATGCCATGTTCTTCTTCATAAAATCCACTTGCTCAGATTATTTGCTCAGTATACAGATTAAATAAATATGGTGACAGGATACAACCTTAACATATACCTTTTCTGATTTTAAGGCATTCAGTATCCCGTTATTCTGTTCTAATGACTGTTTTTGGTCTATCTACAGGTTCCTCAGGAGCACAATTCAATGCTCTAGAATTCACATTTTTCTTTATGTTATTCATACTTTGTTATGATCCACACAGTTGAATACCTTTGCAGAGTCAATGAAGCCCAAATAAACTTAATTCTGTATTTTCTGCTATCAACTAAGATCCATATGAGGTCTACAATGATATCCCTCCTTCCACGTGCTCTTCTGAATCCAGCTTGAATTTATAGCATTTCTAGAAGTTTCTACATCCTTGTCACTGTACTGCTACAACCATTTTTTAATTGTCTTCAGGAAAATTTTACTTACATGTGATATTAATTATATTGTTTACTGAGTTCTACCTTCCATTGGGTCACCCTTTCTTTGGAATAGGCACAAATATGGATCTCTTCCAGGTGGTTGGACAGGTAGCTGTCTTCCAAGTTCTTTGCATAGATGAATGAGTACCTTGAGCACTGCATCAATTTGTTGAAACATTTTACTTTGTATTACGTCAATCCCTGGTGCCTTGTTTTTCTCCAGCGCTTTCAGTGTAGCTTGGACTTTTCCTTCAATACCATAGGTTACTGATCATATTCTACTACTCGAAATGTTTGAACATCAAATAATTCTTTTTGGTATAGTAATTCTGTATATTCTTTACATCTTGTGATGTTTGCTGCGTCATTCAATATTTTTCCTGTAGAATCCTTTAATATTGCAACCTGAGTCTGAACCATAATTTAAAGATAGATGATCTTGTTAATCAACAACAACCCCAATTTCACATAGCTGTCATCACTGCATCTCCTGTTCCCAAGCAAATTTATATCGCATTATACTTTGGAGTCCTGGTGTGACACAGTAGGACTGCAAGGTCAGTTTGAACCGTAAGGTTAGCAGTTCAAACTCACCAGCCACTCCTCAGGAACACTTAACAGGGTCGCTATGGGTTGGAACACACTCCATGGCATGTAACAACAACAACATATTTTGGATAACAAGTAAGCACACACACACATACACATACACATAAACTGTGTTCTAAATTTAATTGGAAGTTCGGCCATTGTAGAGTTGACCAGCATTTTTTTTTTTTTTTTTTTTTTGACACCACACTGCTCATAACACTGCTTAACTTTGGAGCAACTTTTAAACTTCTCTTTCACTTTCTTTGTCATATTCTACATCCAATTCTATAACCAAGTAATAAAATTTCTTCTCCTAAAAGTTTCTGACAGAGTTACTTCTTTCACCTTATTCATCATTCTACTTTTGAACTTATGAAAATACACTGAAATTATATATATTCCTGTCATTCTGTAGCCTCCAGAAAAATGTGAACATCTGTAGAACCAGGGCAATGTTTTATTCTCTTTGTGGTAGGAATTCAAAGCAGAATTGAAGATAAATGAATGATTAAATGACTCCTTTTCATTTACACAGTTACTATCTTTGTCTAAACCACAGAAGAAATGGACTGGTTTTATATCAATAAACATTTGTTCTGCACCATGTACTAGCCTCCAAGATGGAGCTGTGACCATGAACTAATTAAATGTGGCTCTAACCCCTGGTGCATTCCCATGATCTTTGCTATCCAATGGAATCACTCTTACCAAAAAGCACATCTGTGTATTAGTATCCATTTCTGACTTTTATTTTCTCACAGCACATTCTTGCTCCTACTATTCCTCTAAACTAGAATGAGCTTATCTGCCATCACTACCAAGTCATTAATTGCCTACTATTTCAAACTAAAAAGTCAATTTTTAGAAAGAAACAGTCTTTCTTAATAACATCTCAGTCTCTTCTTTATGCCATACACATTATGTTTGTTGTTGTTGTTGTCAGGTGCCATCGAGTCGGAACCGACTCATAGCGACCCCACGCACAGCAGAATGAAACAATACACATTATACACACACACAATTTCATCATCCCATAGCTATAGCTAGAACTGGACATAAGGTAGAAATTATTCCCATCTTCAAACCTGTAACAACTATGCAAATACATACTTCAGTTACTTCAAACAAAACAAAACACTTTTTCACTGTAACAGTGAAACCTTATGCCCTTAGAAAAATGTTTGATATATCCTCTGTAATTATTTTTAAAGGTTGGTTTTATGTACTACTTTCACTCTTCTCTAGAAGCTGCAAGCCGCAAGGTCATCAGTTTGAAACTACCAGTGGTTCCGCGGGAGAAAGGTGAGGCAG
>NW_006408549.1:22640918-22648573 GCF_000296735.1 Chrysochloris asiatica
CCCCAGCAAGATGGATTGGCAAAGTGGCAGCATCAATGGGCTCAAGAGTGGCAACAATTGTGAGGTTGGCCCAGGATCAGGCAGTGTTTTGTTATGTTGTGCATAGGGTTGCTATGAGTTGGTACCAACTCGATGGCACCTAACAACAACAACAACAAAGATACTGATATCTGTACACATTTCTGCCTGCTCACTCTGGGGTGATAGTGGTGGGGGTAGTTATGTCCCGTGGAGTTGTTTCTGACTCATAGCAATCCTGCCTAGGGTTTCCAAGGCTTTAAATCTTTACAGGAGCAGAAAGTCTCATTATTCTCCTGTGAAACAGCTGGTAGTTTTGAACTGCTGACTGTGAGATTAGCAGCCTGACTCATAACCACTACACTACCAGTGCTCCATCATTTCAATTATAAGTAAAGATGGTGGGGATGATGGTGTACTGTGGAGTCGGTTCTGATTCATAGCGACCCTGTATAGTGTTTATGAGGCTGCAAATCTTTACAGAAGCAGAAAGCCTCATATTTCTTCCGCAGAGCCACTGGTACTTTTGAACTGCTGACGATGAAATTAGCATCCTGATTCATAACTACTGTGCTACAAGGGTTCCTATAAGAAAAGGTAAATGTTTCAAATTCATGGGCCAGGTGGCATTGTCTAGGCAAGGAATAAATAAGCACAGCTGAAGTAACTGAGAGTATAAAACGATCTCATTTATCCCCAAATCACTATTGGTGTCAGTCAGCAAATATCAAAGACATTCTAGACAAACAGTACCAATAATGAAGTACTGGTTTGGTGCTGTAGGATAAGCACTGGACTACTAACCACAAGGTCAGTGGTTCTTCCTAAATATATACAATAATCTGCCAGTAAGAGCTTTGAAAATGAAGTTCTATGAAATATTTATCTTTTAATAAGGGAAAAATGTGAAAGGATGTCATTTTAAGGAATATATAGCAAGCTGAAGTCTTGGCTGTGTGTGTACATATAAATGAGTGTGTGTGTGAGAGAGAGAGAGAAAACAGATACTTACTAAGACTGGATTGTAATTAGAATAAAATGAAATCAGGAATATTAAATGGCAACAACTGAGATGTCTGAATTTAGAAAGACTGAAAACCCAACTGTCCAATAAACAGATCATCATGCCTTGTATTAAATCCCAAACTGTAGCTATTTGCTTTGCAAGGAATGTGCAACAATCACTTCTTCATTCTCCTCTTTTCTTTGACTCTTGTCCTACTACTCTTCTTTCTTTTTCTTGCATTGCTCTTTTTAGTTGTGGACAAAATCCCCTAGCCAAAACCACTCATTATTCTAATCATCCATCTATCAAATCATTTGTCGAATACATACTTAGTGAGCATTTGCTATGGAAATCCCAGTTCTCTGCTATGTGCAAAATATAAAATCAATGTGCAAGATGCAAAAACATAAAATCAGTGCTCTCATAGAACTTAGAGCCTAGAAAAAGGGACAGATTTTAATGACATAATTGGAAAAATAAAAATATACTTAAAAACAGGGGATATGAAATACCTAACACATTTGAAGGATCAAATGTTAGGTTTCTTTAAAATAATGACACGTGATCTACTAGCTGAAGGATGAATGTCAAGGTAAAGGCAGTGAAGAGAGGGGGAAGTGGGGTATGGTGGTGATGAGGTTGGTAAGGAATGACATTCCAAAGAGTAAATTCCATGTGCAAAGGCCCTGTGCAGAACACGCTCAGAGAACAGAAAAATGTTAACTCAGTTGGAGTACTGAGCAAGCCTGAGGGAGTTATGAGGTGATCTGCAGGTGAGCATGAAACAAATCATTAAAAAATTTGTAGGTCACTCAAGTTTCACTCTTATTTTTTTTTACAAATAGGAAACCACTGGAAGTTTTTTTCAGAGAGTGACATGACTATTTCTATTTTGAAAAGGTCTTTCTGTATGCAGAATGGTAGCAGGTAAAAACAAAACAAAACAACATTTGGAAAACATTATTCTTAGGGCACATGATGATTTTTTAAAAGTGTGTTTTTTTTTGTTTTTGTTTTTCTTCTTTGTCCTCATAGTGTATCACTCTCAAGCATCTGCCTATTTACTCATGCATTTTCATCATTTCCCTCATGAATTAATTTGAGGCTCTATTTTATGAATTTTTCCAAGCAAGACTTTGCACTTCGAAGACCTGTGAGGAGGCTTTTAGAACAAGTGTGATTTCTATATATCAATTATCTTTTACTATAAATAACTGAATTGTTAAGTTCACAGATTGTGTTTCTTCCATCCTAACAGTGTAATAATCAGAAGAGGGAAGGAAAGACATCATAAATCTTTATTTATAGCATCTGTGTAATCAAGCCAGTATAATCAGTAGATGTAAAAATGGCACTGATTTAGACTTAGTCTCCAACCTCTGGATAATATTTTGGTACAAAATTTAAATCTATGACCTCTGATATAAAAATTGTCTTTGTTAAAAATTTAAACAATTGTTTCACACTTCACATACGGGGGGGTAGGGAGACTTCGTTTTAATTAAAATATTAAGCATTTCTAATATCAGTAGCACAGTCCAAATTCAATGACATATCAAGAGAATATGTTAGCGCTTCATTTATTTATCTATTTATTGCTGAAATCAATTAAAAAACCAAGTTATTTAGAACCCTTTCCTGGTCTAGAAATTGGTCATATGATATTATTGTTGTTGTTAAGTGCCACTGAATCAGTTCCAACTCATAGTGACCCTGTATAGGGTTTCTGAGGAGTGACTGGTGAGCTTGAATGCCAACCTTGAGGTTCAAACCTCAGTCCAGCGCATTAACATTTCTTCAGTAGGTCAACTGTAATCTGGAAATGAGAGATGGAGACTTCAATGGAGAAAAGAGAGAACACTTTGAAACATATGCCACAATCTAGGGTCACAGCCAGGCATATATTTCTGTGCCACTTTGTCGATGTTGTTATGTGCCATCAAGTCAGTTCTGACCCATAGCAACCCTGTATACAGTTTCCAAGAAACAGCTGATGAGCTTGAACCACTGACCTTGTGGTTCAAATTGACTTTGCAGTCCAATGCATTAACACACAGTTAGCCACACCAGGAGCCTTCCAAGTTTCATTAGAGGACTTAAAATTAAAGAATAAAGACATTAACTTTATAAAGAATCGTGTCAGTATGGTTAGGCTTTGTTGTTGTTTTTAAGTGACATGAAGTGCTGGTGGGTTAAAACTGCCAACCTTGTAATTCACAGTCCAGTTCTGATCCTACAGTGCCACACCAGGAGTCCATAGTTATGTTTCTGTTGTTAAGTATCATCAAGTTGGTTCCAACTCATAATGACCCAGTAAAGTGAACTTGCAGTTCAAACTGACCTTGCGGTCCAGTACATTATTCTATAGTGCCACACCAGGGCTCCATGTAGTTAGGCAGACACTCCAAATAAATCTGTCTTTCTCACAAACATATCTAGGACAGGCCTTGATTATATGTAGAAAGACATATGATAGAAAAATAGACAAGGCAGTCTCAGCAGATTTTTGTGTTTGCTTAATTGCTTGGGGTACTGAATGTACAGAAGTGTACACATTTTATTCCAAGGTAAAATACTGCCTTAAGAGTTTGTATATTATATGCCAGTAGGGAAATTACCCCTGGGAAAAGGACTTTGCTTTCCATCAAACAGTGTTTGTGTTCATTCTCATACTTATAAATTAGATAAAACATTGAACTAATTAACAGTGCCTTTTTCTATGTGTTTTGGTATGGAATTTTAGAATCTGCATCAACAATGTAAGAATAAAAAAGTACAAGTAAGAGACTTTACCAAGGTCTTCTACTGTAACCTATTTTCAAAATCTACATTAGTTCCCATATTTGAGTGCTCATTTCTGAGACCTCATAGTTGCTGTATGCACCATACATTTAAGGCAGGATTTAGCAATGTTTAAAGTAAATTCCTCACATATATGAATTTGAAAAGAATTTAATATGTACTCATACTTAATAACTCAAACCCAGAACTTGATAATAATTTCATGGGAAAGATATTTTCTCTTGCTAAAGAATACTTATAAAGAATATTTTTAATACATATTGTTGTTGTTGTTGTAATGTGCCATGGAGTCGGTTCTGACTCATAGCGACCCCGTACAGGGTTTCCGAGGCTGTAAATCTTTACGGGAGCAGAAAGCCTCATCTTTCTCCCACAGAACAGCTGGTAGTTTCGAACTGCTGACCCTGAGGTTCACAGCCCGATTCGTAACCACTACACCACCAACATGGAATTCTTGACTTTAAATTTTCAGGTATATTATAGCCATGTAAGTAAAATGGGTTCATTTGCAATCCATTTGCAGAATGTTGCCATTTTAAGACAGCCAATGAAATTTGATGAGATAGATAGTGTTCTCAGCTACTGAACTTTACAGAAGTCTTTGAGTTCAGAAGACACTGACTTGGGCAAAAAAAGACAATGTGCTTGGGATGTCATTTTTATATATTAGACTCAATGAGAGAAGTTGAGCATTTGGCCTTGAAAGTTCAAAATTACTAGTAGTTTAGGAGAAATGACTTAAGGACATTGAGCCTAAGCAATCATCTAATAATACGACGTTTACAAAGGCCAAATAACTACGTTTTGAGATGAGGACCAGATAGCTGTGCAGCAAATAGTTTTGACTTTTTTTTTTTTTTTTTGCAGTAGGCTTATTAGAAAGTTTCTCTTTCCAGAGATCCAAAGACTTCATAGATTCTTATTTAGTCAATATTTTCTACTCACTCTAAATTCTCCTTGGGTTAGCTTATCTGTTTCTACAACTTTAGCACAATATGTGTTGTTGATTCTTACATTGCTCCTCTGAGATATGGACCTATGTATTCAAGATTCTACTAGATAAATCTACCTAAATATCCTCAGGAATATATGTTAATCTTGATAATACGTATTCAGTCCTAGATTCATTATCTTACTTTCAATATCTCTTCTACCTTTCAGTGACCCTTCCAGAAGTACTACCTGCAGAAAACCCAATCCAGGAATATGGGAAGGAATCATTGTTGATTGCTCTTTCTTTGTCTCCCTCACCATCCTGATTGCTTACTACGTTTTAATCTTCCATCCTTTTCATCTTTTCCCATTTTGATTTTCATAATTTAAGTCCTGGACTCTTTCATTAAGTTTCAAACACCTATCTTTGTTTCTAGTTTTATATCACTCTAATACATCACCGAAATGTTGATCAGTTATTCTTTTGAAGAAAGACATTTAAACATATTACATCCCAACTCACAGTTCTTCAGTGGACCTTTTGCTTGCAGAATCAAAATAGCAGTCACTGACAGTTAGCATTCAATAAGTGCTAGTTTTACTCATTTATGTAGCATACTCTCATTTAAGGTATATATGCCTCATTTAGGCAATCTCCATAGAACTCTCAGGATTTATCTTAGAATGTTTGATTTTCTTCTGGTAATACTCTAATCTCCAGATTGTATATGTTGTTGTTGTAAAGTGCCTGTATAGGGTTTCCGAGGAGCGGCTGGTGAATTTGAAATGTCCACCTTGCAGTTCAAACCAAACTTGTGGTCCAGTGCTTATGCTATAGCACCACACCAGGACTCCAAACTGTACATAGACCTTGATAAACAACAAGAGATAATAAGAAGACTCATCCTATTTAGATATAAGGACGTACACTATTTGAGATCAATTAAGATAATATAAGTAGAATACTAGCCAAGTGCCTGATTTAATCAATATTAATTTCCTTTCCACTTTAGGGAGAAAGGAAAACACTTAGAGAGGTTGTGCTATATGAAACTAATGTCAATTGTCTATGACAAAGCTATACAATTTGATCCATAATTGGTTCACTTCAAACTAAGGGCATGTGGGAGAGTGTAGGGCACACCATAAAGGGTTTATTTGAAAGAAAAAATTTAAGAAGTGAATAATTAATTTATCTGAAACTAAATTTTTCCCATGTCTGAAGACAATAAAAGCTTTAACCAGATATACCTCCTGGACACTCAAGGTTTTTATTCTGAACTTGATTGAAGAACTAACTGTTTATCAAGAATAGCCTGAAAACTTTATCAGTTTCTAGTAACATAGATTAAGAAAAAGTGTACATATTCAGACACTTCACCTGAAAAGCAAAGTTATGTAAAGTTAGTGAGCTAAGCATTTACCTTATACTCATTAAGAAGACATTCAGTTTAGCCATGTTGTTGTTAAGTGCCGTCAAGTCAATTCTGACCCATAGTGATCCTATATAGGGTTTCCAAGAAGCGACTGGTGAGCTTGAACCGCAGACCTTGCAATTCAAACGGCTTTGCAGTCTGGTGCAGTAACCGACAGTGCCATACCAGGACTCCCGGTTTAGCCATAAGTACTGACAAACTAAATTTCAACTAAATAAATAAAATCTGTGACTTGGATTCAGGCCGAAAGAATGATTATAGCTGACTAAGATAAATGATCTTGAGATTAATCTGAGGATACACTAAGAAAGCATCTGAGAGGAATGACTGGGAATGAGAAATGTGATCTTATTTGAGGTACAATTAAACTCTGTCTCTCACAGCAAAGTGATTTGGTGTTATTCTTTTCTCCTTTGGGTTGTTCAGTTGAGACACTAAAATTGTATCAATAACAATGACAGCAAAAAAGAAAGAATCTCAACTTATTAAGAGAAACAAAAATGGTCAGAAAAGTAAGCAAACAGAATGGGGAAATTATAGACTCCTTATGAGGTGCTGTAAAATAAGCACTAGGCCACAAGGTCACTTTGAACCTCAAGGCCAGTGGTTCAAACCTATCAGTGACTCCTTGGAAACCCTACACAGGGTCACTATGTGTTGGAACGGAAGCGACAGCACTTAACAACTTAACAACAAAGCAAAATGGCCCGAAAGGTAAGCAAGGAGAATGAGGGAGATCAAGGTGGGTAAGGTATATAAGCCCTGCTGTGGCACTGTAGGATAAACACTGGACTGCTAACCACAAGGGTGGTGATTCAAACCCACAAGCCACTCCTTGGAAACTATATACATGGTCACTATGACTTGAAACTGCCTCAATAGCACTTAACAACAACAACAAAGCAAGCAAGGAGAATAGGGGGATTAAGAAAAAAAAAAGGTATAAAAGGAATTTAATATCTTTAGGAAAGCATAGCTTTTCTTTTTTTAAATATAGAAATAGGATGGAAAAATATAAATAAAATTTATATTACAAAATGACAGTGATCATTGTGAGTCTTTAGAAGGTTTGTTGTCAGCTTCCACCAAATTGGGCCATCCCATGTACAATCAAGATGTAGTGATCATTACCAGTGATTGGAATGCAAAGGTTGGGAGCAAGAGGAAGCATCAGTAGTTGGAAAATATGGCTTTGGCACCAGAAATGATGCTGGAGATCACATGATAGAATTCTGCAAAATCAATGTTTTGTTCATTTCAAATACCTTCTTTAGACAGCATAAGAGATGACTGTACACAAGGACCTTGCCAGATGGAATACATAGAAATCAAATTGACTACATATGGGAGAAGAGATGATGGAAAAGCTCCATATAATCAATTAAAACAAGGCCAGGGGCAGATTGTGGAGCAGACCATCAATTGATCATATGCAAATTCAAACTGAAGCTAAAGAAAAT
>NW_006408549.1:22648874-22681218 GCF_000296735.1 Chrysochloris asiatica
AGAATATAAAGCCAAATATACAACAAAATGTGCAAAGATCTGGAATCAGAAAACCAAAAAGGAAGAACACGTTCAGCATTTCTCAAGCTGGGGGAACTGAAGAAAAAATTCAAGCCTTGACTTTCGTTATTGAAGGATTCTCTGGGGAAATTATTGAATGATGCAGAAAGCATCAAAAGAAGATGGAAGAAACACACAGAGGAAATACCAAAAGGCAATGGTTGATATTCAACTGTTGCAAGAGATAGCATATGATTAGGAGTCAGTGATACTGAAGGAGAAAGTCCAAAGTGCATTGAAGAAATTGGCAAAGAACAAGGCACTAGGAATTGATGGAATAAAAACTGAAATCTTTCAAGAAAGGAGGCACTCACTCATCTCTGCCAAGAAATTTGGAAGACAATCTGGCCTATTGATTGGAAGAGATCCATATTCATGCCCATTCTAAAGAGAGGTGACCCAACGGAATGTGGAAATCATTGGGCAGTCTCTTTGATATCCCATGCAACTACAGTTTTATTACAAGTAATACAGAAATGGCTACAAGCATACATTGACAGAGAACTTCCAAAGGTTCAAGCCAGATTCAGAAGAGGCCATGGGATGAGGGATATCATTGCTGATGTCTGATGAATCTTGGCTGAAAGCAGAGAATATCAGAAAGATGTTTACCTGTGCTTTACTGACTATGCAAAGGCTTTTGATTGTGTGGATCATGACCAGCTATGGACAATATTGTTAAGTATGAGTATTCCAGAACACTTAATTCTGCTCATGAGGAATCTGTACATGGACCAGGAGGCAGTTGTTCTAACAGAACATGGGAACATTGAATGGTTTAAAATTAAGAAAGGTGTGCGACAGTATTTTATTCTTTCACATACTTATTCACCCTGTATGCTGAGCAAATAATCTGAGAAACTGGGTTCTATGAAGAAAAACATGGCATTAAGATTGGAGGAAGACTCAGTAACAACCTGTGATATGCAGATGATACAACCTTGCTTGCAGAAAGTGAAAAAGACTTAAAATATTTACTGATAAAGATCAAAGAGCACAGCCTTCAGTATGGATTACATCTCAATGTAAAGAAAACAAAAATCCTTACTGCTGGACCAATAAACAACATTTTTATCAATGGAGAAAAGATTCAAGTTCAGGGATTTCATTCTTCTTGGATCAACTATCAACACTCATGGAAGCAGCAGTCAAGAGCTCAAACAACATACTGCTTATAGACAAATCTGCTGCACAAGACCTTTTTAAAGTGAAGAGCAAAGATAGCAGCTTGAGGACTAAGATGCGCCTGACCCAAGCCATGGTATTTTCAATAACCTCACATACATGCTAAAGCTGGACAGTGAATAAGGAAGACCATAGAAGAATTGATGATTTTGAGTTATGGTGTTGAAGGAGAATATTGAAAGTGCAATGGGATGCCAAAATAACCAACAGATCTGTGTTGGAAGAAGTACAGTCAGAATGCTCCTTGGAGGTCAGGATGGCCAAATTTTGTCTTTCATACTTAGGACATATTGTCAGGAGGGACTAGTCACTGGGGAAAGATATCATATTTGGTAGGGTGGACGGTCAGAGAAAAAGAGGAAGACCCCCAGCAAGATGGATTGATAAAGTGGCAGCATCAATGGGCTCAAGCATGGCAATAATAATGAGGTTGGCTCAGGATCAGACAGTGCTTCGTTGTACTGTGCATAAGATTGCTATGAGTTGGTTCTGACTAGATGGCACCTAACAACATGTGGTTAAAAAACTAGAGATTGTGCCATTCTTATCGTTAGTTGCAGATCAAACCATTGTGATGCACAGGATCCTTATTGGCTAATTTTAAGAAGTAATTTAAATTTTAGTCTGGAAGCTCTATTGATGCCTGCACATGAGCTACCACAGCTAGCGCTCTCCTATATGAAAGATGAGAATTCTAACACTAAGCTATCATTGCTCTTGTCTACTAAAGGGGTGGAGTCCTGGTGTGGCACTTCAGGTTAATGCACTGGACTGAAAGGTCGATTTGAACCTCAAGATCAGTGGGTCAAGCTCACCAGTTGCTCCTCAGAAACCCTAACAAGGTAGCTATGAGTTGGAACCGACTCCTTGGAAATTAACAACAATAACTAATTGAAGGGGTGGGGAGTGCAATAACTCCGTAGGATAAGCACCGCACTGCAAACCCTAAGGTCTGTGGTTTAAGCCTGGAAGAAAGATGGAAGCTTTCTGCTCCTGCAAAGATTTAAAATATTGGAAATCCTATACAGGGTCGCTATGAGTCAGAACTGTCACAACAGCATTCAACAAACAACAACATTGAAGGAGTATCCCTTTTTTCAAGTCTTTCATCTCAGTTTTCATTTTCATTTTAATAATTCTCATACTTTCCCTACAATTTTTCTTGACCACTATAAATCTTCATAATAGAGTATCTTAATATTCTTCTAGCTTGATTTTTCCCTACTTTTAACTTGTTTCTTTTCTATGCTTTTTAAATGTCATAACTATGAACATAACAGGTTAACAGCATAAGTTAAAATTTGTAATTCCAGAATCCATGCGGGCCATGGAAAATATATAAAGCAAAGTAATGGAATTCAGAGTGAAGGCAAGAGGCTAGATCTAGTCTACCTTCGATAGCATAATCAGGACCAGCTTCTCAGGGGAGGTAACTTCATTCACAGTATAGAGAAAGGAAGGCAGCAAATGATAGCTAAGACCTGTCTTCTAGCAGAGTGAATCGTTGCTGTTGTTAAGTGCCATCAAGTTGGGTTCTGACTCATAGTGAACCTGTATAGGTTTTCCAAGGAACAGCTGGTGAGTTAGAGCCACCAACCGTATTTATGGTTAGCAGTCCAGTGCCTATGCTAAAGCACCACACCAGGACTCCAGAAGAATGAACAATAACTACACAGCTTCTGAAGAAGGACTAATCTTGGAATGTTTAAGACATATCAAGGTGACCAGTGTTACTAGAGACATGCAAGCAAGGCAGAGAGAAAGGAGATGAGATTGATGCTATAGCAGCAGGGGGCATTACAGTTGTTTTTGTTGTTAGGGACTATAGAGTCAACCTTCTAATTAACAGCTAAGCATGCTTATGGTTGGATCACCAGAGCTCCTTATAACTGCTCTATAGAATATAAATTTCATTTTGTATGACATGGAAAGGTGCTACAGTTTAAGAGAAGTTTTAAAAAGATAGTGTGCCACTAGTAAGAGGCAGATGAGTTAAGGGGGTTATTTCAGAGCTATTGGTATGGATTTGAAAGGTGTTCGGGTTAGGGATAGGTATGTTCATAAAGAATTATACTTGGAGTTTGCAAAAAGAGAAGGCTTAAGGTTGACACCTAAATTTTTGTGAAAAAAAAAAAAAAGGAAAAATAAAAAGTCAATTTACTGTGATGTAAAAGCAAGGCAGAGAAGTTTCTTGGGGGTTAAGAAAAATCACAAATTTTGAATATATGAGATTGAGATTCTTGTTGGATATCCAAGAAAAGATACTGAATAATCAGTTTGATGTGTGAGTCCAGACAATATATATTTTTTCTCATTATAAAATTATATAAAGGATTATTTAATTATTTTCAAAGAAAATATTTACAGACATTGAAGTAAAATGGGAAACTTGGGAGGAAATATTCTAAAATATTAGGTGGCTTCAAAGAGTTTATGGAAAAATTACATTATTTAATTCTGTTTTTGCATAAACTTTTGGAAGCTCCTTTATATATTGCTTACAGAATATTTCCTCCCAAGTCTTTTCATTTTACTTAACACTATATCCTTCTTCTTTGTTTGAAACGTCTATGACACAATATGATGATGGCATCTGACTGAATAGATACAATTTAAGATTCCCAACCAGATGAGAAGGAACGGATTCTATTTCTACTCTAGTTCTTAAAATTTACTTCCTTTTGATGTTTTCCTGCAACCTACCCCCAAAATAATAAGAATAGGAAATGAGTAAAATATATAAATTAGCCCCTCAGAACAAATGCTGTTAAGTATAATAAGCAAAGGTTATTACTATTACTATTGTTTTTTGTTTTTTTTTTTGCTTACAATGTTTTCTGGACGATAAACACCATTTCAAGTCATACAAAGTTAAATGTGACTATTGTATTTATTGATGTTAAGTTGAAACTGGCAGAGGCAATAAAGGTATTACAAGCAGTTTTGATCTAAAAAGCAGTTCTGATCTAAAATTTCTAAATAAGTATTAAAAAATAGAGAAAAACATCTATATGAGAACAAGAAAAATAATAAAAATTATAAAGATGTGGCATTATACTTGGTTAAAGAAGGACCCACTGTCAGATAAACACTGAATGCTAACTGCAAAGTCAGCTGTCCAGAACACCAGTAGCTCCCTGTACAGAGTCACTATGAATCAGAACTGACTCAACAGCACACAACAACAAAGCAGTTTTTACGTGATAAAACCAGAATATCCAGGCAAATGCAGGGATTAGAACATTGCTAAGGCACCTGTAACTGAGTGTGACTTACCCAGTGGTTGGCCTGCAATGATCCTGGCATTTTCTCCAGCAACCGCAGCTCTTGCATGTCGCTCACTCATGTACTGCACAAATGCATAGCCTTTGTGTACCGAGCATCCAACTATCTTTCCGTATTTTGAGAAGATGGCTTCAATGTCAACTTTCTTAACAATGGCTGTATTTAGATTGCCGATAAAAACACGGGAGTTGATGGACTTGGGGTCATTCTTATTGGTGACGTTGCTCGTCTGTGTTTTTCCAGTCATGGTTGGCTCACCTTGTTTTAACCCTTAAACAAACAAACAATCAAAAAGTAAATAATTAGACTGGATAAATATCACTTTTTTTTTTTAATAGTGTACTCAGGTAATCTCAAATCCTTATGTGTTACTGATTTTCTTAAGAAATATAAAAATATGAATACTGTGCTGTTAAATGGGGTAAAGAAATAATCATAATAACATAACATATAGTAATAAGTAAATTTCTGATTTATTTATCCAAAATTCCACCTGATATGGTAATTAAACATTTTGTAATTGTGTTTGTTTTTAAGTCTGTCTATTTTGCAGAAGAAAGTTCAGGAAATGAGCCACCTTATATCAACAAAAAAATATATCTAATTTTCTATGATCAGGTTATATATAAAATACAGTAATATAGCCTCCGTTTGTAGTTTAAATACATTCCTTCCCCTTATCTTCTATAATAAGTAGACATATTGGCATTTTCCTTATCAGATCTTTCTCTCAGAAACTAACAACTCATTCCATCAAATGCTGTGGAAGAAAATAAAAGTATTACAAATCAGAATATCAATTAGACATGTAACATAAGAAAAACATGAACTTGAAGTTAAATGAGGGATTTCACCAGAATTAATTTTGTATGCTCACTTTAATTGAACCAATAGCACTTGTCAGTTAAAAAAGCAACAACAACAGAAAACACATGTAGCCAGCGTTCATCAGATATCAGCAAATTAGTAAACTGGGTATCAGTGTTGAAATTTTTATTCTCGACTTCATTTTTTATCCATTTAACTAACAGCTCCTATGTTGAACAAGGACCGTTAGCATTTCCAAAAAGTAGTTTCTGAGCTTGGTTGGTTGTTGAATTGTGTGTGATTAAACAAAATACAACTTTTATTTCCAAGTATTCTCGCACTCACATGGCTCCCGACAACCCCCAAGGTCTTAAAATTCATTCAATCATTCAGTTATTCAACAAATATTTATTAAGCATCTATTATTGCCAGACATCATTTTCTAAAACATCTAATGAGATACAGTAAGTTGAAAAATAAAATTTCAACAAGAGCCCAATGTGACACTGGAGATAGTTGAAGAAGATTAGCTAACTGATGATTTTTTTGTCAGTGACAAATACATTTGTGACTGAAGATGCTTCTCTAAAATCTTATAGCTTTAAAGATAATTAATAAGTGCATTTGATTTTTTTAAAAGTCATTTTAAATGCCACTTCTAAATGACAAATTAAAGTCATAAATGTCTTAAAGACATGTAAATTGGGTATGTTGGAAATGAACTCACTATGTATTTAAACCAGGTACTTCTGAAATCAAGAGCAATAAAGTAACATAAGAATGTTTCAAATTAAGCTATTCATTATAGCTTTGAGGATTATTAAAACTTTAATTCACACTCAACATTTCACATACATCATTGTAATGAAGGTAAATATCTTAAACATTTAGTTGCTCAGATAAAATTTAAGAATAAGACATCATAAGAGACAAGGATTAGCCACATTTGAGTGGTTTCTTTATAAATTATTCAAGCCAGGTAGAAAGGAAAGCTATGTATATTTTTAAAAAATATTACAATTTAAGCTATTGCATACTTCCAAAATAAATACGCTAAGAAGCAATTGGGATAAGAAAAATCAAGGTACACCTTGAAAAGTCAAAGTATAATCTAGTTTTCTTTAATTACACTAAGGGAGAAAATATACTAAAGATGTATTTTTTAGCTCCTTGGAATGGATTGATGATGGTCTTTCTTGCCAACCCAGGTTAACATCAGTAATCAAATTTGTAGAAATCAAATTCTTTTCTTTTTGCTCTTATATGATGAAAATTATTAGAAATTTCATAGAATTGCTTTCAAAGATAAATAATTCTTTGGTTGTCGAGTAGGAATGCAATGGAATCCTGGGGTGGCGCTGTGGGATAAGCGCTGGACTGAAAGGCCAGTTCGAACCACAGGGTCTGTGTTTCAAACTCACCAGTGGCTCCTCAGAAACCCTATACAAGGCTGCCATGAGTCAGAACCAACTCAATAGCACTTAGCAACAACAATTCATTGGTTAAAATGTAAACACAAGAATTACATTAGGCCAAACTTGTGATTTACAGTGCCCAGTAGTCTGTCTTTGACTTTGACTTTGAGTCAAATTTCCTATGAAGGCACAGCTATGGTCTGAATTTTCACTGTTGATGTTAATATGCTATCTCTGACTTCATCTCTTATCTTTATGTGGATGAATCCCATATCTGTAGCTCTAAATTTCCAACTACTATTACGATTCATTTATTGAATCTTAAAAAGCAGTTCTTGTCAAGTTGACTTAGATACCTGGCAACCCCATGTGTATTACAGTAGCATTGTGCTCAATAATGTTTTCAATGGCTAATTATTTAGAAGTAGCTCACCAGTCCTTTCCTCTCAGAAGCTTCTGTTTGGACTTGAACCTCCAACCTTTTGATTAACAGCCAAGGAGTTTAACGATTTCCACTACCCAGGGACTCTTAAGAACTTTCAATTATACTAAAGTCAAAGTTGTGGCTAGGTGGGTGGTTCAAACCCACCAGCCACTCCTTGAAAACCCTATATAGGGTCACTATGAGTAGAAACTTACTCGAGGCACTAAAAACAACAACATGTCTCACAAAGTCTTACTTTACAGCTTCTTCCAGTCTTTGTAATGATGGTTGAGGTTTTTTGTTTAGGGTTGTACATGATCATTTCAAAATTCTCTGAAAATCAAGTCTGGAATGATAGTGTAATTACTATGTTGTGCTTCTCTCTTGCACAAATATTCAGTAAGTAATATTTTAGTCAAGATGGGATAACAAAAACTGGATTCCCCATCCTGACTTGAACAACTAGAATACCAAATGAATTTATGAAATAACTGTTTTTTTAAACATCGAATCATGGATAGTGAAGGATTGTGATAACCAAGAGACGAGAAATAAGGTGAAGTGTAGGCTCACACTAGCTTTCTGAAAACATATTTTAAGTCATATAGTAAGGAGGGCTATTGAAAGTAGAGACCGTAATCTTACAATTGGAAGGAAATACAGATCAGAGTTTAGGGAGTCAGAGAAAGCTGGAGTTTCTGAAGTTGAGTTCCACAGAAAAGGTGCTATGCAGAGAGAGAGTGTTCCTGAAACCCCTTAGAGTCTTGGTGTGGCACTGTAGGATAAGAAATGGACCAAAAGATTGGTTTGAACTACAAGATCGGTGGTTCAAACTCACCAGAGCACATTTCTTAAGAAATAGAACTCAGACACTCAACAACAGAACACACTACCTCCATTATCCTAAAAACATCATATAGATCCTAAGAATCAGAAACAAATATGACTTATTGACAGGAGAGACATGAAAGATATATATATATATATAAATCAAAGAAACTTCTGAGAAATGAAAATGTAATTAATGAAATGAAAAAATATATATATATATATGAGGCGCTGGGTTTCAAAAAGTTCATGGAAGAGAATTAAAAGATAATGGAATTTTTCCATGAAACTTTTTGAAGCTCCCTTGTATGTACTGAATGGATATTTCAACTAGTAAGTCTATGCAGAAGAAAGATTGTGTGTGGATTTAAAATAATAGAAATATATAATATTCAAAATGTAGCACAGAGATGCAAACAATAAAAACAGACCATAGTGAACTATGGTACAATATCCAGCTAGTTAATATATGTATGGACTCCTGGTGTGGTGCTATGGGATAATGCACTGGACCACAAGGTCAGTTTGGACTACAAGATTGGTGGTTCAAACTCACCAGCCACTCCTCGAAAACCCTATACAGGGTCACTATGGGTCGGAACCGACTCTACAGCACTTAACAACAACCACAATATGCATATATCTGGCACCATAGAAGAGCTACAGCAAATATTCAAAAACATGGTCAAGTATCTTCCAGGTTTAATGGAATAAATTATAATTCCACACTGACTCTCAAGTAGGCAAAACACAAAGAAAGCCATAATAAGACATTATAAATAAATTACTGATAACCAGTAATATAGAGACAAATTTATTTTAGAAAAATCCCTATATTCTAAATAAAAAAGGGGAACTTTAGTCAAGGAAATAATATAGCTACAAAACAGATAGCAAGTAAATACAAGTTTTTTCAGTAGAAACTGAAACTAATCTTAGAACTTGTCTCTCAGTCTTTCATTTAGAAGTTTGGTTGGAGTTAGGCTAAAGTGTCTTTCTACTATAGTTTTATATAAAAACTATAAATTACCTCTGACTAATAGAATGTTCTCTGAAATATTCTTCATCTGCACTGTCCAAAATAGGTACTAACTAACCACATAGGGCTTGTGAGCATTTGAAATGTGTCTAGTGTGATTGAGACTCTAACTACTTATTTAATTTCATTAAAATTAAGGCAATAATTCAGTGAGAGAGAGAGAGAGATATCATATCCAGTTGGGAAGATTAGAGAAAACTTCTTGCATATAGCATTAAGACATTGTAAGCATTGAGCTAAACATTAAGACACTGTAAGAATTTAAAGGACATGTAATTTTTAGCATTCAGAAGAGGGCAATTGTTTTTTGTAACATTTTAAGCTCATCTTGTACATGAATGTTTCCACTGAACAATTGGCATAGGAATTGTTTTGCTTCCTAACTAGAAAAACGGAAGTTTGTACTGAAATTAACAGCTGTATTTTAACAACCCTTGCAGGGAATATAAACCAAAATGATGTCAATAAAGTCAAAATTTATTTTTCAGAAAGTTATCTACAATCCAGAAAGCGGCAAATTAAAAAGTTAATTATCTTGTTTTTTTATTGTATACAATATGTAGATTAAAAAATATCTTAAACGTGTGTTTGGCTCATTATTGCTGTTGTTGTTGTTAAGTGCTCTCGAGTCTATTCCGACCCATAGTGACCCTGTATCGGGTTTCCAAGGAGCAGCTGGTGAGCTTGGACCACCAACATTGCAGTTCAAATTACTTCACAGTCTGTTGCATTAGCCCACAGCGCCATATCAGGACTCCATATTAGATTCTACTAATTTAAAGGCAATTAATTGTGACTCCTACTCTAGAATTATCAGTTATGTTTAACTTACATTACAATAATTTTTAGTATTGAATGAAAATGACCATTCTAAACAGCCAAAGCAATGGCATTTCTTCAATAAATTTTAAGCATTAAAAGGTTATTTTGTGAAAATTTTTCTAATGTCTGTTCACCATAGTATATTTGATGATGTCTCCATCATCCATAAGGAGCTCTGGTAGCATAGTGGTTACGAGTCAGGCTGTGAACCTCAAGGTCAGCAGTGTAAAACTACCAGCCATTCTCCGGGAGAAAGATGAGGCTTTCTGCTCCCATAAAGATTTACAGCCTTGGAAACCCTATGCAGGGTCACTATGAGTCAGAACCGACTCCACGGCATAACACCACCATCATCCATCACAACAAATATCACAATTATGGTAAAGATTGAAGTCTTAAACCTCAAGCCAGTTCTTTAAGTGAATCAAATGTATCTTTTTTAAGGTAAGAATTTGGGAAAATACGTATATTTCAAAGCAATATATACATATGAAGAAAAAAATATAATCACACCTGTAGACTTTTACTGTTAAAATTATGGTATATCTTCCCATATTCTTTTCCCAGTATATAGAAAGAAGTGTGAGTTAGAAAAAAATAATTGTGATCATATCAAATGTTAATAATTATTATTTTAAATCCAGTTTTATTATATTATTAAAAGAAACTTTTATAGGCCCATGGACTGAGAAAAGTGGGCAGCAGGCAGGCTTCCAAAATGTGTCCTTATATTTTTTTCAATGTGGTATGTGTACATCAATTCAAAAGAAAAAAAGGTAATAGAGATAAATACTGAATACTGTTATCTGATGGTGCATGGAGGGGACTGTAATCATTGCAATGATTTGTTGAATGTAATACTGATGAGCTGCCCTATAAACCTTCACTCAATTGACATTTTTAAAAGAAAATAAAAAACTTGCTGAACATAAGTATAATTTTATAGTAATAAAACTATCATTCTTTTCTTTGTTTTCTTGATGGCCACTTAGCTTGCTTTCAGTGTTTTCAAATCATAAAAGTACCTGAGATGGCTACTTCATCAAATTAGTAAAAATAAATTCCAAATATTGAGATTCCTGTGTCATAATAAGATAGGGTGTGTGAGGGGGGTGGCGAAGAAATCCTCAAGCTTAGTTGTGAATCATCACATACTTTCCAGAAAAGTTGAGTACCTTTCTACCTCTGCCAGTAGGATGAGATAGTGCCCATTTTAGTATGCTCAAAGCAATTTTGACACCTGTCAGCACCTGCCTAAATATTACACTGATTCATTAAATTGAATAGGAAGAACGGGTAGAACATAGGCTTCGTAAGATATGGCTACAACAGTAGGTAAATCTTGCTCAAGATCTTAGTTACGTTGGTCCTAATAATGTTGTTGTTAAATGCCGTCAAGTTGATTTCAACTCATAGCGATACTGTATAGGTTTTTTCTGAGGCTTTAAATCTTTGTGGGAGCAGAAAAACCTCATCTTTCTCCCACGGAGCAGCTGGTTGACTTGAACACCAACCTTGTAGTTCACAGCCCAGTGCTTATCCCGTGGAGCCACCACACTCCTGGCCCTGATAACAGAAGCAACATAATCCTCCTGTTATCAGAGGGAAAAAAAATTAATACTTAGAGATCTCTAAGAATAGCAACAGAAAAATGTATTATTAAAAAATGTTAGAAAAGTTATTCTGCTTCCCTTTGTTCAATTTTTTTTTTTCAAATACACACTGTTCAACTGCATATTTATTTTACAAGATTGGTGTTACAGTAATATGTGTTCAATGTTTATTTGAAAAAGGTTCGATGGTTGATTATTATTAAATTACTTATCTTTCAGTAGTTCTTTGTGTTTCAATTCCATTGCAATAACTATGCATGGCGTGTTCTAAAAAATTCATGGAACATGTTTATTATATATAAAAAAAATTATACCTGAATTTTAAAATATTTTTTGCACCAATATAAACTTGTAGTATCATGTTATAACATGTCTGAGCAACATCTAGCTTTGATATTAAGAAGGCTCATGATCAGTTGTTATTGATAAATCAGAATTTTAAATTCTGTTTAAAATTTGTAATTATAATGTAGCTTTGTAGCAAAATTTTAAATTATTTGGGGATATATATAAATTAAGAAATTACTAAAATTTTATAAACAAAGAGTGATGGTACATGTTTGGCAGAGGGATATATGGTCTAATGTTGTTGTTGTTGTTAAGTGCCGTCGGGTCGATTCCAACCCATAGTGACCCTGTATAGGGTTTCCAAAGAGCAGCTGGTAAGCTTGAACCACTGGCCTTGCAGTTCAAACGACTTTACAGTCTGACACATTAACCCACAGCGCCACACCAGGATTCTGAATCTTTTAAATGAAATTTAATTATTGAACAAAAAGGATAATGCTTTTATGATCTCTAAAACATAGCTAAAACATGAATTAAAAATCCCCAACTGTTCAGGATAGCAATAACATGAATTAGAAAATCTCCAACAGTTCAGAAGAACCTGGATCCTTATTTGTTCGGAATCTCAAAACTTTTAAACCATAAGTGGGTAATTACAAATGTGAACAAAGGATATTATAGACCATATAAGGAGCTATTATTTTGGCTCATGCTCAATATGTGAGTGGTAAAACACATTTATGTGGAAATTGTGAACAATCTGAAAAGAATTCTGACTGGGACATGGACAAGGAGGTAAAAATGATGTAGGGAATAAATAATCATAGTGCAACTTTTTACTTTGTTCACATTTGTAATTACCCACTTATGGTTTAAAAGTTTTGAGATTTCGAACAAATAAGGATCCAGGTTCTTCTGAACTGTTGGAGATTTTCTAATTCATGTTATAGCTATCCTGAACAGTTGGGGATTTTTAATTCATGTTTTAGCTATCTTTTAGAAATCATAAAAGCATTATCCTTTTTGTTCAATAATTAAATTTCATTTAAAAGATTCTGATAAGTTTTTTCAGGTGAGGAAAACAAATGACTACTTTCAATTAGAAAACTATCCAAGGAGATAAAAGCATATGGGATATTAAATATAATATGTTGTTCTACACTTCTCTGAATCTAAATTGACAGAATTCTAGGAAATTCACTGCATGTGATATTCTTAAAAGCTTTCAACTCTACAAAACAAAACCTTTAGTCATACTTTTTATCTGATGGCAGCTGTAATTATTCTTCCAAGATAATTTTCCATTGGTCAACATGAACTAGACAGAACATTGTTTTAAGTTATATAGAACAAATGAACCAACAATAATTAGGTTCTTTCTATAGTACTGTTGGAAACAGGTCAATCAAAGGAAATAGAACAGCTAAAATTCAAGCTTCCTTTGAATCACTGATAATGTCATGATTGGTGCAATATCTATATTAACAAGGATGGGCACCAGGAGAGACACAGTTTTGCTACACAAATTATTACTTTAACAATTATTTGGCAAAGGTCATGATCCATGGAATCCTGATGTGGTGCTGTAGGATAAGTACTGGACTGCTAATCACAAAGTTGGCTGTTCAAATCCATCAGCTACTATGAGTTGAAATTGACCCGGTAGCACTTAACGACAACATGATCCATTAGGAACCATGTTTCATGACTTGTCAACCACATTTTTGTGGAAACCAAGATCTGTCTGAAAAGAACTCTTGTTGTTGTTGTTGTTAAGTGCCATCGAGTCGGGTCCGACCCATAGCGACCCTGTACAGGGTTTCCGAGGGTGTAAATCTTTACGGGAGTAGAAAGCCTCATCTTTCTCCCGCGGAGTGACTGGTAGTTTCGAACCGCTGACCTTAAGGTTCACAGCCCGATTCGGAACTCTAGGGAATGATTAATCAGTGCCACTTCCTACCTTTTTGACATGACCAATTTTTTTTTTTTTTTTTCAATACCTGTTTAAACTTTTTAAGAAGATATTTTACGTGGGATATTCTCTAAAAAAAACAACAACAACAAACTATGTTATTAAACATACTCTCTAGTCATACTTCCACAATTCTTATTTAACAAACACAAAGCATTTATATACCTGGCGTTGATGAGTGCTTATAAAATATCAATTTATTCACTGTTGTAAAGGAAAGAGTCCTACCTCTTTTTTCCTTTTCTCTGGGATCTGGATTATATGCAGGACATGTGTGGTTCAAATTCAAGTAAGATAGCAATCACTACAGTGCCCAAAGGTTATTCACTCCATCATAACTCAATAATCAAGGTTATTTACCTCTTGACCAACAAAATGATTCATATCATGTTAAGGGAAATATCTGCTGAATTGCTAAAACTCTTCTGTGATTTATATTAAGAGGTAGAATGACAGATAGGAAACTGTCTTGAAAATTCCGAGATGGATCTGATAATTTTTCTTAAGAATGTATAAGATACATTGTTATCAATTTCCAACTACAGCTTCTCTGAAATAATACAAAATAGTGTGTATATATACTTTGTATTCACCTTCCTTAAGTTACATAATAATGCAAAATAATAAATGGTATGGCCTGTTTCACATGGCTGAACCTCAAAAAGGCAAATAAGGAGAACCAAGACAGAAGGACCACATTTTCCTTAATTTATGCACTATATGATGCCAGCAATGGAGAGATAGTAAAATGATTTTTCTTGTATATTCATTGGAATGATAATCTTCTATACACCCTTCTCCTCGACAACTCCACCATCTATTCCTCCACTGAATAAAACATCTTTCTTCATTTTTAAACTCTCAGGCCATTTACAGCCAAATTGCAGGAGGTAAACATGGTCATGCCCACAGGAGAAATTCACTCACTCCTAGTTAACAGGCCCATTCCACTCTTGTCCTCTTTTGTTCAACGTGTCAATCCTGACAGTTCCCTCAGGAGTTAAATTCAGACCACTAAGTGATTTCATGCAGGCTGCTAAACTGCCTGGAGAGATGAACAACTTTCAATCATTATTGATGTCACTTTCGAAGTCTGGCCCTAAAGTGAAAGGTCTTAAATCCCACAACCAATCCCCTGAAATTTCTTGTACTCTCCTAAAATATAAATAAATGCCCTACAATAGGTGCAATGGTGAATTTCTTTTCCACAAACTTGAATGTTTGCAGTTGTATTAAGTAGCAATAAAAATGATATAGTGAAAACGCCCATTGTATGTCTAGATCAGATAACATTCCTGCTTACAAATTCCTTAAACCCAACAGCTATGAATTTGGATGCAGTGTAATAAATGATAGCATCAAGCAATCCCTTTATTGCAAATAACTGACTCAGAACATAATTTCTCTTTGGTGGAATAAATCCTGTCCATATTGATGTAATAGTCTAAGATGATATTCAAGACTTTTCAATTTTCTCTTTATCTATAAAATGCAGAATCTTCATAAAATGCTGGGAACGTTTAGGGAATATAGAAATTAAGAACTATGGATGTTCTTCTTTAAGTAAAGTCACAGCATTATTATTAATGATGTCAAGTTTATAAATGTAGTGAAATTTAAGTTTTGCTCCCCTAGAAAGCATAGAAATGAGTAAAATTTCAGTATAAGGTAAGTATGTCATTTATGTATCTTATTTCATTTTACATATAAGTTTTTTTCACATAGACATTCCACTAAGTTTAATATAGTTGTTGTTGCTGTTAAGTGCCGTCAAGTCGATTCCGAATCATAGCGACCCTGTATAGGGTTTCCAAGGAGCAGTTGGTGAGCTTGAACCACCAACCTTGCAGTTCAAATAACTTTGCAGTCTCACACATTAGCCCTCAGTGCCACACCAGCTTAATATTAGGAGAACTGTTATATCAGCTATGCTAAACCTGGGGAAGAAAAGTTGATCTTAGATTATAAAAAATGCCTAGTCTATGAAGTTATTCAAAGAAGAGTTCAAGTCTCAGCTACGCCTCTTTCTGGCTGTGTAACCTTAGTAGTCATTTAACCTTTCTGATGCTCAGAGTAGCAATAGCAACAACTGATACACAACGGTTAGTAAAAAATTATCTGCATTCTGGCTGTAGAATTCATTTTAATCAACTTTAAGAAATGACAAATACATCATTTTTTGACATAATCTCTGCTTAAATACACTTTGTCCATTTGTAAACAAGCTTTTGTATTTTTAAAAAAATGTTTTAGGCTGAGCTGTGAGCCATTAATATATCTCCATCTTCATTTCTTCATCAGAGATGAATCTTCATCCTCGAAGAGCTGCTTTCAGGGAACCAAACAGGTGAAAGTCTGATGGAGCAAGATCAGGATTATAGGGAAGATACTTTAACATCTCAAAACGAAGCTTTTGCAGGGTGTTAACAGTGTGGGCAGAGGTGTAGGGATGTACACTGTTATGCAAGATCACAACACCTTTGGACAGAAGTTCTCTGAGTTTGATCTGAAGTTTCAGCTTCAGCTTTTCAGTGGGCATCTCATTGTAAGGAGCACTGTTGATTGTTGGACCTTTTTCCGGATCTTCAACAATATGTATTGGCATGATGACTTCAACAATAGGGTCAAACATAGAAACAACTGTGAGGATGATGTAGGACTGTGCAGTGTTTCATTGTGTTTTGCATGGAGTCACTATGAGTTGGTACCAACTGGATGGCACCTGACAACAGCACACTAACACTGCAGGGAAACAGCAATTTGATGATCTTTTCTTTAGAATTGGAAAATTATTTTGCATTTACAGTTGTTTTTGTTAAATGCTGTCAAGTCATTTCTGACTCATAGCGACTCTGTATAGTTTTTTAGGAGTACCTGGTGGGTTTGAACTGCTTACCTTGTGGTTCGCTGTCCAGTGCTGATCCTCCAGCACCACACCAGGAGTCCATAATGACTGTTGTTGTTAAGTGGCCTTCGAGTTGGTTCCGACCCATAGCGACCCTGTGTAGGGTTTCCGAGGAGCAGCTGGTGAGTTTGAACCACCAACCCTGCAGTTCAAATGGCTTTGCAGTCTGGCACATTAACCTACAGAACCACACCAGGACTCCATACTGACATAATGACAATACTGATTGGTAAATCTTTCAGTGATCATTGCTGAATTCTGTTGAGAGTCAAAATTTCTGACAGAATTAGTCAGATATTCTGCTGGAGAAGGAAATCTACACGGTAGGTTCATATTTGTAATAGGCTCTCTCATCCCTCATGAACAGGAACTATATTATCTCCTATGTGTTAGCTGTCTGCTCTCATAGGAATTTAAATACTCTAAAACCCTAATGTTCTACTACTATGTTCTAAAGGGTCATGATGAGTCAAAATTGCCTCAATGACAGTGGTTTGGCTTTTTGGTTTGGTGCACTGTATGGGAACATTTTCATTGTCTTATACATGCAAAAAGGAGCTCTGGTAGCGTAGTGGTTATGAATCGGGCTTCTAACCTCAAGGTTGGCAGTTTGAAACTACCAGATGTTCTGTGGGAGAAAGATGAGGTGTTCTGCTCCCGTAAAGATATACAGCCTCGGAAACCGCGTGCAGGGTCACTATGAGTCAGAACCAACTGCACAGTACTTAACAACAACATACATGCAAAGGTAGTATTCTCTGTATTCTTGAAGAATGATCTACCATATAAATCTCAATAGAAGAAAATCTTCACTCAAACATTTAAATACACAACCTAGTGGGATTATCATAATTCCTGATGATAAGCACAATTCTGATAATCATGTGACAAATACTTTTGACTCATATTGACTACTGTTATGGCATTATTTTAAACTTTGTCACAATTTTTGTGAACATAATTTGAAAGGAATATATACTTCATAGTGAACTAGGGACATGGAATGCCATATTTATAATGGATCTCATTATTTTAAAATGGAATATAAAAGCATCCCTTCTTGGAGAAACATTTTAATACCTACTATACACAATTGAATCAAACAAGAATGCAGAGCTATTAACAAGATTGGATAGGGAGTGGTTCATTCTTTTGTACAAAGAAGATGCTTGTATTTTACTAAAATATATTTAGAGGTAATCACTACCACTATGTAGCTATTGTTTAGTTGATAGCTGTGAAATATATTCTGAAAGAGAAAATTGAATATCATCTAGGGTCATAAACACAGACAGAAATGCCCTTTGCAAAAATTTATACAGAAAAACATGGATATTACAACTACATAAGTAGGTTTTTATAAGTTTGAAAATCCAGAAGTAAAAATGATTTTTTTATTTGTTAAGAGTGTGATATTTTCTTCTCAGACCAAACCAAACCCACTGTTATCAAGCCTATTCTGATTCAGAGACCACCTAGGACAGAGTAGAAGTGTTCCTTAGACTATAAATGTTTATGGAATTGGACTAGTCATATTGTTTTCCCATGGAGGAGCTGGTGGTTTTGAACTGCTAACCTTTTGGTTGACTGCAGAGCCTTTTAACTACTGCACCACCAGGATCCTTGCTAATTTGTTATTTACTGCATATTCAGCATGCATTATTTGTAGTATTATCTGATGATCCCTGTTGTTGTTAGGTGCCATCGAGTGGGCACCAACTCATAGCGACTCTATGCACAACAGAATGAAACACTGCCCGATCCTGGGCCAACCTCACAATTGTTGCCATGCTTGAGCCCATTGATGCTGCCACTTTGCCAATCCATCTCACTGGGGATCTTCCTCTTTTTCTCTGACCCTCCATCTTACCAAACATGATATCTTCCTCCAGCGACTGGTCCCTCCTGACAATATGTCTGAAGTATGAGAGACGAAGTTTGGCCATCCTGGCCTCCAAGAAGCACTCTGGCCGCACTTCTTCCAACACAGATCTATTGGTTTAATAAACACACTTCACACATAACAGTCCCTTCTTTAGAGCCATTTGCTAGAACTCTAAGGACTCTCCAGAGGACTTCCTCATGTATAATACTTGGTTGGTCTTGGTTATGTGCTGTGGAGTCAGTTTCAACTCATAACAACCCTGTATAGGGCTTCCAAGGCTGTAAATCTTTAAAAGAGCAGAAAGCCCCATCTTTCTCCCAAGGAACTGCTGGTAGTTTCAAACTTCTGACCTTGAGATTAGCAGCCCAACTCATAAACACTATGCTACCAGAGCTCTTTATGTATAATATTAGCACCTGAAAATCTCTGTCTCTTTCTGGGGTAGTTGACACCTGCAGGTCATAATCCACATACAACACAAAGACTAATTATAATTTAAGTGGAAGAGAGATAAGATCTATTCTTAAATTAAGGCAAAACTGATGGCCATCAGTAAATGTTAAAATACTGGAGAGCAATATACATATATCTTATATATACCTATATATGTATAATATCTCTCTCTCTCTCTCTCTCTCTCTATCTATCTATCTATCTATATCTTGTGGTGGCTCTGTAGGATAAACACTGGACTGCAAACCATAAGGTCGGCATTACAAGCCCACTAGTTGCTCTGTGGAAACTTTATACAATGCTGCTATAAGTCAGACCAACTCGACAGCCCGTAACAACAACATAATTTTTTTAACTAATGCTTTCTATTCCTCCACCATCTCAAATTGACCGATGTCTTTCCCCCTATTTTATCTTTGACACAAATGGGAATGGATTTGAGAAGTAGAGATAAAAGAAATTTAAAATGCCTACTTCATTTTTATCCCCATGTCATTTTTTACTTATCTTCAGCTAGATGAGCTGGATGAGGATGGGAAAACATTTCTAATGCTTTATCTTCATTTATAACTCAGTAGATACTTCCCCATGGTAACAATGATATAAAGGGTAGGGACATATAGTAACGATATTAACATTCAGTATTTCCCTAGTGTACTATTTTAGATATATCATAAGATATATATTTAAGATATATCTTAAGAAGTATGCCTGATCCAATAATATAATGTAACAGATGAAATATTATTCCTATCAAAAAATTAAGTTGAGGAATAGTCAAAGGACAAATGACTCTTGCAGTATGTTCAATAGTGGCTTGAGTATATATTTGTTATTGTTGTTTTGTGCTGTGGAATCGGTTTCGACTCATAGCGACCCTGACCAGGGTTTCCAAGGCTGTAAATCTTTATGGGAGCAGAAAGCCTCATCTTTCTCCCATGGAGCAGCTGGTAGTTTCGAACCGCTGACCTTCCAGTTCGCAGCCCGATTCGTAACCACTACGCTACCAGAGCTCCTTTATATAATAAATATATATTTATTAAATATAAGTAAATGAATGACCTTAGTAAAAATGTAAACTGACATGTCGCACACAGCTTGTAATATCATTTCATTCTCCTTTCTGATACCAAATATCAAAGAAGGGCACCTTATAATTATGAGTTTGTTCTTTGTGGACTTATAAACCTCTGAAAGAATCAACAGCCATATTTCTAAGGTTATTCACCATTTATTAATTACAGCCTATTTGCATGCTAAATTACTTTATCAAAGCACTAAGAAAAAACTTATAGTTAATGAAAGATCTACCCTTATTACCTATAGTCAATTTGTCTATTTTAAACACTTAAAAACATATTCAAAATGCATATTTAAATAAAGTCAGGGCTTGCATAGGTTTCACTATTTATCTGTAGACACTGTGCTGAGAGAGAGAAAAGGAAAAAACCACAGTCCAATGGGTTGGTCTGAAATTACCACAGTTAGGAAGAAAGAAGAAGAAAAAAACAAAACTTTTAGATGACTGAAGGGAAAATAAGTGCCTTGGATAAAAGAAAGAAGAGGGAAAATAAGAAGAGGTGGCTGGTAGAAGGCATAGGGGAAAGGTGGGAAGACAGAAATGAAAAGCTGGAAGAGCTATCAAGGTTTTCACAATCTTAACCAGGAGTCAGTTTTCTTGTGGGTTATAACAGCTACTACTTATTAGATCCCAAAATTTGTCAGCTGTTGTTCTAGAAAGTTCATAGGTTACCATTTAGGTAAAAACCACTACCGAGGTTGTTGTTATTAAGTACCATCCTATTGATTCTGATTCATAGTGACCCTGTATGCTGGTGGGTTGGAACCAACAGCCTGGAAGTTAGCAGTCCAGTGCTTTTCCCACAGCACCATACTAGCATTCCGCAGTAAAGGCGGTGTTTTTTTTAAGTGCCATAGAGTCATTTCTGATTCATAGCAACCCTATATAGGGTTTCCATTGGACAGCTAGTGAGTTTGAACTGCTGTCCTTGTGGTTCAAACTGCCATTGCAAGTTAAATGCTTATCTTATAGTGCCACACTAGGATTATTTGCATCCTACACAGAAATGAAGAGTCCTGGTGTGATGCTGTGGGTTAATAAGCTGGACTGCAAAGTCATTTGAATCACAATGTCAGTGGTTCAAGCTCATCAGCTGCTCCTTGGAAACCCTATTCAGTGTGCTATGGGTCAAAATGGACTCAATGGCACTTAACAACAACAACACATAAATGAAGTGATGCACACAATAGTCAAGTAACTTTTCAGAAGTGACATTACTAATAAATAGTGCCGTCTAGATTTAGACCAAAGTCTGTTTCATTCCATTCCATTGCACTATTAAGCCTCATACACAACTTTTTCTTTATTTAATTAATGGGGGATTTGGTAAGGGAAAGAATTCAAATACATGTAATCTAGAACTATTCCTTCTCCTTCTTTTGTTTTAATTACCCATTATAGTGTTTAGGATTAATAATCTCAAGGTTGGTGGTTCAAATACACCACCCACTCCTCAGAAACCCTATACAGGGTCACTATGAGTTGGAACCAACTCAATGGAATATAACAACAACACTATTATCTAACAAAAATACATTGGGAACAAAAAGGAAGGACTCACCCAAAAAATCATATCAAATGCATCAGCTCTAGAGATCTGCATATCAAAGGATGTACAAGAAAAAGTCAAAAGGTATTGGTACTAGGGTTCCAGTTCATATACGCACAGATTCATTCCAAACAAAACATGTTTAAACCTGTCTATGCAATCGGCGGATGACTGCAGACACATTCTCTCAGTAATACACTTGTCTTAGTCTGTTGAAAGGTCCAATCAAAACAGGGGCTGCCAAGAGGATCTGCAGGGTCAGTTCAATTCATGGCAAAGAATTCTATTCAGAAGGTTATGACAACTTTTTTTTAAGCATTCAAAAAGGGTAATCTTGATAGATTTTTCTTGAAGGACACAGAGCGATCATGGGGACTTATTGTATGCAAACAAGGAAGGTTCAAACATCCAGTGATATTAATCATGTAGCATGTTGGGCTAAGACCCTGAGCACCTAACACCTAATTCAGATTTACATTGTATAGCACTTCCTTCTTCTATTTGTATTACGTTCTAATACAAACCATTGACATAACTTGTTCATCATTCTTTCAGTCATGATCTCAAACACTGGGTTAAGTGTTTATTTTGTTTATAATTAGAGGAGCTTATCTTTCCTCAAAGCATATGAATTTGAAAACTTGAACATCACAAGGGATGAGAATTCTATGCTGAGGAGTAAAAATCTCTAAAAATAGTGTCTCTGAGTAGCTGTAAGACCTTTACATATGTCTCACACACCTTCCTTGAAGTTTTTCTCTGAATCATTTCTCCTTACAATGATAGCAAAACAAGAGTGCATTGACTCCAATGCATCAAGTTAAGTTTAAATTATTCAACGTAGACTCTTAGAAATGTCAGTCATTAATCTACTGCCAAGTATCAACTTGTGAAATATGTCCTTAATTTTCTTTCTTCAGAAAGGATTAGCAATGTATGTATAGGCCTGCCACAGAAAAGACCCTACAATTCTCTTTCATGTAACTGTGAACTACCTGTCAGGGCCTAATAAATACTGTTTAAAATATCAATTCACGTACACTGTAATTGTCTATAGCAGTGTCCAGAGACATTGCTCAGAGCTTATGTCTGTGAATGTAAGGTCAAAACTTCTCTGTGCCGACCCTACATTCAAGCATGTGTCCTACCATTGCAGGGAAAGCTAACCCTTTTGCAGCCCTTGGCACAGATGAGAGGACTTCAAAAAGTTCATGGAAAACTCCATTATTTTTTAATTCCATTTTCCAAGGAAATTTTTGAAGACGCCTCACATGGCCACCAACATTTTCCACCTATGAGGTTTAGGGGGAAGTTACTTTTAGTGCCTATTGGCATCTTGCGGGGCTTGTTAAGCTGTTTGATTGAATCTGAAGAAAAGAGCCTCACCACACGAATTCCAGCACCAGAAACTCCTTAGTATTTATCTGTCCCATTGATTGTATCAATATCCATATCAATTAAGTTTTTTACATTTCATTTAAAATTTCCTCCGTTACTGAGAACACGGAAGTGACTCCGTGGCACACATCAACAACAACATAGCTGAATTAAACTACTTGAATATCACACACAGTGTGGGAGGTCCATAAGTGCATATAAACTTTTAAATAAAATCTGCTGAACAAATCACACTTTTGGACAACATATGAAACATCTGGAAATGAGTCTCTTTTTACCAGATGTATTTTTTATACTTAAATATCCAAGGTTTCTTAAGTCTAGTGTGATAGAGCAAACTTAAATGCCAATTACTTTTCAGGCGAAAACTCCTTATTTCACTTGGTGTAACTAAGTACTTGTGAACCTGAAAAAAACCAGAAAACCCTTGCTGTTGTTGTGTGCCGTGGAATCGGTTCCGAGAGCAGAAAGCCTCATCTTTCTCCTGTGGAACAGCTGGTAGTTTCGAACTGCTGACCTTGAGGTTCGCAGTCCGATTTGTAACCACTACGCTACCAGAGCTCCTTAGCAGCTGATAAAATATTTTGTTACAAAAAAAACCAATAATCTTTGTGGTAATTTCTGAAAGAGCTCAAATTTGGAAAAAGCAAAATTTAGCTATAAATATGAATGCAATAGTAAAATACTGAAATGATGGAATCTGGCATTAAATGGTGGTAAATGATAGACTTATTTTCTACCAGCTGTGTGTCTTTGAGACTTCTCTGAAATTCTCTTGCCCAGTTTGTAAAATTGGAATAGTGGCATCACTTTCTTCATAAAGTCCAGTGGAAATGAATGAAATTAAGATATCTGGGAACATAGTAAGCACTTAAGATAATAGTAACATCATGGTACTCTAGTTGAAGCTGAATTGGTCATAAAGGAAAAGCATGCTGAAGCTTAGAAATAAGCCATAAATTCCAGAGAAAAGCACAATCTAGGTTACAGTTTCTCATGATTTAGGTTGAGTTTATCTCTGTAGGATCAGCAAGTCAAACTCACCAGCTACTCCTTGGAAACCCTATACAGAATTGCTATTAATCATAATTGACTCAATGGCACTAAACCACTCTATAAGATAAATATTGAACTGCAAGCCAGAAGATTGGCAGTTTGAGCCCACCAGCCACTCTGCGGGAGAAAGATGAGGTTTCCACAAATATTTACAGCCTCAGAAACCGTATGTGGGGTCATTGTAAATTAGAATCGATTTGATGACACTTAACAGCAGCTATGACAACCATTGAACTAGCAGTTATGAAGATGTGTGTCACAGTATGCTCCCAAATATAAAGAAGAGTCAAAAAAAAGGGGGGGGGGGAAAGCACACAATGATAACTATGTTGTTGTTGTTAAATGCTGTCGAGTAGGTTTTGAATTATAGTAAACCTGTATAGAGTTTCTAAGGAATGGCTGGTGAGTTTGAACCACCAACCTTGTAATTCCACAGTACCACACCAGGATTTCAATGATATTCATAAGTAAGTAAAAATACTGAAACAAATAAACATAGTCATTATACATGAGCACCCTCTATAACTGTTAGGTGCCATTGAGCTGGTTCTGACTCATAGTGACCTTGTGCACAACATAACAACACACTGCCCAGTTCTGCACCATCTTTACATTGTTGTTTAGCTTGAGTCCAATGCTGCTGCCACTGTGCCAATCCATCTCATTGTGGGTCTTCCTCTTTTTCACCGACCTTCCAACTTTCCCCAGCATGATATCCTTTTCCAGGGACTAGTCCCTCCTGACAACATGTCCAAAGTATGCAAAACAAAGTCTCACCATCCTGGCTCCCAAGGAGCATTCTGGTTGTATTTTTTCCAAAACAGATTGGTTTTATACATCTAGCAGTCCATGGTACTTACAATATTCTTCTCCAACACAATAATTCAAATGCATCAGTTCTTCCACAGTCTTCCTTATTCACTATCCAACTTTGACATACATATGGTGGTAGTGGAGTATTGTAGGGTCAGTTCTAACTCACAGTGACCATGCACAAGGTTTCTGAGGCTTGTAAATGTTTATAGTAACAGAAGCCTTATCTTTCTCCTGTAGTTTTGAACTGCTGACCTTGAGGTTAGCAGCCTGACTCGTAACCACTATGCTATCAGAGATTACTGAAAATACCATGTCTTGGGTCAGGTACACTTTAGTTATCAAACTGACATCTTTGTTTTTGTACATTTTAAATAGGACTTATGCAGCAGATTTACCTAATGCATTACATCCTCTGATTTCTGGAACAAGTGTTGATGGTGGATCCAAGCAAAATGAATTCTTTGACATCTTCATTGTTTTTCTCCATTTATCATGATGTTAATTGTTGGTCCAGTGGTGATAGAAGGGTGTATAACTAGGATTGTGGATCCCAGATCAAACTTTGTTTCAGAACCACAAAAATTAAAAGGTACTGATTCAGAACCGAGTATGAATCAATGGTGAGTAGGAATTCCAGAATGCTGGAAATCTAGAGGCAAACGTATTGTTCAGTGGCATGCATCTAACTCTCCTTTCTGACGCCAGATGATAATAATTTCTTGGTACCAAATTTGACTTGTGAAACAGGAAAGCCCATTATTTGCAACATTCCCATACACAGCATCACATAGATTGATGGTTTAATTCTTTCTAATTGTTGATTTATGTCCTAAGTTTAAAAGAGCAGTGATGTGGGAGCAGTAATAATTGAGCCTCTCCAATCTCCCAGCCAGTGATCTGGAGCCAAGGCAATATGTGCTGATGCAGATTGCTTTCACTGTTTTCTGTATTGATTCTTTTTCCTCACCTACTTAAGTCTGGAAGTTAATTTAGCTTACATGGTATGTGCATGTGCATGTTTATGTGTGTGTGTCTGTCTGTCTGTCTGTCTCCATATACTGTATAATATGCCTAAGATGGTTGGACATCATAGCATACATATTATTTGCAACTTTCTTGCAATATTTAACATTACGTCTAGCCTTCACTTGCTATCTTGTTATACAATATTTCACATCTAAAAAATATACTATCAGACAATTTTGTGCCAAGTAACATGCATCTGCCAGTAATGAACACTAAATATGTAAGGTGAAAGTAACACTGCTTGTGAGGTTTAGAGCCATGTGTCAATGTGGCTGAGTCATGATTCTCAGCTGTTTGACAGTTATGTAATAATATAATTTGAATTTATGTAATGATGTGGTTGTCCTCCATTTCTGAATTAAATTTGGGCATATTGACCTGGTCTTGGAATCTAACCAGAATGAAAATAGAGAAACCAAAACCAAACCAAACTTACTGCCACGAGGTTGATTTTTACTCATAGTGCCCCGATAGGACACAGTAGAACTGCTTTTTTGGGTTTTCGAGACTATAAATCTTTATGGGAGCGGCTGGTGGGTTTGAACACAAGTTGTAACTTGTGGTTATCAGTTCAAGGTTTAACATATAGCACCAAAACAGGTGCATAAGAGATATCCTTCTGGGTCAATACATATAGATTCAATACATATAGAAATCTCGCATTACATTTCCTACAAGAGATAATACATAATTTACTGATGCATTCCCTTATACAAGCACCATACAGGTTGCTTTTGATTTTTACCATTAAGATCAATATTTTAAGTCTATTTGATACATGAGTGTTTAATATATTATTGCTTTTATTTCTGTAGAAAAATTATCAAATTAAATTACTGGGTCAAATTATATGCATATTTTAATTTTTATTAGACAATGTCCTATTAACTTCCATAACTGCTATTCTTAGCAATTGACAGCTCCACCCAAAATGTATGAGACTACCAATTTCCTCACTATCTCCAAAGCACTGAATGTTATTAAGTGTTTCATTTATGCCAGTCTGATTGGTGAAATGAATAGCTTATTTTTCCTTTCCTTTACATTTTTCTACTAATGATTTTTAACATCATTTCACATGTTCCTTAACCATTTGCATTCTCTCTATTTGCACATTTTGTAACTGGGTCAACTGTATTTATTTTATAATTTTTAGGTGGGGTTTGCATAGTAGACATATTAATTCTTTATTTTATGTTATATTTCATCAGAGATAAATTTTGTTTTATGAAATTAAATCTATCTATCTATCTATCTATCTATCTATCTATCTATCTATCTATCTATATTTTCTTTTTTTTTTCCATTTAAATAACCTGGATTCCATGAATTGATTGCATTTATCTCCCAACCCAGTGATGTAACTAGGGATGGTGTCACCTGGTGTGGTAAATCAAGGTGTCCCCCGCCCCATGCAACTCTTCCCACACTAGATCATATACAATCTTCAGTAATGTTTGCATACTTTAATCACAGAATTATATGGGATATAGTTGCATATTGCTTAAATGTAACATTTGTCAGATTAAATGAATACTAACAACAAAAATATTTTGTAAAATCTTTCTACAGTGATTAAAACATTAGTTACATTATTAGTAACTGAGCAGAAACCTTTTGATTTTTCTCCTTATCCTTTAATTACTCCTTCATTCTCAAATTTATTGATATAGGTTTAGAAATACTAATTACAATAATATTGTAACTAAAACACCAGAAAATTTGACAAAATCAGTGACTATAACAATGTGGAGTCCTGTTGTGGAGCTGTGGACAATACGTCAGACTGCAACGTTGTTCGAACTGCAAAATCAGTGGTTCAAGCTCACCAGCTGCTCCTTGGAAACCCTATACAGAGTCGCTATGGGTCGGAATCAACTCGACAGCACTTAACAACAACAACAACATCATAACAATATCAGAAGACACAGGGTAGACACATATTAACTTGGGTGATAGGGATGGCAATATATGAGAAGGAGGTTGGCAGAATAATGATAAAGACAGGTGAAGACACAGAGGAATGCAAAAGTTAAAGGTAATAGAGGTAAATGCTGTTATATACACAACCCTGCAACAACAGTGCTCCACAGGTAGACACATAGACAGGTACACTGGCTGAATGGGGATGGAAAGGAGCGCGGGAGTGTATTCACAAATATATAAGATTCCAACAGAGGATGTTTGTACACGTTTGCTGCAAACGTGTCTGTTAATGTGGTGGAGCACTGTTGCGATTGTTCATAAGTGCTGTTTAGTTGGTTTCAACTCACAGCGACCCTACATAAGATTTCCAAGAAATGACAGGTGCATTTGAAACACTGACTTTGTGGTCAGCAATCTGGTGTTCATCCTACAGTATGTATACAGGAATAAAAATGATGGAAACTTCTTAGACATTATGGAGCACATTGAGACATCAAGTTGCTGGGCCTGAGGATTCAGAACTAAAGTCTTGGGGAAGAGCATGATCAACTGGCATAAAACAGTCCACAAAGACAATCCTACTTTGGTGAGTAGCAACTGAGATCTTAAAAGCTCAGGAGCAGAAGTGGCCATCTATGGTGCATCTATTGGTCTCTCTGAGTGCTGAAGAAAGAATCATGATGAAAATTGAATATACATGGAATCAATTAGTCCAATGGACTAATGGAACATGTTAGTCCACAACTCTTGGACCAGATGAAATAGATGGTGTCCGATGAACTAACAACTGTTCTTAAAGTGATCCTATTCATAGATCCAGGATAGAGTAGAAGACAATGTGAAACAAACCTTAAAAATTTAAAAGGTAAAAAAAAAAAAAAAAAAGACCAGGCTTACTGGTTAGAGGAACCCTAGGTTACTCTTCAGGTCTGAAATGGAATTCACACTCGTGACCCAATTTTCAGCCGAGCAGTAGACATAGGAAGGACAGCAGCATTAGTGAGGTATGCTTACCATAGAATGGTCAACTATCCAAAATCAAAAGGACAACATTTACCTGGAGACAAGGTTCAGAGCGGTTGGGAAGGACGATGAAATGGAAGTAGGAACTACAGGAAGGAAATGGGATAACAGTTGTTACATGGAGCGGATTGCAATAATTGAGATGAAACAACATGTGTGATTTGTTGGATGTAAAACTAATGATCTGCTCTGTACATCTTCATTCTATTCACAAATTTAAAATTTCTTTTAAAAGCCAACAGCATCAAAAATAACAGTGCTTGATTGTAGCATGTGCAAATGAAACCATGTGATTGGAAGCATTATTGTAATTGAGTAATAATGACAGCTCTGAACGGAGCACATTAGAAGGTTCATAAAGTTAATTAGCATAGAGTTTTATTTATACATGTAAGCTGGCTTATGAAAAATGGTTTTGCTTTTATAACAGATTACATAAAATAGTTTTAGCAAAAATAAAAAATTTCTGCTGAAACATTCCACATAAATTTTATAAATATTCATTTTGGAGTTACTCCTTCTATTAGTGTCACCTGGTACAGTTTGTGCCCCCGAACCCATTAGTGATGCCACTGTTACAATCCACCAGATTAATGAATGTTTCCATCGTCTTCTAATGGTCTATGATTTAATATTTACTTCTAGGATAGTCTGTGTTTTATTTATTTTTTTCAATTTTTTTAAATCTTTGTGGCAGAATTTATTTCTTATAGATGGATGCTCCAGTATATCAATGTTATTTATTAACTGTACAATTACTTATTTCATTAAATATAAGTGAATACCTCTCAACCTCCACAATCTGGTGGCTGGGGGCTCACCCTTATTACACCACAACCACCTGGCTAACTTGGGCTGCCTCCACCTATCAGTGGCCCCACACCACACCAATTCCCAAACTGACTCATCCTTTCTCCTAAGATGCCCATGTAATTGACAGGTCATGCTTTCAAGAAATTCAAGACTTCTGTTTGGAGCTTCTGCTATCAAATGTGTATTCATGCATGGGCTCTGCACCAGACTCCTACCCCACCTATGGGCATGTGTTCCCATGGATTGCACAGTAGGGCACATTGCTAAAACCCCTCTTTCTGTTGTTTTTGTTTTCTTTTATTCACTTTTTTCTTACATTTTATTTGGTTTGAAATTCCCCTTTCTATTTTCTTTCCATATTTTCTCATTCATTCCTTTTCTTTCCTAATGTTTTTATATTACCCCAACTGACATGTTTCCCCATTAGTTGGTCATATCTATAACATCTAGCACCTACCTCCATACCCAGTGGGCAAATTCTGCACCACTGCATCAGTGACAGACAGCAGACAACACCTGGTCACTATGCCTACAGCTGCTTTTCATGACCAACAAACAGACACCCATACCCACACACCAACCCAGAGATAGGAGGGGAGGGTTCCACTGTTGCAAAAACAGAATTCACAGTGGAATCCTGCCACACCTACCTGGATAATTCAAAACAAAGCAAAAAAAAACCCACCACCAACAACAACAAAAAACAAGGTAAAACTATGCCACACCTAGTCAATAAATACAACAACTCTGAAATGTTTCAGAAACAACTGACCACTTCCAATTAAATAAAGAAATAGACACAGGGGTGCAAGCAAATTACCAAAATAAAGAACCTGGAAGTCTTATTGAGGAATATTTGGAATGATGTGGAATTTTGTTAAAAGACATATACATAACACCTCTCAAGCGCTCAAGGAAACCACTAACAAATTAAGAAAAATGAAGACATACTTTGAAAGAATTCAGGAAATCAATAAAAGAGCAAAATGACAAAATTAATAGACAATTAGAAACTGTACAAAAATAGCTATTAGCACTAAAATTGGGGAGATAGACAATATACTAAAAGGACAAAATAGAACACTCAATTGAAGAATAGATTGGTGAATCTGAGAACAAAACTCTTGGTACAATTTTGAATGAGGAAAAGAAAATCACAAAAAAAAAATGAAGAAAATTAAAGAAAGTCAAAGAATTATGTGGGACAGTCTCAAAAGGAACAATTTACATGTGGTTGGGATTCCAGAACAGGAGTGGGGGAGGAGTGAGTGGGAAATAAACCACAAAGAGAACTGTTGAAGAATTACTAGCAGAAAATGTGAACAATGTAAGATGAAAAGCTACCTATCCAAGAAGTTCAATGAACTACATACAGGATGAACTCTAAAAGCAAGTCACCAATACACACCATGATCAAACTTTCTAAATCTAATGTCTAAGAACCCTGAGATCTGCTTGGGAAAAATGAAATGTTATTACAAAGGACAATCAATAAGACTAAGCTCTGATTTCTTAGCAGAAACCTTGTAGATGGCAAGGCAATGGGATGATATATGTACAAAACCCAAAAATAAAGAAAAAAAATATGCTATCCAAAGATTCTGTATGGAGCCAAATAGGCCATCAAATATTATAGAGAAACTAAGACATTTGTAGATAAAAACGAAATTAAGGAAATTTATAAAAATCAGAAGAACGTTACAAGAAATTATAAAACAAGTACTTCAGACAGAGAACCAATAGCATTAGGAAGCAATTTGAGATTAATGCAGGTAGTATGTCACATTAACTGGAAACCAAATGTAGGGGGAAAAAAAATCTCAAAAATAGAATAAGTGTCTTGCTGTTAAGTGCCATGAGTCAGTTCCAACTCATAGCGACCTTGTATAGGGATTCCAAGGAGCAGCTGGTAGGTATGAACTAACAACCTTGTGGTTTGAAGTCCAGTGCTGATCCTTCAGTGCCACACCAGGAGTCTAGAATATGTTTACTAGACTGAAAATAGAGAACTAGAGGCATCAATCTGTAAACAGAAAATAAAAAGCAAACAGGGAATAAATGATATAATTTCAGAACTTCCAAATGAAGGACATCAGGACAATATTAAGACAGAAAATTTTATTTTAAACTGTTGTTAAGTGCCCCAAGTATGTGCCCACTCATAGCGACCCTAAATAGGATTTCTGAAATGCTGCTGGCTTGCGGTTCAAGCTGACCTTGTGATCCGGTGCATAATCCTGCAGCCACACACCAGATCCAAAAAAGAGCAGGAGTTGCAATAATAATTTTGGTTAAAATATTTTTCATGGAAAAAACAAGCCAAAAGGATAAGGAAGGCATTATGTAATAAGAGTCAACCCAACAAGAGAACATAACCATAATAAATATCTATGCATGCAATGAAAGCACCCCCAAATACATAAACCAAACATTGACAGAAGTGAAAAGAAAAATAGACAAAAAGAATACAGACACTGTAGTGGTAAACAATAAAATTCTTTGATGCAATTTTCTCCTGGTCTTTTTCTCACCAAAGTAGTATTCTTAAAAATTCATATTAAGCATCAATTTTAATAAGCATAATAATTTTAATAAGCATCAATCATAATAAGCACCAGTCAAGGTTGTCTTGCGTCCTTCAAGGAAATCTATCCAAATGAAACCTTTGTTGTTGT